>NC_140277.1:6282998-6412998 GCF_964030765.1 Micromesistius poutassou
ACACACAGACTTACCCGGACTCCCTGCGGTATGCAGATAAAAGTCACATTCAACATCATACATTAGCCAACGTCTTCAAGGTCTGTGGACTTTTGTGTTTACTTGTGTTTGTTTATTCACATCTGTACGTTTGTATGAGTGTGTATATATGTGCGGGTCTCTATATGAGTGTGTGTGTGTGTGTGTGCGTGGGTGTGTGTGCGTGGGTTATTCTCCCTGTGAGTGGGTGGGGTCGCATGCATCCCCACAGAAGGTACTGTTGTTGTCAGCAATGCTTCAGGTTCACCCACCTCCCCCTCGCCAGTCGACACCCCACCCAACCCCACCCACCCCCGATACTCCACTGAGATTGATCAATAGACCCCAATCAATGTGTGAGCCGGGCGTCAGCATTGGTATCGGACGAACGCAGTGAAGGGTCCACAAAAGGAGGGCTTTAGGAGGAGGCCTAAAGTGGGAGTCAAGGTTGCATGGACAACCTACAGATGAAGATGCTCAATGGATCGATGCGGGAGGCCTCAGTCAAGTGGCCTTCATGTTAGCAGACGTCAGGTGTAGTCTATTGGGCCGCCGCATGAAAGATGAGCCTGTGTGCTCGGGCGTAATGGAAGAGCATTGATTCAGCCCACGTTTGTGCATCCATTGGTCGTGGGGTGGGGGGTACGGTAGCAGGGGGGGAGGACACAGGGTGTCATTGATTCATGACCACCGTGACAGACGTTTTTTAAGTGTGTGCTGCCGCTTGTGCGTCCCCCCCTCCCCTGTCATGATGAGTCTGGGCTCCCCCATGACGAATAACGATTAGATTAGTCTTTGTTCCAAATACTTAACATCTGCATTAGGATGCATGTCGAATCGTTCCTCTTTTGTTTCATGTATATGAACTCGCGTTGCGAGCAGGGCTAAGTTTGTAAGAGGGCAGCGCCATCTGCTGGCAGGTAATCGCAATGACAGGGGGTCTACCCGAGTCGAGACATATGATAGAACCATATGTTTAACTTGATGTAAAGTTCTCTTTAGTGACTGGTTTCGCTTGCCCGCTGTCCCAGGGCCATCGGAGCCAACCCGCTGTACTGCGACTGTCGCCTGCGCTGGTTGTCGGACTGGGTGAAGACGGGCTACAAGGAGCCCGGCATTGCCCGCTGTGCCGGTCCAAAGGAACTGGAAGGGAAGCTGCTGCTCACCACGCCAGCCAAGAAGTTTGAGTGCCACGGTAAGCAGGCCGGCTAGGGCATAAATGTCTTTTTGTGAGCAAGATGGCGTTTTTTTTTTCGTTTTTTTTATACATGCTTGCGATCTAAAGTGGGCTATAGTGTAACACTCTCGTTTCTGTGATGGCTTCAGGGGATGTGGATACCACCATCCGGGCCAAGTGCAACCCTTGCCTGTCCGACCCGTGTCTGAACCAGGGCATATGTCACAATGACCTGATGGAGATCTACAGGTGTAGCTGTCCTCCAGGCTTCAAGGTCAGAAAACCCCCCTATATGTAGCCTATAAACCCTCGTTCCTCTTACAAGTGAGCACAAACGTGTATTTCTCAGCCTTAGGTCAAGAGATGTGTCAGACGGTGTGACCCATACGTTCTCTTTGTGTGTTGTGCTGTGCAGGGCCGGAACTGCGAGACACCTCTGAACGCCTGTGTGAGTAACCCCTGCGCCAACGGAGGAACCTGCCAGCTCAAAGAGGGCGAGGAGGGGGCCTTCAGGTGAGCAACGCAACACTCATCTGACGCTTCTGATCAAAACCAAAACGCTTTTAAAGAGAGAAATATTGAGTTTGCTTCAGTGAGAGTTAAACATTCAGTGTGTGTGTGTGTGTGTGTGTGTGTGTTTATCTTCAGCTGTTCCTGCCCCCTGGGTTTCGAAGGCCCTGCGTGCAAAATTGACGTTGACGACTGTGAATACAGCGACTGCGAGAACGGAGCAACGTGCATTGACGGGGTCAACAACTACACCTGCTTCTGTCCTCCCTACTACGCAGGTAACACACACACACACACACACACACACACACACACAAACACACACACACACACGCCAGTCCTATTACTGTGTATGTACAGACCAGCAATGCCTGTACACACACAGTTCTGGTCTAACCTGCTCTGGGTCTGGGCAGGATAGTGCAAAGACGAGGGGCGGCCGAAAGGTACTGGGTTCGAGCCCCAATGGCTTACCCGTTTAGGCAGTCTTGAGATGCCGACAATGCAGATGCCGAACCCCCCCCTAGCTGCTCCTTAATGACTTAATGTATCTGAGTGTGCACTGTGAGTCAGTCCCTATGGGACGGAGCCGATCGTGTGCTGGACGAGCTCATGGTTGAATGTGATTGTTGCAGGGGACATGTGTGAGGAGATGGAGGACGTCTGCGCCCCCGGGCGGAGCCCCTGTAAACATCAGTCTACCTGCCTCATCACCTCGGCGGGGCCCAAGTGAGTGTGCACCACGTCCGCGTCCGACTGTGTATTGGAAAGGCGGTGTCAAAGTGGGGGACCCCCTATGGTGGGGCCACCTCGAGAAGCCGCTCGACGGGCCACATCGCCAGCCTAGTTGCCTAGCAACCAAGAATGAAATATAATTCCGTTTCAAACACATTCCCTCTCGTGGTTATGTAGATCGATGTAGCCAGTCATGTTCCAAACACAGGCCTGTTAATACAGAGAATCAATATGAATCAATCAAGCTAGAGAATCGGATCACTCATCAAACAAAGGCCTTCGTTCTGATACCACAGCAGGGTCCCAGTGAGTCTTACCGTCTCCCCCCCTCCGGTACCGTAGGTGTGTGTGTACTCCTGGCTACGTTGGCGACGACTGCAGCGTGGACTACGACGACTGCAACGAGCACCGCTGTCTGAACGGAGCCCAGTGCCTGGACGAGTTCAACGGCTACTCCTGCATCTGCCCCGACGGATACAGGTGAGGGCAAACCAAACGCTGGCCATTCATCTCTCAGCCACGTGTTTGGACGGGCATTGGGCCGTTATGACAGGGGAGGGAAGACACGTTAAATGGGTCAGGAAATGACATGTAGCGTATGACTGCTCGCTACAAGGCACGCATGGCTTGTAGCGTCAGTGGGTTTTGCCACCCAGCTAATAAATACCTTATTATCCTCCATCAGAAATGCAAACTCAATTTATCCCAACTTGAGAAGTCTTCAGCTGAAACCACCACCACGTGTCATTTTTATCTTCATTATCTTACCTTCCGTTTAAAGCGATACAGAGGTGGGCTCATCTTTGTTAGTTGTTTTTCTACCGTTATCAACGCTACCCACCGTCCATACCGGTCACTAAGCATCCCGCGCTGCCCCTTGCTCCAACCCCTGCAGCGGTCAGCTGTGCGAGGCGCCTCCGTCCCCGCGGTCCCTGTGCGAGCTGGCCGACTGCCAGAACGAGGCACCGTGCGTGGAGCGTGCCGGCCGCGCCCTCTGCCAGTGTCTGCCCGGCTTCGGCGGGCCGCGCTGCGAGAAGCTTGTCAGCGTCAACTTCATCGACAGGGACTCCTACCTCCTGCTGTCTGACCTCAAGAACTGGCCCCAGGCCAACATCACGCTGCAGGTGAGTACACACACCTGGGTGGCTTGGGTTGTTTGTGTGTGTGTGTGTGTGTGTTTGTGTGTGTACTGATGTGTGTGTTTGTGTGTTTTGTGTGGGTGGGTGTTTGTGTGTGTTTGTTTTGTGTGTGTGTGTGTGGGTGGGTGTGTCTGTGCATACAGGTATTGATTTCGACATAAACGAGCCATAGCCAATGTACTGTGCACATATGACATTGAAATAACATTGTCATGTGACAGGTATCTACGGCGGAGGAAAATGGCATCCTGCTGTACAACGGGGACAACGACCACATCGCCGTGGAGCTGTTCCAAGGTCATGTGAAGGTCAGCTACGACCCAGGCAGCCAGCCGGGACACGCTATCTACAGGTACGGTCAGGATCTCCGAGTAGGGGCCAGGAAATGTTTAGTGGTCGGTTAGGGTGTTAGGAAGGGAGCCGAAAGGTTCTGGGTTCAAACCCCAGGTTTTGCAGCCTAGAGTTAGGGTTAGGTTTACGCCCCTAGGGTTCCCCCAATAACCCTAACCCTCACACTAACCCAATCGTAGGCCTCCTTGCGTTAAATGCCTAAACCTAACCCCCACCTGCTCGTCAGTGACATGTAACTAGAGCCGCTGTGTGTTGCTCTGGAGAAAAACTTCTGCTAAATGATTAAACACCACCATCTGTCATTGTCACTGCCGTACAAATCCAATTGTTGTTTTCTCAACAATCTAACTGTTTATTGGGCTGCTCCCATTTGATTGTGTGATGGGACTGAAATCAAATACGTCATACGCTTGCCCATCTCCTCCTCCAGCACTGAAACCATCAACGACGGCCAGTTCCACACGGTGGAGCTGGTGACCTTTGAGCAGATGGTCAACCTGTCCATCGACGGGGGTCTCCCCACCACCATGGACAGCTTCCGGGCGGCGCGACCCCTCAACGGGGAGGCGCCGCTATACGTGGGGGGTAGGGGCCCTCTCCACAACACACCTTCCTCCTCTGCAGGCACTCTGAACTTAACTACACTCTACCCCCTTCCCCACTCGCCTTGTTACCACTGCAACCCAACCCTGATAACCACCACCCCCACCCCAGTCCCCCCCCCTCATCCCCATCCATGACTGTGTTTGTTAGAACCAACGTTAAACTAATTGATTAATCCAACACATAAAGGCAAAGCCTGATTACAAAATACCCACCAATCAACCAGATTTTGGTTTTTGGTTTTTGCTTAAATTACTTAAATTACCTATCGATGCAAACTGCACAGATGCCTCTAGTGGTTAAAGAGTGCCCCCTGGTGGCTTATATATGAACTGACAGACACAGTCCTCCACCTCAAACCTGTTTTGTATGCATGCCAGTGTGACTCCATGTATTATGTTGTTTGATGTGAAATATCACAGCCTGATTCTCCTGAGATAAAATAGACAGAAAAAACAACCTATGTAATATATATAAGTTTGGAAATAATTCAATATTCAATAAATCTGTTGACATCAGGAGGAGTTCAGACAACTGTGGTTTTGGTGATGTGACGTGACGTTGTGTGTTTGCTATAGTAACCATACACAACATCCATATACAACCCGTGTTCTTCCTGCTGTCCTCTCTTTCAACGATGTGGCCCAAATTGAACAACAATAATAATAATTATAACTTGATTCAGAATCAGATTTTCCCTGTTGGGAAACACATCCGCTTGAAAGCTCCTTCCTCCATTAAACCCATATCAGCCCTGTGTTTGTTGTCTGTCGCCCCGGCTCTCCGCCTCCCCCATCTCTAACAATCATCTCCTCCCCCCTCCTCTCTCTCCTCCCCCCCTCAGGGATGCCCGTGGAAGGGCACTCCGCAGCGTTCCGCCTCTGGCAGATCCAGAACGGCTCCAGTTTCCACGGCTGCATCCAGAACCTGTACATCAACAACGAGCTGCAGGACTTCACCAAGACCCAGATGAAGCCGGGCGTGGTGCCGGGCTGCGAGCCCTGCAGGAAGATCTACTGTCTGCACGGGATCTGCCAGCCCGACGGGGCCCAGGGGCCCGTGTGTCATTGCCAGCCTGGCTGGAGCGGCCCCCACTGCGACCAGGTCGCTGCTAACCCCTGCCAGGGTAGCAAGTAAGGAAACTTTTTTTCAAAATGTTATACGTGTGTTTTTCAGATCCTCCTTTAAAGGTGACATATTATACCATCAGGTGTGAGTGTGATTAGCCGTTACAAGCCGTTTTGAGCATCACAAGTGGGCATGTCCACCTAGATGTATGACGGATAGATGAGCAACGCTTGCTACTAGGGCTGGGTGATAAAACGATAACAATATGTCTTGATCCTTGCCAGGTGTGTCCATGGAAAGTGCATCCCTTCGGTCGGCCAAACGTATCACTGCGAATGCTCAGAAGGTTATCACGGCACCCTGTGCAACCAGCAGGGGGAGCTTTTCAACCCCTGCCGCCGCCTGGCCTGCAAGCATGGCCGCTGCCAGATCTCGGAGACGGGAGACGCCTACTGCCACTGTGAGAGCGGCTTCACCGGAGAGCTCTGCGATGCAGGTTGGTGTGGTTTCAGTTTTAGGCGTTGGTAGAGCTAAAAGGTCGGCGCAGGTTTTTCCCAAGCTAAAAGGTTCTGGTTTTACTCCACAAACATTTCCTCAGCCTAGGCAGCGCTGAGCAAAAATGCCTAACCGTTCCTGCTCCTGGAGCTGTATGTGTGTCAACTTGAAGTCGCTTCTAATGATTAAAAAGTAGTAGTAGCAAACTTTTTTGTTCCCTGACCGCATTTCTAGCTCTGAAAATGTTTGCTGCCCCAGCTTGCCTCTACTTCCACTGAAATAGTTTTTACCCGCTTAACATTTGCCGGTGGCATCAATGTCCTGGTCGACATAATCCCATCGCTCTTCTTCACACCTAGTAATTTGCTCTTGGCTGTGAAACATTAGGTCAGTTTGTTTGTATACAAGGGAGGTCTGACACCTTTTTTTTTTAAATAAAGAAATGTTTCCTTATCGCCTGTGACCCCAAATAGATACCAGGTGAACCCCGAGTGGGGGTCCCGACCCCAAGGTTGCGAGACACTGCCCCGCCCCAGTCCACAACATTAACTACACACCCACACACACACATACAACAAAGTTACAGTGTGCAGATTGGTTTGCCACAAATTGAATCAAGTCATATACATTGTACTGAATGACTGACTGACTGGCTGAAGTACTAACTAATCCCTCTCCCCACGCAGAGTCCGAGTGCCGAGGGGAGCCTATGCGGGACTTCTACCAGGTGCAGCGGGGCTACGCAATCTGCCAGACGACCCGCATGGTGTCCTGGGTGGAGTGCACCGGGGCCTGCGACGCCGGCGCCTGCTGCGCCAGCCAGCGGATGAAGCGCCGGAAATACACCTTTGAGTGCAGCGACGGCACCTCCTTCAGCGAGGAGGTGGAGAAGACCATCAAATGTGGCTGCGCTGGCTGCATGTAGCGGGTGCCACAGCTACCCGTCCCACCGTCCCCCCCCAGCCCCGATCCACCCTGCATCCGTCACCCCCACCACCACTGCTGCTGCCGCTGCTGCTGTTGGGTGGAAGATTGGAAGAAAAGGAAGGAGGAGGAGGAGAGTGGACTGGAGGAAAGAGAGGGATGGCAAGAGAGCGAGATAGAAAGTATAAAGAAGAATATATATAAAACCCTCTATCTATATATTATGGACAACGATGTTTGTAAAATAGGACATTCCCGTCCATGGTCCAAGGGTGCGAGGCCTACAGTAACACGGAGAGAAACACAACAACAACTTCTCAACGTCCAAAAAAAAGAAGAAAAAAAAATCACAGACAGCAACAGAAACCGTTCTTCAACGTTGCTCCCAAAGGATCCACAGATTTCCAAGGTGTTCAGTGAGGCGTCCCCTCCGATACCCCCAAACACCCCCAGTGTGAAACCCCCATCCATCCGTCCAGCCATCCATCCATCCATCCAGTCATCCATCCATCCATCCATCCATCCCCAGTTGTGTCAGGCCTGTGTCTGACCCACGGAGCCAGCAGTGTTCTCCATCTGAACTTTCATGAGGCAGCAAGGACATGGGGCACCAGGCTGGCAACCAATTGCAGGATGGCACAGATATGACCATAAACGGACACAAAGGTGAAGAGAGAGAGAGACAGAGACAGAGAGAGAGCGAGGGATGAATGGACTGAACAGAAGAGCTGGACTGCATGACTTGGTGAAGCTGGAGGTGGAGCTTGGCTGGGCCTCGCTGGACTGGGCTACCTGGATCAAGTTTCAGTACGTCGCTTTGAGGGTTGGTGTACAGATCTCTCTGGCCGGTCATTCATTCACACATTGCATATGTAGAGTTGAACAGGTAGGGTTTGAGCCGGCACATAATCCAGTTGGGATACACGTATATATACGGGCTTAGAGCGCCAGGTGTTTGGGAGTCACAGTTGTACTGTGAGCCACCTTGCATAGAGACTCCATAACTAGGACTAAGACTGCACTGACTAGCAGCACTGAGAACTACAGTCATAGACCCTCTCCAAAGTGCATGGACGGACACACACACACACACACACACACACACACACACACACACACACACACACACACACACACACACACACACACAGTCACAGTGCGCAGATTGGTTTGTCAGAAATTAAATCTACTCATATACACATCCATCAAGAGCGGGCAGTGCCCGGTGGTATTCAGTTTCCCAGCATGCATTGCCTCAGGGTTAGGATGATTTGCGTAATCTGCCCCCCTTACAAGCAGGAGGTAGTCTAGTCCGTCCCCCCGTCCCCGTCCCCCCGATGCCTGCAGTATTAAACTTGTGCAAACTGTTGCATGTGTGGAGATGAGTTTGACAATGAATATGTAGAGCTTCTTAATATCATGTAATTACAAAGCAAAAGATTGCAGATTTTGTTTTTTGTGTAATTTCTTATATTGATTTGTGTTACTTTTTGTTTTGTTCTGTGATGTAACCTAACTCCTTTAGCCCCACCACTTTATACAAAAATGCCTAACAGATTCTAATATATATACATATATATTTGTATTTCATTTTGGTATAGTATTTTTCTATGTTTAAGGAGTGAGTCTGTGTTTTTTGGAAGCTATGGAACTATTAATGGCATTATTTGGTTCCATGGTGTTTTTATATGTTAATTTCATTTCCTCAAACAAGCTAATTAGTAATCGGCCAAAATAAATAAGTAAACACAATTGGTTGGCCTTGTTGTGTAGGAGGCAGTATTGATTTAGAAACATGTTTAATATTGTATATGTTGTCTTCCATGTGAATATTACATCTAATTCCGTGAGAGTCTGTTTTTTATTTTATTTATTTCATCTAAAGGCTCTTTCCTGTAGAAAGTAAAAGGCATTCATGTTGCTGACTTTCAGATATTTTCAAAAAAGTTAAAAAGAAAAAAAGTTAAAAGGAAAACAAAACAAAGATAATTTTGCAAAAAAAACAGGATAAAATGTAAGGTATTTGTAACTTACTACAGTGTTTCACCTTGTCTGGCTAAGACATTCCTTGTTTGCTGCTAAGGCAGAGCTATAAATAAAGGTAGAAGTGGCCCCATTTCCATGATTTGTATTTCCACAGGAAATTCCATAACTCACGTGAAAACAGACTTTATAGGCTCCAGATTGTTTTGATTGTTGTTTTTTTTATTTTTGTTTTGCTTATTATTTGGGTTGCATTTCTATCATTTCAACTTTTAAAACTGTGGCATTTTTGTTTGACAGAATTCAACTGATCATAAGCTTTCATCAAGCCAGTAGAAATAAGATGGACAATGAGTTGGCCACGTGGACATTGATCAAGGATTCGGTTTGTCATCCGATAAATGTTTAAAAAACTTGTAACCAACTACTGAGAGGTTAGGAGGCTCTGTCCGTTGGTATTTCTATCAACATTACCTGGCTACAGGATACAAAATTAAAGAAGATGTGTGCCATTTTAAAAGTGAACAAAACAGTAAGTTACACCTGAATGTATAAATATGTATAAATATGACCTATGCTTATTCATAAAGTGGTTAAACTATTAGCTGTTTAGTTTCCAATGTAAGATACATCCATTGCAATTTATTCTGTACGTTGGCGGTTCATCATCAGGATAGCATAGACACGGTCATGAAAGTCGCCGGTCTAAATGTCAAATCTCTTCCTAAAGTGTGAAAAGCTTACAGATCTGAACCAATTCAAGGTCTTTCCTAAGTGTCCACTCCAGAAAGCTTCGCTCCATAACCTCTTCCAAAATGTCTGCTTGCTTTTACACTAGGTTATGTGACGCCGGTGGTGTACAGTAGGCCTAGCTTCAGAGAAGATCTTGTGAAGGATACTGGTTGAGCATTCACCGTCGTCCTCAGATTGTGTACATCTTTCAAAGGAATAAGGTCCACGTTTTGTTGGATGTGGCTTTATCCTTTGTGTCTCCTCCCCCCCACCCCTACTCTTCCTGTTACACTGAGATCTACTGCTGAGAGTAGAAATCTGTCCACCGTTGGTGGACATCTTAGTGGTACTTGTGCTATGTTGAGATGTAATTCAGTTTTCAGGTCAGGCGACCGGAAGCTCCAAGTTTATATCTTCCATCTTAGGGAACTGTATTTGTCAATGATAATAAAAAAGAAAGGCACAATGTATCTTGTATTGAACTGGTGCGAAAGAGAAGATATTTTATCTGGTTGGGCGCCACCCTGCAGATCAAGTGTTTTTTTTTTTTTGTATAATGGTGGAATTGAACTGAAAAACTCCCAATAATGCTGAATGTATGTAGTGCCACCAACAAATGTTTACCAAATCCCCACTCTTTTCATTCATTAAACTTTAATGTGTGTGCTTTTAAATGCGTTGTCGTTTTCCTCATGAAGTGTTTTGTGTATGTTGGGTGTGGAATAGTCCTACAATAACTTCATTGCTTAACAAGTATCATGTAAAGCACTGAATAAATTACAATCATTTAGAATTGAGGCACACAGCAGTCATTAGGATTGTTATCCATATATATATTTATCCCCCCAAAAAAATCACAAATTAAATTTTCAAAATAAACCTTTTATCAGTTTAAAATAATGTGTTTTTTTTAAATAAAGAATTTACATTTACATCTATATTAAATATCTAAAAAATTATAAATGTGTAAAAAAATAAAACTCATTCAACGAAAATAAATGTTCGTAGGCCTATAATTATTATTTTGGGGTAAATTGAAATTACTTTTTGGAACATTAAAAAATATATTTGGGGGCGGTATCTAATTTCTTTGGGGGTAATTCAAAAGTTTTCATCCACATCATGTCAAGATTTTAGTTCATCTGTTCCTACATTTTAATAGGATGCTTTTCTTTTTGTATCTGCACGTCACCTAGGTTACATCCGATTCCTGAAAATGATTTTTTTTGCTTTTAACTCATATTAAACTCCTATTTTTTCTTTTCTTGACCCCTTTAGAAAATAAATCGAATATTTCTCAAAGCCTTTTTCTTCATAGAAGGTAGATATCATGAGTAGATTTCAGCCCATTTTTACTTTGTTGAAGGTCATTTAGCCACATCAAGCTACGTTTAGTCCATTGGTCTTTTGTGAATTCAAAAAAAAAAAAATCACCATGGCTGAATCCGGTTGTGCCAAAGATGTGTATTCAATATTTGTGTGCCTCTTTAAGCCGTTTTCACATGAAGCCTTTGTAGGGCATCCCAACTTGTGTTTTCTTATAAAACATATGTATTTAGGTTACGCACATATTCCTCCTTTCCAAAACATCTTTATCTTTCTGGGTCACCTGCTCCACAGAGACATGGTACAATACTTCACTTTATACGGTTGGGAGTAAATCCCTCAAAAGTTTCTGCCCTTTATTCCATGTCAGAAGGGAGGAATTGTATTTTTACAACACAAGTTCATAAGGTGAAGGTATTTCTTAACATTAATCTGCAGCCAAGGCAGTGAGCAATCAACTACGAAACATCGGAAACATCTAAAATGAAATACCTTTCTCCAGCTCTCTAACTACTGTGCTGATTGCAATGAACTCATTGCGCTGATAAATTAGATTGTCCTAGTTACCGGTTGTGGAGTGCCGATATGGTTAGCCAATCTTGGGTCTTTCCAATACAATGTTACATTTTCAATGTAACATTTTTACTAGATGAGAAGTACCATCTTGTTTGGAAAAAGCCAAGGTTTGTCACACATGTTGTTTACCAGGCAGTTTAATTTCAAATAAAACTATAGGTCTTAGCATACCAAAATCTCTCATCACTGAGCACCATTAGTCAACCTCCACACACAGCAGTCACATGAAAAAAACCAAAACATAAAATTCAAAATCTTTATATGAAATCCAGCAAAAATACAGTTTTAACATAAAATATGTATCATTCTTGGTATAACCACAAATAAAGCATTGCCATTTCTTTCTGATATATACAAAATCCAGATCTATAAATAACAGCTGTAAAGAATAAAACATGTTCAAGTTATCTATTTGGTGGACTGTTCTACGGGATCTACGGGATGCATCTGCCTAGATCGGTGTTACTTAAATAACAATAAAATAAAAACAAGAATTAAAGGTTTTACATTTACAAATGCTTACTTCCTCCAAGAAATGACCATAATAAAAATAACACTGTGCTAAAAAGTTGTGTCGTTTTTTCCTCTGATCATACACCAATGTAAATGACTATTGCAGAAGTATAGAAACTTCACATTATGAGACGTCTGCCAGCAAGTCAGCAAGATTTTTTTTTTTTAATTCAAAAGTATTGAGGCATACTGGGTTGTACGATTGAGGACTGCGCCATGATCACACACACAAAAATATAAATCCACAATGATGGGGATTCATGGACAGTGCAGGGATAGAAAAAATAACCAAGTAATCGGTTGAACTTCAGAACCAAAAAGGCCATCTAATATTAGGAGTATCTGCTATGATTTTGAACCGCTGTACATTGTCGGACTGTTTCTAGAGAATGATCCAAAACATTAGTGAATTATCCACTGTCCAAAAGACCAGATGATCCATCATGTCACCGTTATGTACATGCATAATCTTTAAGGGGTTCCGTTCAACAACAAGAACAAGATTCAACAAAAAGTTCTGAGAACTTTCTTTCCAAGATGGGAAGATGATTTTATAACTTTCTGCGATGAGGATGGTAGTATGAAAAGAATGGATAAATAAAATCAACCACAAACACCATTTTAAAAAGCCCAAAAAGCGAACCAAATGTACATTTATCAATAAGCAAACATAAATTAAGTTAGAGAGAATGCCTGCCTAGAAGCCTGCCTGCTTCGATGTTTACCAGACCAGTGTCTGCTGCACAATCTACAAGTAACAATAAGAACGATAATGTTAATGCTGTGGGGGACATGAGACATGAAAAAAAAATACACAAAAACAAATGATCTCAATAAATCCCAATGCTTCAATGGACCAATTAAATTACACATTAGGCATGAGGAGGCTTATACTGTACAATATGCAGGCGTAGAAAAGCAATTATATGCACAAATGAAAGGAATCTTACTGATGAATCAATCCCCTCTCCAACAACGGGACACTGTGCAATCGTCAGAAAAACAAGTTTTCACAGCAAATAATTCGATCACAAACAAGGTTTTGTTTTTATAAATAAGGCACCTGACCACAAAAGTCACATATTCACAAAGCTCTGATTACCGGACAGGCCAGAGGCCAGGTTTGTGGAACTAAACTGCAAAAATATTGAGTTGAAACATATCCGATGCACTGTGAACACACTAAGTGAACACAAACACACAGACATACCATAGTCCAGCACCTTGCTCAACCTTAATAACAGACCTGGAAGCTTTGTCTACATCAGCTTGCTAAAAACGCAGGGGGATCTCCAGCCACACAAGTGTTGAAAAAACCAAAGTCAAACCCTTGAATCCTCAAATATATACAGTGACACTTTTATCCTGAAATATCTTAAGATATCTGTATTTTCTTCTGAAATGTGTTTTCCTCCTACCAGTTTGATTACAATACACAAAATAGCAGATACTTTTTGGGGGATAAATGGGCTAGGGGGTACAGTCTTTTATTTTAGCGGACATCCTTGTGCGCTTCACAGGGGTCTCCAGAGCTTCTGAAGATCTTTTTGTGGCCAATTTTTTTACACTACGTGATGGTGAAGTCACAAGACCTTTTTTACCAACCGATTTTAGAGTGCCTCTCCTTGTAACAACGGCCTCTGTATTATTCTTGGAAACAGATGCAGGCGGACGACCTTTTCTTGACTTTGATGGATTATTCGAAGCAGGGCTCACGTTTATAGCCTCCATTTTTCTCTGGGACCTTGTTAAGACCTGATCAGGGGAGATTTGAGGCTTCAGGTCCATGATTTGCTGTGGAGTTTCTACAACAGCCTCAATGGTTTCACCTTCTGGGACACCTTTTGGTGCAGGCTCCTTTGTCTGGAATTTTGCACTACTTTGCTTAGCCAATGGTGACTTTTCCACATCTTTTTTCTCTGTTTCCAACTGGTTCTTGTTCAAATTAACTTTGCTTGTAGATGTTTCGATAAGGTTTTTTAATGTTTTAGGGCTTCCTAGTCTTTGAGAACATCTTTGTGGTGAAACGGTTTCTTTTGCCGGATCCCTTGGTGCTCTACTGCTGGCTGAATTCTTGGCGGTTCTCTCTGTGACAGTGGGCTTTTCAGTAGATTTCCTACCAGGGTTTGCCTTGGCATTACTAGCAGTTGGCTTATACACTCTTGTTTGAGCAGCTTCAGGCAAGGCCAATTTCTGTTTCTTGAGAGATGTTTTAAGATCAGGCTTGGGGTCAGATTGTGATGGGGTCAACATTTTCAATGTACTGCTGCATTTTAAGCTTTTGGTTGTCTCTTTCAGGCCAATACTAGTTTGCTGTACCTGCATTTTCTCCCTGATATTAGAATATTTTCGCAAAATCCTTGCACTAGTTGGGTTCTTGGATTTACCTGAAGCTTTATGGGGTTCAGCTATCTGCACCTGCACTTTGGTGGATGTGGAGAATGGCCTGGTTAGGGCCTGGTTTGCAGTGGGTAGTTCTTTCCTATCTTTTGCTCGAATTGACTCTTGCTCCAGGGCCTTAGCGATGAGTTTTTGGCCCTTGGCATTGTTCTTTATCGGGGAGGCAATGGCAAACTTCTTCAAATGTTTCTTAAGACGCTCCGCCTGTAGGCTTGGGAACACTCCTTGGGAGGAACTTGAGCAGGAACTGTGGAAGCAGAGCTGGGTTTCAGATGGAAGACGTGTATTAATCTTTTTAATGATGACGAGAGACTTGGTCTCTGTTGACTCAAGGTACCATTGACAAATACTGGTAAGATTAAAGTTTTTCATGAAAAGCATCTGTACTGGTGAGTATTTATGCTGCTCTGAAGATTTCGGTTTTCTTGTCCTACGTTTACTTTTCCATATAGCTGCCTGTCTGTCTGATCTATTTCTATATTTTGTTGCTGGCTGTCCCTCCTTGTCCAGTTGGATCCATCCTTTCTGCATCCGGTCAAACTTGATATTCAAGTTGTTAATTATGTGATGGTTATCTTCCCCATTAAGTGTCTCAAAGAGTTTGTGGACAGCTTGTTTAGGGGGATCGTGAGGTTGCAAAACGAAAGGTGTTCCTGGGCCTGGCTGCAACAAGCTACCTGACATCATCATTGACTTTCTTCTAATAGGAGATGCCCTTTGTTTTTGTCTTCCTCCCACACCAATAGCACTGGTGGAAGCTGTGGCCGATCTTTGCGATCTTAAAGCTAGTTTCCGGTCTTCAGCTGGCTGTGGACTTAAAGATTGGTTTGACATTTCAGCCTTACTACTCTCATTTCTTAATGGCATTCTTGTTGGTTTCTCTACAACTGAAGAAGTGTTGGAATCCTTAAGGGAGGGTTCATCAACTAACAAACATCCATTAGGCTTCTCCTCCGATTCACCCGCTTCATTTTTTTGTGAAGTCTTCTCAATTGCCATGGGTACAGTCTGCATTTGAAGGTCCTCACTAATGCCAAACTGACTTTCTAATGGACTGGAGACCAGATAGCAAACATTCTGTTTCTCAGCCGTACCATTGACACCCTCCTCAGACATAGGTTCCTTCTGTTTGGTCAGTAACACATTTTCCATCATTGTTTCTTGAATTTCCTCTGCACTTGATGCAGCCGAGTCCCCACAGGCAATACTCAATTCCACAGCACGTTCTGAATCAGTACACTGTTGGGATTGTTCAGAAGCTACAGAGGGCACAGAGCCCAGGGGTGAAGGAGGAGAAAGAACCAAAGGAGATAAAGCAGAGGTGTCAAGGAGATCGGGGAGAGGTCGTACCACATCTGCAGATGGAATAGAATCAGGAGGGGTTGGGGTTGGCGAGGAAGACATAGCAATTTCAGTGATCGGCGAATCAGTCGGTTCAGGTGGCTGATTTTCTGGGCAGAGAGGCAGTTGTGATGGAGTGTGTTGAGGGATACCAACGGGTTTATCAGCAAGATGTTCAGGAGCATTTTCAGGGACAACCGGAACGTCTGTTTGTTGTTGTTCATGCTCGACCTTGGCCTTTGATCTCCTCTTTCGCCGTTTTATGGCAAACTTTGAAAGCCGTTTATAACGTTTAACTGGGGTCAGCGGAACTGCAGGAACTTGTTCCGTCTCTTGGGGAACGACAGAGCTATTCTCTGAAGTTATAGCTGCGGTAGTCTCCGGAATATGTTTAGGCAGAGGACTGTGTTCGGAAACAGAAGGAGTTGGTGTTTCTGTGGCTTTGGTAGGTGTTGGCGGACCAGAACTTGATCTCCGTCGCAAACTTCTATCAGAAGCCGCTATGGGCCGTCCATTTACATAGCCTACAATAACGCCCTGAGTTTCTTTTACCCTTTTTGGCAAAGAAATCACAGTCCCTTTTTTTCTGCGCCAAGGGGGCAATTCTCTCAACAGCGACTGCATTGACTTTGTGGAAACATCATATTCCTCATCTTCATCCCCTGGTGCTGAATGTTTTACATCACTTTTAATCTGTGCAATTACCTTTCTCTGCTGCTCCATGGCGATATTCTCTGCAGGAGCAGCTGTTGAATCAAGTCCTGCAACCAAATTGTCTGAAAGCTTTGGTGCCTCTAGCTTTGGCTCCACAGTTTGCTCACTCTCTATGTTCCCACTACTCTCTTTGACCTCTTCCTCATCAGCATCAGCTACTGTTGGAGTGTCAATTTGTTGCTGCTCTGACAAAATGCTTTCAGAAATACGTACTGGCTCTGCTTCTTCACCCATTGTGCATTCTTTTATTTGTTGTTCAGTAGATTCATTTAAGACCTCATTAACCACCCGTAATTCTTCAACTGGTTTAGGTAGGGTTTGAACTTCCGCCAAGTCAATGTCTTCAGGTAAGTCAAATTCTTCCTGGTCACCTTCTTCTAGAAGGTCATTCTCTTCTGGAAAGTCACTTTCTTTTGGGAGGGCTTTTTCTTTTGAGAGGTCACTTTCTGTGGCGTGCATGGAATTTGCAGTTGTATCTTGAACTACATCTGCAGCTCCCTTATCGCTGTTCTCTGTTAATGCACTCAAAGGAGATTGAGAAGCTACCGGCTCGTTGATTTGCTTCTGATCCGTTTGACTGGTTTCAACTACAAGATCCAATTGAGTTGCCCCTACCTCGGCATCTCCTGTCCCTGGCATCTCTCTCACTTTAGACTGCTCAGTGGGCATTTGCTGACAAGTATCCCCGCCACTTCCGACAAAGATCATATCTACGGGCGGTACACCATCTGGCTTGGTGAGCGCCTGCTTCGGGGTCACAGATGTGACGATCTCGGGCATTGGGTTAGGACAGCTTCTCCTTCCGTTACGTCCAGCCAAGGTGCGGACAGTTTTAAGCTCCCACATTTCCTCCACGTACATGTGCCCCCTGGTGCTTTTCCTCGCATTGCGCCGTGGTGGCAAGTGTCCATGCTGTTCCCTCAAACACTCTGTAATCGGTTTGTTGATATACACAATGTCACAATGTCCGAGATCTGGGTCTATGACAACCCTAGAACTGGAGTTCCTCGGTCTATGGTCAGGGGACTCCCGGATTGTCTTTCTGGCGGTGCGAGGGGTGTCTGGTGTTTGGTGTGTATTTGAGGTTTTGTGAGGGGAAAATAATTTTGATGGTGTATCTTTGGTTTTTCCAAGAGAGTCCTGCTTCCCATCTCGATTCAGGTGAGCAGGCTGGCTGTGCCTTTTCACAGGGGAGCTGAGTCTAGCACTTGATTTATTGGAGTTGCAGCCGGAATTAGCCTGCCGCTCTGCAACAGCGTCAGTTAGAAGAGAAGTGGTGAGCACACATGACAACTTCTTCCCATCTGCGAGTTTGTTGGTCTTCATTATCTTCATTTTGAGAGGAACATGATCCCGGTTGTTCTCAGAGTCGGCTGTATTTTGAGTGGAATTGACTAGAGGTGTGGCACTTCTCGAACCCGATGCGTGAAGATCTAATGGCGGATCAGGGGTATTTGATTTTAGTGATATCACTTCCCCTGGAACTTCCTTAGTTTTTGATGTTGTTGGAGTACCAGAAATAACTAGAGACATACCTTTTGCATTGTGAGTGGATGCATTAGGAAGCCTTAGTTCTGAGCTAGATTTCTCACAGGTGCTAAGGCTTGGTGTCATGACGGAAGGAGCGTTTTCCTGCTTCTCAGAGGTATTGCAAGAAGCTTGCGATGCCAATGCCTTGACTTCAGTCTGGAGAAAGCCCAGGGCATCCACTATCTGCTGTTGATGGTGAAGGCAGAGTTTGGCCATGAACTGCTCCAGCGTTGTCGTGGACTGCAGCTCCTTCGTCTTTGAAATTTGTATTTCAGAAGACTCACTGAAAAAAAAAAAAAAAAAGAGAAAATACAGTGAATAGAGTGCCAACGCAAATCTTGAGCAACAATACATCTGCCAAATTAATAAAATATGTATAGGAAAAGAAAGAAGATATAATTATCTTTACCTAGGAACCGTATCCCATCTTATTTATCACAAAAAAGTAATAAAAAAACACAACAGGTAGCCATGAGTGTTTTCACTGTTATTTATTAGAAGAATAAGTGATTTCATAAAGTACAACTTTCATCCAGTGCATTTGACCAATTATAGTTACAATTAATTTCTTATTTTTTACCTTCAATGTGGGTTTGGTTCCTTACAGTGTACGTCGATACAATTCTACACATGCACAATACATTTATTTATGGTACCTCATGTTGAATATCAGAAATAAAATCATATAACAAGAATTGCTTTCAAAATTCTAACTGTATAAAACTTCTGGTGAAATGTTTTACATAATCTGACCACGGGTCTTACAAACAACCTCGACACCCAAAATATAATGATCTGATGTAGCCAATTTACAGATTTAGACTACATTTTTATCCAAATTAATTTACATGTATTTAAGTAAGTAAGTTATGGATGGGAATTTGGGACGCAACCCAAAACTTTTCAGTTGAGAATTGAACGCCTTGACAACAAATCGTCTTTTCTGGCAGACCAAAGCAGTTTGAAACTAAAACATTTGGGATTTTTTTGGGACACATTACATTTGGGACAAAATGTAATGTTCATTGAAAAAAGTAATTGGTGTGGCAAATACAAATGTTCTATTGACTTTTCAAAATTGTACTTATCTAAAGAAAATTAGAAAAAAAAAAGTATACGCCACATTTGGGTTTACCTATAGGATAATTAAATCTAAAGTCTTGTTTTTTTCCAGTCTCTTTCCAATCTTAAGTTTTATTTTTTATAATGCAATGATGCAACTGTATGCAATGACATTGCATACAGTAAAACTGTTTTTACATTATGTAGTAGTGTTGTTTAGTAGAACATAAATTATGGATTTTTCTTTTGAGGCACTGTAAACAGTAAATCTTGAAATAAAACTATTGAAAGAAAAAAAAACATCTAAATTAAGTGAGCATTGACATTCAGTGTATAACAATATACAAAAATAACAATGAAACAATGAAAAGATGTAGGATAGTGTTAGCCACCAGCAGAAACAATCAGAACGTGTACAGCAAGCCATAATATCTGAAATAGTAACCTTTAAAATGGATAAAAATATTTGATATTTGTTAGATTTAAAAATAACATTTGCTGCAGCTATAACCTGACCATTTGGCATGTTCAGGAACTTGATATCCCTGCTGGTTAGGTTGAAGTCAGTTAAGTACCTGAATAGAGACAGTGACATGAGCATCGTCACTGAGGATTCTTCTGTCTCACTCAACATTAAAACAGTTGACGATGCGGTCGATATAACACATATGTCAATAAGCAAACTGACATTTCGGACACAACCGCTGAGCGAGAGACATTGCACAAACACTATATTACAATGAAAAGTAGACCGCCAGTGTTGTTTACAGTATAGATTAAAACATTATGGATTATTTACATTAACCATAAAAATGCTTTTCACAAATCCAGGATGCACATTGTCTACTTGACATTACTCCAGTGTTTGAAATTTAATTAATAATTATACATTTAAGTCCATACTTAACTAGTCATGCAAAATACGACCATTTCATTCCACATGTTAATATGAATGCAAACTTAAGACTTCAGATGTCTTTACTGACAAGCATGATCAGTCACGATCTTCCTTTGCAACTAGGATATTTAAAAAGTTCAAACATAAAAGGCGATGAAGATAAGCATGTGTCAACAAAGAAATTATCTATAATTATTTTCCATCTCCATCATAGAGCTTTACTATATGTGTGTGTTAGTTTAATAAAACCTATTTTTTTATACACGCTAATAGCCATTTAGATCAATTATTAAATACTGCACGAGATGAAATCCAAACCTGTTAGCCATTCGAAAATGTAAATAAAATCACCTCTTCCTCTTTTATTCTTAATATAAATTAACTTACTCCTTAATCACTTCAAATCAATACATATTTGTTATATACACTAGCTGCACAGACTTCACAAACACACACGCAAAAATATAAACGTAGCAATAAATACATTAATGTCACGTGGGGCGAGTAAACTTTTAGGATACCTTTAAAGTATGTACATATGATTGTACCCTTTGCTTAAAGTAAGGCTCCCACGCACCATGTTAACTTAAGGAGAAGAGCCCTTTGTGACCTTGCATCACTGAACTAGCAGTGATTAACTCTGCTCATCCAAAATATTTAAGGTGTCATGATTCACACCGAGAGAGCAATTTCTTTTTGAGATCCTGCATGTTGCTTTAATGGAATAGGCATGGAGAAGCTAGGATTAAAAGCGATCATAAAATATTTTGTGATGAGGTAGTATATCTATTAGAGCGTGCGTGCTACAATGGACATTATTAAAGGTCCCATGACATGCCACCAGGTGTGGTGTGATTAGCCGTTACAAGCCGTTTTGGAAATAGGCCCCTTATGACATCATAAGGGGCAGAAAGTGAGCATGTCCACCAAGATGTGTGCTGGATAGATCAGTCTAGCAGCCTATCCAGTGGACTGTAGCAAACGTTGCTCATCTATCCGTCACACATCTCGCACACCTTTGATGTCTTAAGAGGCAGATTTCCAAAACGGCTTGTAACGGCTAATCACAGGTGAGCATGTTACCTGTTTTTAAGCTCTATACAGATGGCAAATGAGAAAAAAATAAGGTAGCATTTAGATATTGTATATACATGCACATGACCAAAGCAAAGTAAGATGATTGTCATAGCAAGAATAACCTATTCAGCTATTTAACTTACTCTGACATTTTTTTTTTTTTACATTTCATAAATTGAGATGAAAGTTCAGTTAAACATATAGCACTACCATAGCTTTAACATAGGGATAATTAGTAAATTCATTTAACGATAAAATGCAATTTAAAGTCAGTTGTCCTTAACCTAAATAACTAATAAAAGGACAAATAATCAACTGTTACCACCATCTGAAATGATAATGTAAATAAACAGTTTCAAAGTAGTCCACATCTTATGTGCCTTCATCTGAGAGATGATCCTATATTTTATATACCGATTCCTTAGAGCCACAAAGAGAAGGATGTATAAAAGTCTGTTCTGTTGATCCTGTGGTATTAACCTAAGTGCACATGTCCCTGATACAATTCTGTAGATTTTCTCTAGCTTTTTAAATTTGTGTTAACAATCTAGGCTTTTTCCGTATTAACTCTGAATAAACTATCTGAGATGCATGGTAAAGAGCCGTTCCTACAAAACCTTTAAAATGTCTTGTTTAAAATGTATGCATTTAAAATGTATGCATTCAAAATGTATGCATTTAAAAAGTAAAATTTCCAGTTTCATCTACTGCCAGTAGTTTAAATAATAATAATAATAATAATAACAGTGTCTGTACTGAAAATATTAGATATAATTAAATAAATACATATAAATATAACATCTAAAATAATTAAATAAAAGGTGGTTGTGTGTACTTGATCCCAAAGTATTTTTAGGAGTGTCCTGAGGTATAACTGTTGAAACATAGCAGGTTTTGTACAAAACTCCACACATGTTGAGGTTAGGAGCTTTAGTGATGTATTGGTGGAAAGCCAATGCAGTTCAGCATCGCCGCCTTTTAAGGTAATGTCCGTACAGATGGGCAAAGTATTATTGAGTTCCCTTTGTCACCAGGAGCTGCTATATTAAAATGGAGTCCTAGCAGATGAAAATTTGTCTTGAAGTAGGTTTGTGTGCCATTATTACCGCCATAAACATCAGAGAAATAGAGTCAATTGCTACCATTCAAAGAGTGTGTATAGAAAAAAAAGTTACACAGAAACATTCAAATAAATCAATAAAATAAATAGAAAATCAAATCGCAGAGACAATAGTACCAAGTTTGAATATTAGAAAGTTTAAACTTGGAATCAAATGTCGAAAAGGCTCATACGGGTACTCAAAAATGCTGTTGATACTGGTTAAGGTAGCTTGTGAAGTTTACACGATAGTAAGGTGTGCATGACATTTCTCATTATATCTTAAAAATGTATTTAAGTGTGGTATTTATCCCTCTTTTTTTAAAGAGATGAGCAAACATGATATATGAGGCACTGAAATGCGCAAGTATAACTTTTGAGTGAGGTAATCTGGTGTGCTTATTAAAAATCGTTCCTTTATACTTTCCTGATCAGTCATTTAACATGAAGTATATCCTGAGGTTGGGTGAAGCTGAGATGAGGGCTAGCGCCAATTCAAACAGAAGTGCATCACATATCTGGGTGTAAATATACAGACTTTTGACACATCTTATTGTTGTTTAAGTGCATAAAAAAGGGAGGTGAACATCTGTTGAACAGAATGGACCACAAAGAAAATATTTAAAAACCTGGAATAACTTTTCTTTTAAAGAGGTGCTGAACCATGAGAATCTCTTTTTGTATCACTCTGATGTGTGATCGCGATCCGTCGCCTATTTTTTGGACACATTTTGTTTGAACATTCGCAAAACAGTGACAAATTTGTTAAATTGGCCCGGTTCAACAAGCATGTTGGAAATGGAAGTGTGTATCAATTAGACTTGAAATGTTATTTACAGGGCTTAACATTAATTAAAGTGGTAAAGGATTAAAGTGTCCAATCTCAAAAGTTAAATAGAAAACAAAAAAAAGTACTTAAAGAGGGCAGCAAGGGGCGCCACTTGCCTAGACATGCAGTTTCAGATCATGTCAGTGATTACCTTGGTTCATTTAGTTTTTATAAAAATGCATTGTTACTGCAATGTGTTAAAATGCCCCGGCTAGTTTCAGCTTGGAATTGCTAGAACAATGCATTACCAACAGTGGTATTAAACAATATTAATTATTGGGGACAAGAGGTAATGGTTATATGTATTTGCCAGACTGCCATCATTTAAAAAGCCAACTTTGCCACTGTTTGACCAATATCAAAACACACTTCTTTTTTTTTTTTTACAACATCTCATCGTCAACATCATCGTCATCATCAGAACATTTTGGTTTCATGGTACTATACTCATCTGGAGTGAGCCCTGAATTGCAAAACTGAGTCCCGTCCTTGGTGGAAGGACACTCCTGCTGGAACGCAGTGTCCTGGGAGTCCTGCGGATCCCCTTTGCCCTCGGGGGACTCCAGGGCGTCCTGCTCCTCCGCCTGGCTCATCAGCCTCAGCTTCTTCTTGGGCGGGTGCTTCAGGGTCCCCAGGCGCTCCTTGACCTTGTACTCCAGAGTGCTGTGGGGGATGCCGTAGACCGACTGGGCTTTGGACACGCTCATCTTCCCGCCCATCACCACCACGATGGCCTCCTCCAGCAGCTCTGTGTTGTACTGCCGGTACCGCCCCCTCTTCTTCCTGGGCTGCTTGGAGCTGAGGTCTGACTCAGAGTCCTGCGTGCCGCAGAGCCCCCCGACACCCTGCTGGTGGGATTCGTAATGCCAGTATTCCTTCTCTGCACCTGGGAGATTCCTTCCCCCGCTTCGGTCTTTAAAGATTGGCTCAGAAACAAGAGCCTTTCCCAGGCTGTTCTCCGACACCAGGGAACACCACGGCTGCTCTTTGCCCGTCAACAGACCACGCACCTGAGGAATCTTGAGGTCGAAAGAGGACAAATGGGACGCGGCGAGGCCCTGATCCCCGAAGGCGTCCTGCAGAAGGGGTTCTCTAGTGGCACCGAGCGACTTGGGCCACAGCCCGGTGGCCTCCATCAACCGGGGCAGGTCTTTAAGGTGCTCGCTGGACGGCCGGCTGGCCCGGAGTTTGAGCAGGGCTCCGAAATGAGTCTTAGCGTTGAGTGTTGGCGCCGACCGATCGCCCGAGAGGTCGGGGGTTCTAGAGCTGTGGTTCTGGCTGGGAGGTGACTCGGGGTCACTCTCCTGAGCCAGACCCACCTCCTCTTTGATGTGCAGCGAATACGCAAGACGATGGAAAGGCTTATAATAGGCGGAGTGGCCGACATTCTCCCTCCTCCCCTCCTGTAGGCTCCTCATAAACAGCCCGACTTGTCCATCCGCTCTCAACGATCGCCTGATTGGATGGAAGGAAATTTGGCGTAAGCAGAGCTTGCACAGTGCCTTTGGTCTCTTATTTCTAAAAAGGAGGATGGATGGGGGAGGGGAGGATGTTGGCCACTCCTGTATTAGATGGCCTTGCTCGGGTAACACCACTAACAGTTCAAATGGATATAGATTGTATACATCTATGTGGCAGGTTTGAGTGTGTGAACAAAATTGCTCAACGGTAGGAATTGGTTTTAGAGTTTGATGATTCTTGACAAACTTTTCCAACAACATGGGAGAAAAACAAAACGAAAACACAAAACCTGGGGTAAAGAAAAAAAAAATGAAATAAATAAAATGGAATACAGAGAATTGTTTTTGTGTGTGTTGATGCTTAAGAAAGGATAGCCAGAGGCCGGGGGGCGTTACAGTGGTAAAATGACTGATGAGGCAGAGCAAGCGCACACTAATGACTATGTGTTACGATGTGTCTAATGCCAGCTTCGCCACTGTGTGTGTGTGTGTGTGTGTGTGTGTGTGTGTGTGTGTGTGTGTGTGTGTGTGTGTGTGTGTGTGTGTGTGTGTGTGTGTGTGTGTGTGTGTGTGTGTGTGTGTCACTGAACAAGCACAGAAATAAAAGTATGCCAGCAAATATGGACCGATCGTCACATACAAATCGTTAAGAAGGTCTAACTCTATACCAAAATGCCTGAAACTACAAAATGCGATCATTGTAAATGACTTGTTAGTGTTAGTAGTGAGTGGATTAAACTGAGACAGTGATCAGGTGAAAAATAAATGAACCAAAATACACGGTTATATTAAGAAAAACACCATAAAATTAAAAGAATAAAAGTATGTTTCATTGCAACTAGTATTTAGCGCAATGCTTTCCATCTAGAAAATAGCATAGGCAACATTAAGCATGAACATTAACCAGAATAAGATCTGGTTTTAGAAATGTTCCATATATATTAAATATATAGATTAAGATCAATAGTAAAGCAGGCTTCATTCAATTAAATGAGATTCACATCATCTCCTACAGCAGTGAAGGCAGCTGTGGCAAATGAGCTGATACTAAAACTAATAGTTGATCTACAGGCATGATACATTTCAAGTGCAATAAAATCTGTGTCCACCGATAGAAAGAGCTCCTTTCCCCCGCAAGGAAAATGGCAAAAAATAATTAGGTTGATTTAAGAGGTTGAGTCAAGAATGAGGAGGGGGAATCCAATTTGTGACTTAAATCAAAAGAGATTTATTAGAAATATGTGCTCTGGTTTGGAGAACAACAATTATTTTGTTAAAGAGTCGCTGGTAAAGGCAGACCTCATGATATCAAAAAGCCAATAACATTGCCACTAGTTAGTCAGATGACAGTCAGGTGACAGTTTGCCATATGGTTGACTTACATATCCATATGCATTTGAAGTAGTATTTAATTAAACTACTGTAATGTGCAGGTGTCCACAATTTCCTGACCCTCAATTTGCGAATTTGTGAAGCATTTGAAAAGCTTGGTATAAAATGAAGGCAAAAACTGGTATGCATTTTTCCTTTTGGGCTATTTTATGGGAAACCCAAAAAGTAAATAGTTCCTACATCACTGCAACATCTTATAATATAACTAATCATATTCAACCTAAAATGAACTGGCCACACACAGGCAGAAACCATGTACGGTAAGAGGGCTATGCAACCAAAACTACCAGCCATTGGCTGTAAAATACAAGAATTTACCTATAAAATGTTCCATAAAAATAATAGGGGTTAATGGGTTTATACCTTCCACTTAAAGGGCCTAAAGGGATAATTAAATGTTTTGTGCTCAGACACTGGAGAGCAACGAAGGAGAAGGGGGGGGAAGAGAGAGAGAGAGAGAGAGAGAGAGAGAGAGAGAGAGAGAGAGAGAGAGAGAGAGAGAGAGAGAGAGAGAGAGAGAGAGAGAGAGAGAGAGAGAGAGAGAGAGAGAGAGAGAGAGAGAGAGAGAGAGAGAGAGACACACATACACACTATCTTACCCCTTGACTGTTGGAGTGGTTGGAGATGGGTACAGGCTGTGGACTGAGCGGCTGCTGTAGCGGTTCTTTCTGAGAGACAAGTCAAGGACCCCGTCTGTAAAGAAAGAAGACCAAAAAAAGAGAAGACAAAGACAAGGGTTCAGTTCAAAGTCAGGGCTGAGTCAGCTCGCCAAACTAGGCTAGCCTCTGGTGTATAGGCCGACATGTCTCCTAGTGTGTGCGTGCTTAGACAGCTTGTGACACCTTGTTCTGTGGGCTCTGCCTTGGGCTTCTTGACGGTGAGGTCCAGGGGGGCCTCTTGGTCGGCCATGAGGAGCTTGCTGAGGACGGGGTTTTGGTTGTGCGCGGCGGTGGTGGTGGAGGCGGTGGTGATGGAGGCGACGGCCGGGCGGGCGCCCGAGGGGCTGTTGGAAAGGGTCACGGACGGGATGGAGGGCGGGCGGGGCAGGCTTTGGACAGAGCAGGGCTGGGGGTCCGGGAGGGGGTCCTGAGAAGTGCTGGTCTTTGAGGTATATTCTGAGGCGAACTGGCGTATCATCCTCTGCATGATCTCCCGAGCTACCACTGGAATGTGCGGGTCTGAGAAGCTCGGAACATCTGAGGAGGAAGCAAGGATGGGCATGAGGAGGGTGTTGGATCCATGGGGTCACTGCCCACAGTGCAGCAAAGCAGTGGATGAATTGAATCTTGTTGGCTTGTTACAGCCATGACATTAGACATGGTACTATGTTATGTGTATATGTATATTTTTTAGGGTTACATATTTACAACATCTGTAGGGTTATTATTTTATTTATTGACAATCCACATGTATGGAGGCAGGGATAGTATTTGTATGCATTAATAACCTGGGTTTTTGTAGGCAAAACAGTTTACATGACGTCAATTGTATATCATTTTGTCATGTCAACACCCAACAATGTCAATCAATTAAGAAATACCATTTAAATTCTGCCTAATAACAAAGTCACACCACACAGTCACCTTTTCTGCAAAGGACTGCATTGAGAAATTCTTCAGCCTGTTGCTCTAGTCTGTTGATTTTGGTCTGGTCATTGAGCAGGAGAGGTTTCGCTGTATCTTCAAGTCCTTCGTTGCTTAGGCCAACAAGATGTTCCTGTGAAATGAACAACGCTGTCATCAGAAATATGGCATATACATGCGATATGTACTGGAAGAAAATAAAAATCGTATAAATAAATAATGCTGGCAATACTCAAATAATAAAAGATGAATACTGATTTGTCTCAAGCTTTTGGGGGTCGCTCTCATCCAAAGTGCCTGAAGTGTGGGTGCACACATTCTCGGCATAGAGACCATATTTAAAATTTTACGTTTTCGGTGTGCAACCATTTTTCCTTTTGTTCCATTTGTAGGACCTCATATGCTAACGTTAACTGTATCAGCTGTAAAGCAGGACAAAAAGTATGGTCAGTATAGTCAATCTGAACTGGGTTTGGAAGCGCCCTGGTAGCCCTGATGAAGCCGAAAAGATGTTCACTAGGTTGGCTCCTGTGGCTTTGGGACAAAACAATCACCAGAAATCATACCTTTACTTTGTCCCGCTTGAGGCAGCAGAAGAGACAG
This sequence comes from Micromesistius poutassou, assembly GCF_964030765.1. NCBI lineage: Eukaryota > Metazoa > Chordata > Actinopteri > Gadiformes > Gadidae > Micromesistius > Micromesistius poutassou. Next base: position 6,311,137 of record NC_140277.1, read on the forward strand.
TTTTCATCAAACGACCAATCAGACACTGCTTCGGGCTCACAGGCTGTAAAATGACAGAAAGCACACAATGGAACCTTTATGTCAGGAGAAAGAGAAGCACCGCTGCATGGCTTACACCGTGCTGCTGCTGCTAATAGAGACCACTTTTATTTCAGACTGCAATTCCAGACCAGTAACTCCGCTGGTCTGGAATTCCATAGGGGACTGAGAACAGATGTAATATTTTCAAATGGTTATGTTCACGGTTAGTAAACCTAAATAGAAAAAGGTTTTAATGTATTTGGAATACTTGGAAGCAGCCTAAGAAATCTGTCCTTTGCGCCATAGCCAACATGAATATTACCAACACCTAAAATAATACTAGATTGATATGAATGTTTCATGAAACATCTTAAATCAATATTCAGATGGTATTAGAACGGACACTGAAATGTTACATATCAATTTTTTCAACTTCAGTGAACATGCGTGTGCGCGAGAAACATCTCTGCAGAAAATGATTAGAACCTGATATGAACAGCCAGCTAGTCAAAGCATTAATCATCAGGACCTAACAGCTCTGTTTCACACTTCTCGGTGGTAGAGACCGCACTGAGTCAGACAGAGAATCTCTTCAAGAGCGCCTGTATTATCATCATTCAACAACCCACATTGGCCAGCCATTAAGAGATATTGCAGCACTGTGCTGCCTTGATACTGTATCACCAATTCAGCTGCAGTGTCTGGCAGTTTAAGCTAAGGCACAGAAATTAGGCCATATTTCAAGTCTATTCAAAATTAGCTTCAGGCATAATAGGGTCTATCAAATACTAGTCCTGCCCACGTGGCATTTGTATGCGTACTCATTGAAATAAGCACATTGACTTTATAGTCAGGATTACTTGGATGAATTTTAAATCTGAATAACATCATGAGTCATTACAAAAAGCTTGTTCATTCTATTCAGGTTTTGACGCAACGGGGGAACAATTGGATTCAGCCGAACTTTGCAAGAAGCCTTTGTAACGTGCAGCTATTGTGGAGGCCATACGTAGATGCACACATGTACGTCGCACTCATCGCATGTCATGAAAATCCTGATAAGGCCCTCTATTGTCTTACTACCGTGGCACATTGTCAAAAAATGTGTGAACGGTACTTGGGACTTTTCACGCTGGGCCCACCCTATCCAAAACACCAACTTCATAGGAACACAAAGCATCTTCTTATCCCAATCAGAAGGAATGCCTTGTGGAGTGATATGAATGCAGAGGGACACCAGATGGTACAATGGCCCAGTATTGTCATCATGGTACATCATGAAAAATAAACTGGATGGGAACCCTTTAAACAATCCACCATTTACACAAACATGACGAATCTTGGTTATTGCAGATGTCCACAGATACTCACCTTTGAACAATTTGAGGTCTTCTACAAGGCCTTGACCAAAGAGACCCTCCAGAATACTCTCAAAACCTGAAAGAAAATCAGAATAATATGATAATAAGAAACAAAATATAACAATTTAAACATCAGTGTTCATGCCTGTGCGAAAATTCACAAATCCAACAGTGTTATTCACTACCCAACAGCATATTCAAAATGCTTGCGCAAGGGACTGACTACAATTACAAAAGATTTAAAATTAAATAAATGAAAATACTTGTTCACAGCATATATTTTGGATATTCTTGTGTAATTATTCTGGAACACTTAAAACAAAGTACATCTTTGCATTTCCTCTTGACAATCCCCCACTGCCACTGTGCCTCTTGTGTTTTAACACATTATGTGCTCACCCCAGGTTTTTACTTTAATAGTAAATACATGGGCTCCCTCACCCAGTTGCCAAGCAACTGAAACGACCATAAGAGTTGAAAGCACTTGCCGTTTTACGTTTCATTAAAAAATGAATAATCAATATTCCTCAATATTTTTCTTTTTATAAAGATTGCAGTATGTTAACATTAAACATGGTTGGACCTGTTGGTCCGAACTTTGCCCTTTTCCATAATCATAGAAATACAACTACATTAAACAAAAAAATGCATTTTAGCTAGAATGGCCTTTGACTAAGCCATGTACAATCTATATAGACTAACTGTCTGCTACTACAGGGTCAACACACCATATTCAAAGTATTATATGTTTAACCAAGTGCTAAAGAGGTCAGAGGCAACATCTGTCTGCTGAAACAGACCAGATGCCATATTCCTTCAACTTATATTAAAAAGTAAATATTTTTTCCGAAAGCAAACATTTAACATTTTAAACTTGCAACTTGTGTCCCTCTTAAATACAACAAAATAACATACTGATTAACCAATTTAAAAAAATCGAACCATTTTAGTCTTAAAAAACAACGATCAGAAGAGAATAAGTCAAAAAGTGAAATTTGCCTTAAGATAAAACCACAGCAACGCCCTACTTACATTAGCCTAGTTATTCTTGCACAGATGAAGCCCAAAATTCATCAGCCCTCTCTCGCCATCCACCCTCCTTCTGAACTCACACTCAACTCGTTCGAATGGCATCTGCTAAAAAGCATTCTCACAGCCTCCCTTCCAGCTCCCGCCCCCTTTTCAACCACCAAACCAAGAACGCGAGAGGCGTCGGGGGCGGGGGAGAAGAGGAAGGCGGCGGGGGGGGGGTAGGGATGGCTAGGTGGTGAAATATCGTCTTTGCCTATAGCCGAAGTGCGAGGCGGTTTTCTGGGTTAGTGCACAGGACTTCAGCTGCAGCTATCCAATCCTATTTCTGAAATATTTCAGAGGCAGGGGGGGGGAAAGTAGGTCATCCTCTTTCGTTTGACAGAGCAGCGGCATAACATCAAACTACTCTTTAGGAATTCAGCTGAGGGCATTTAAAGGCACAAAAAAAACAAAAAATGGTTTGTACAGCAAAACATAACAGTTGGGCAATACGGCACTGCTGCTGTAAGAGCACCACCACAGTATGCCGGGATGATGTATATAAAGGACGCATTCATAGAGGGGTTGAACAGTTATTTATGTTCCAGACGGAAGGCCACACGAGAGATGAGAACATGAGAAGATTAAATATTAACAAACAACCAAACCTTACAAAATACATTTTGGAGGTATTAAAAAGTGAACAACAAGGAAATGCGTTTCAGAGAAACCGAAAACCCCACGCGGTGTTTTGTGTGTTGTTTCATGCCAACACAAAACATCTGTGAATGCAGTGTTACATGCTACTAGATGTGTTTAATACCCCCCCCCCCCAAAAAAAAAAAACATTCTTGTAGTCTTTAAATGTACAAGTTTATTTAGGCATTCCATAACATTAGCAAATTAATTTAGCTGGAAATTAGGCCACCACTGAATTGCTGCTAAATACATTATGCTAGATGTATGATGTTGAGATCGCCTCAAGGAAAAATATAAACCGCGGGCAAAGTAGTACAGAGCTAAGTGGTAATGACAAAGTGCATGGAGGCAACCCAGTTGCACCTGATAGGCTGCCTATTACAGTGTTGATAAAAAGGTGTTGGAATGAGAACGCTCTCGTATAAATAATATGCTTTAGGACACTGGTGAGATAAATATTGAGGCACTGAAATATTGGGTTAACAAGCATGATTCATCCACAAACTCGCGTAGAGCCGTGACTAATATTCTGCATGCAGCACGTCAGGAAGCCTTAATATCAGACAGCCTGGAACTATATTACTATTTTATTTGCCATTGACATTTGCAGTGGTGTTTTAAGAGGTCTGACAGCAGATTTCTTCCAATGAGGGTCTTGGATTCAGTCTACTCAACCAGAATGCTAAATTTCATTGATAACAAACTTACAAACACTTATTATTACATAATTATTAGTCTAGTAAGTTAAACAAATGTTTAACCTTTTGTAGCCTCCGCTGCATTCACAACACTTTCACTTGCTGTTAAAGTACAACATTGGGCTTGGTTTAGATCCTCGCCAGCACTCAGTGATAGAGGACCAGTCTCAACAGTTAGATCTATGGATAAAAAAAAACCTCAACATCTTTCGGTGACCCTCTGTGAGCTCAGTCATTAACAACTAACCCAATCTGCCTTAGCCTCCTCGTGACCTACATGCCCAACCAATCACAGTTCGGGAGGATTGACAGTGAGGATAGATTTGGTATGACACCCATGTCCTTCTGAGCAGCACTTAGGGAGAGAAATCCCCTTTCAAGGGAGTTCAACGCATATCTAGGATCAGATTATCCAATCCTAAATCCTAACCTTAACACCAACACTGGGAAAACCAAACATAGGATACTAAGTCGTCTTTGTGGGGTTAGATGCAAAAGATGCTATGACTAATGTTTTGGCATTCCGATATCCGGCAGATGAGTGGTGGAGCCAAACGTTTGGCGTCTTTCAAGCCTATAGATTAGATCACTGGACAAGCTTAGTGCAGGCCACATCCCGTTTGTTAACCAGCCGTCGCCTCGTAATGCATTTGATGGAACTCTAGGGGGATTAGGGTAAGAAACAATTAAGAGTAAAGGCTGTAAATTGTACTAGCAAGGTAGCTGTCACTGTTGAGTGATTTTATTACCCAACCAATATTATATTAGAGTAGCAGATCACAGACTACGGCTTCTTGTTCTCAATGTACGCTGGTTCCAAAAGACACTTCATGTTGGTATTCTCTATTCATTCTATTCATAATGAATGTGCATCAACGTGTGGATAACAAGGATCATTCAGTTAGACCTTTTAGAGCAACAAATAAACTGTAACCTCATCCACCTTCTGTCCATCTGCATCTACATTTAGCCCACTTACAAACTTTTCCATGATGATACAATGATCACTTTGGCATCAGAAGGTGACTTTCACCTGATTCCACTAGACCTAATCACTACTAAAGATCCAGAGAACAGATTGCAATTCAATGCAATGCAGAAATTTGAGTTAGGCATATGTTCAACCCTCATTTAAAAAAGGGTCAATTACAAATTATTAAATTCCACTAAAAACATTTCACGTTCTATTGTGTCCATAACCTATTTAAACATTTCACGTTTCTTTATGATTTGTTAACATATTTTACCCAATTCCCATAGCTCTGGCTAGTTTTCTACAATCCTGCCATATGGTTGAGTTCTTAGCGACACGTTATCAAAGCACGGAATTCAAACTGCAGTGGATGTTTCTGCTGAAACGCTATAAGGTTATTACATACATAATTTTGTAATATCTGTGGTTGCCGTTCCTATGGCAAATACATTTAGTTCAATGGGAGAATTTCAATATGGGGAAAACCCCAAAACGTGCTTCAAATAAAAGATTTTATTTACGGAGTGAATACTGTTTAATACCCTAGATACACTTGCAAGTCTCAATACACTCTGTCACACTAGTAAAACACCAAAACCCACACAATAGAGGGGCCCTAGAGGGCAACTGTTACGTTACAAATGATAAATCATCCTACACTCATTTCAAGATCAGAGCATTACAAAAAGAACAACCCACCACAACTGACTTGATGCAGCCGTTCCCTGAAATGTTAATAGAATGCAAAAACATCTTGCGGCTGCAGTGCCTTATCTGCACTGCAATAGCTGTGAGGGTCTACATGCTCTTCATATCACCCCAGCCCAACCCCCACTGACAGTGCAGCGCAACTTACGAGAGCCGTGGAGATCTGGGGCTTCAGCTCTCTGCATCCCCAGAACAGTGGGTAACCAAGATAAGCCCTACCTCTGGGTCTTAAGACATGGTTCTTACTACAACGTTGACATTCACCCCGCATAGACTGCATCCCATTTAAAATACATTGAACCATACATCAGTGGTTATTGCTCAGGGTGAGGCAAGAGGGGCATTGACAAGTAGGGCTAGAGGAGGGCAATGAACTGCAAGATCATCCTCAGCTCATGACGAGAGTAACACAAAAATCATATCAGTTGTCTGAACATAAGTGTTTGCATGTTTAATCACAGCATCATTGTGACAGACCATGACATGGTTTCACAGTGTTTCTAATCTGGTTTCACACATTTAGAAAAAATAAAAGAATTATAAATGGAAAGGACCTCAATTTGTTGCCAAAGGCAACAAATATGAAAGGAGAAAAAAGGAGGAAGCCTATCCTGAAAAAAACCCATTGGTGGTTGGGGATTTGCAGACAAACACATATGAGCAGAGATGTTATCTCAATGAGCAAATATAAAAGCCTTGAAGTTGAATTACGCATTCAGCTATGGTATTTGTCAACCGTGTTGTGGGCTGGACCTCCGACCCCTTCATATGCTCGCATAGCAAAGGAGGCATTTTCCATTAAACATGAATGGCGATAACCATTGAGCAAACACCCCGCAGTAAAGATGGCGGCTAACTACCAAAGAATACACACACTGTTAACATCCAACTTTTGTTAATAGGGAGGAAAAAGTGAATTATTTGGCACTGTACTAAGTACGGCGCTAGTTCTGAATATTAAACTAGACAGTAAGCAACAGGGATGCAGCTTTTAGAAATATTTAGAGGAAGGATGGGGGAATGCCCATGAATGTTTAACGTGATGTAATGCAAGCTGACACACAAATGGTTTAATGCAGCGCTGAGTAAACCGCAGAATAAGGATGCCGAGAGACCACGTGAGCTAAATAAAAAGCATTACATGAAAAACCGAAAGCTCTGGATGTGTGTGGAAGCTGCTGTATAAACACACAGATGCATACACACACACACACACAAAATGTATTGCTTGCCATTCATAGGATAGACTTATTGTTACATAACTATTTACACCTACATCCAAATGGATTTACGTTGGATTTAGTTGTTGTTTTTTTTTAGATTGCGGAATTTAAGCTCTTCCATTTTAGCTAGTTACTTTAAATTTCCCTAAATCGGGACAAACGTTGGCCTACTCAGCTCTACAGTGTAGTTTGCAGCCGGGCGCTGTCCGAGTTTCCAAACACACAAGTACACACGCACACAAACAATAGTTTCTGCTGTTCTATAAAACAATTGTCCTTCTCTTTCGCCTGTGCTTTTACTGCTTGCATTAAATACACCAAGACAAAATGTCCAGTTCAGCTTCGCCAGGGTTGTGGTGGCGTGCAGCCCTCTTCACCCAAAAGCCAAACAAAAGTATGGCCTTGTTGTCATAGACAGAATCTGCCATTCTACGGTCAGGCAGGCTGATAATGGTTGCTGTCGTGTACTCTGGAGGTCTAAACTACTGGCAAACAAAAGGACATTTGTCAGTCAGAGAACAGAAACTCTATGACTACTGGAAATGTCCAGGATATGGGAGCTTGGATGAGTCAAAATGTTTTGACTTTGTCTATTTTTTCTGCTGGTAAAATACTGAGAGTAAAACAACATGGTACCATAACATGTTTGAAGTCATGGTTTACAACTAGAGTTAAGATTAATATAGCTCTGAAAAGCTTTTAATAAATAGTTACGTGTTGCTGTATTGCTAAATCCCATTTGGGAACTAAAGATATGGTATATGGTTAAATGCTATACATTTCTGTGGCAACTTTCATGGAGTGATGTGGAACATCACAACATAAATAATACAAAACCTAGCATAAATTTGTTGAAATGCATTGTTAAATTAAAAAAAAAAAGCAGTTGCACAGAAGCCTAGGATAGAGCAACTGGACAAATTGAGCACAGCTTGCTGCTCGCTAAATCTAGGTATGGTCGAAAAAATTAAATCTCTAAAAAAGGTTAGATATATGATGACATTAAATAAATCAATATTAGCCATAGGTGCTATTTAGGTGGTAATTATTTTTCTCTCCATCTAGTGTTGGCCAGTCCAAATATCTACAACACTGCAGTACATTTCAAAAATGCTCTGATAAGCTTTCAACACCTTAAATGTAATTAGCATGTGCCACACATACATGCACTGAAATATAGCGCTCTGCTCAGCAATATGGCTATGAGCAATTGTTATTGTTGACCATTGTTAACTAACCAATGTAGCCTATTCTTTACCATGGCTGCAAAGCGCAACAGCATCTCTGTTAGTAGGATAGCCTTTTGTTTTGTTCTTCGAACATCCATTGTTTGAATAGGAGTCCAAACAACAACTTTACAGATCAAAGCAAGATCTCCAACACAGGTGTTAAAAGATGAATAAATAATACTGCCTGTGGTTAAGCAGACATTTAGTCTCCCCAGAAAAACGAAAATGTTCCAGCCTACACATCTGTACTTTAGGTATTCATATTTTGTGTAACCGGATGCAGAAATCTCAGAGGTGGATGGCCATGGTATTTCGAACGATCACGACACATGGACGGTTAATGGAAATATATATGGGAACATAACCTAGGCAGGGGACTGTAATGCATAGCTTCACACAGTGTTGTGATTGGTTGAAATACAGAACAGGTTCTGGATTTCAAGATACAGTTATCAAAGATTTGCCTACCTAAAAGTACAGACATTTAGACTGGAGTATTTAAAAAAGATACAGATTTTGCACCGTATGCTATTGATGTGTGTTATAGGCAGGATGCTATGATCAGTGCTAGTACTGCTATAACCAATTTACAGGGACACATCCTACTATATAACAGGGTTAACACTTACCATCACTGCAGTTTATACTTTAATTAACTATATTTCAATACGTTGAACAAAAACATTTATAACACATTGTGTGTGTGTGTGTGTGTGTGTGTGTGTGTGTGTGTGTGTGTGTGTGTTGTTTTCTCACTTAGGATCTAGATCAGATACATTTGGCTCATGTTTATAAGACCGACCCCGACCCCATCGTTAGCAATTCAAAACAGAAAATAACAGCAATGGCGTCCTAGAGGGTCTTGATGCAATCCGAACTTTCGCGTTGCAGCAATGCATTAGGGGATTTGAGAAGGCAAGCCATGTTCACCGAAAACATCGACGAGCATTCACTGCCCTCCCCCCATTAAAAATACAGTATACAGTCAAACGAGAACGCGCATTCTCCAACCAGGGTCCGCAATTTGGCCGACGCAACGCGTAATTCCTCTTCGACACTCCCTTTAAAACAAATACGGAGCCCTTTAAAAAACTACGTCGATTAACGTCAAAAAACTTCAATATATTAATAGCATCGTTACAGCAGATGAACAATACTCCCCAGATGCAACGATAGCGGTTGGGATTTGATTCGTAATCATTATGCTAAGCGCCTTTCCGCTGGCTGTCGTGAAAAAGGAAACAGTTGAGAACAAAAAAGTGGCTCGGAGATGCCCGGGTTGACTGTAGTTATTGATGGCTAATACACCCGTAAACGTCGAGGAGCGTTGGACCTGAAACCATATATTTGTCGGGCGTGCAATGCGTTTTCCTTACCTACACAGTGAATGAGTTTATGTCGCCACGAGTCAAGTTCCTGCCGAAAGCCGCGCCTCTCGACAGTGCATTGCTGCCTCTTGCACAGACTCGCCATTTTCTACAGATCCTCTCTGGACGCGCTCACGTTTGAGGAAAAGGAAGCGCTCTTGCCTACGCGTGAACGCGCACCCAGTTGAGCGCGGTTGCGAGGGCAAATCGATGACTTTTATATATAGGCCTATATATATATATATATATATATATATATATAAATAAATATATATATATATATATTTTAAAGCAGTAACCAATGTACTGCGAGATTTGTATTCATTTGTTTACATTTTGAAACATGGGTGATTGGTGATTGGTTGCACTGTAAAATTAAATTTCTTATGATAGACCAGCATTTTGAATACTTTCCAAGTTTTCTTTCCAAAATAAGGAAATTATGTTCAGACTATGTGTCCATCTATCTATATATCTATCTAACTATCTTCTATCTATCTATCTTATCTCACAAACCTAATGGACTAATAACAGAAAATAGCAGCATAGGACTAGGCACATTATATTAGCTCAGTGCTACACAGCAGTCAAGATCATCACAGTAGCACACTATTCTGTGATTCTGATTAATCTAATAGAAACTGTGCAGTGGCTTAAGGCCTGGTCATTCGCCGTCGACACATAAAATACATTCAATATCTGTAAGGAAAATTACATTTTGGTAAATGTTGCTATGTTAGTGCTCTAGGCCAATCAGAACGTGTGTTAAATGCGAGGCAGCAACAGTCAAGCAATGAAACGGCGCGGCAGTTAGGGCGCTGTGATGCTATTGCAAGCCTGAAATGTGAGAAGGTATGGAGAAATGCGATGCATCGTACCCAGTAATTCTACGCTATTTGCTAATTTAAGGTAGATTCCATGGTCTACAGGAGGCAAACGTAGCGCACAGGTAAATAGCCTAACTGGATTTTGATGCTTTTCACTGTGTGTCATACATCATTTTAATCGGAGCACTGTTTACTGCCTATGATAAAGAAACACGACATACGCGGTCTTGGCAGCAAGCAAAGGCATTAAACTGATGACTAATAGACAGCTCGGGCGATGCACAAGTTGTTGCCTATATTGACGTTGTCACCGTATAGCTATTTTGCTTTAAGTATTAATACACCATTTACAGACGGTGGTATGATCATAATTCACTCTCATCCAAATTCTCACAGCTATAAATGTCCACCACAAAACCTATGGAAATTGTACTAGTTCTGGCATTCCAGTATGTCCTTTGTTTTAGTATTGCTCCATTCCAGCACAACACATGTAGTTTTTAAATGGGGCACCACCAATCAATGAACCCATTTTATGGTCATTTTATTTAAATTACATTAATATATCGGAATATTCCCCATAGCTCTTATTAGATGCATTATCCCCATTAACAGTGAGAAAGATCATGATGACCTTATGTTTTTGTATCACTCACTTTTAAATGAGTTACAAATGCAAAAGAACTTGCCTCGAATAACAGGAACGAGTGTTACTATGTGAGTGTGTGTGTGTGTGTGTGTGTGTGTGTGTGTGTGTGTGTGTGTGTGTGTGTGTGTGTGTGTGTGTGTGTGTGTGTGTCAAGCAGGGGTGACATGACTCTGACCAGGGGATCTTTCACCTACGCCAGTGGGGAAGAGTATCATGGCGAATGGAAGGAAGGCAAGATGGACACCCTTTTCACTGTACTAAATCAAGCTTGGGATTATATAGCTATATGACATTGTCAAAGGTTGACAAAATGTGTGTCTTCCTGAATTTAGTATTGACGTCCTTCAATGTAGAAATCTGATTGGGCCAGGATAGCCAAGACTTTAGCTTTAACTTTTTTATGTAAAATAGTTGTTGGTAAAACAATTTTGGTCACTTAACAAAATAAGTTCCTGTTCACCAAATGCTAAAGGTACATTGTTTATAGAATAATGGATGCTTAAAAGTGGAACTGTGCAATGCAAGATTAATGGGATTAACTTAGTGAACAATGTAGGGACAGAAAAATACACATACAGTAATGCCATTGACTGACCAGCTCAGGCTATTTAGGCAAATCTCTAACAGCTAGTCCTGGTAACCAAAGAGGAGCCGTGTCTGATTGTCAGATCTTTAGGATTAGACTTTGGACACTTTGGGAAACCTTTTAATATGGCCAGCAGCAGTTTATCAGTCATCCAGCATTTAAGTATGTTTGAATCCTTAAAGCTGTGGATGTTATGCATATTTGATGAATTAACTTTTAACCTGCATTCTTAGATTATATTATGTATTATATTTTAACCATCCAGATCCTAAAGTAAAAATTCTTGCAAAAAAAATCTTTAGGATTAGGTGGCTTTAAATCATAATGCACAGCAGGCAGATGGGTCTCCTAATTCAGCAGTAAACCTTAAGCTGGGAGATATTGACACTGGGAGACACCCATTTAAACTCAGCATGCCCTCAAACATGTGACATATCCAATGGCTTTTACGGTACAGATGTAACGTGGAACCCTGTGTTGTAAAGGTCATCAGATTTATTCCTATTTTCTACACATGCTTAGCTTTTGAATGATAGTTGATAACAGCATTTAAGGGGTTTCATATTAGAAGATATTGAGGTTTGAACCAAAACTCACTATCCTTACATTTCCTTTAAAAAAGATTGCACAGGTTTTTGGGAGGTCTTAGGCCCTAACAGCAGGTGTTTGTCCCCAGGTCGGAGGCATGGCATTGGCCAGCTGAAGTTCCAGGATGGAACCTGCTACACAGGCCAGTTTCAGAATGGACTCTTTCACGGTTCTGGCGTTCTGCTGTTTACAGACGGATCAAGGTGTGTGTCATGGGTGTGCAGGTTACAAAATGTTCATGTTTTATTTTGTCAACTCTTTGTCAAAGGGTTTTGTTATTTTCACGCAATCTCAGGTATGAAGGAGAATTTGCACAGGGAAAGTTCCAAGGCACAGGAGTCTTCGGACGTTATGATGGCATGATGTTTGAGGGGGAATTCAAAAGCGGACGTGTTGAAGGATACGGTAAGAAGTTCTGCAGTGTTTCCGTTCTCTTACTCCTTGCGTTGGTCCACTAATGAATGGATGGAACACATTTGCAGTCCAGAATCTTGTCCTGTATGGTACCTTGGTTACGGTTCCTCCATTTTGAGGATTTTAAATTAAAATGTCTGTATTTTGATCACCTGGTTTGTTTTCAGCCTCGCTGCTTCTGCTAAATGCCCATATGTGTACCAACGGCATCACACTTTCTCCTGTGTTTCCTCCCTCTGGCCTAATGCCCATCCAGGGCTGTTGACCTTCCCAGACGGGGCTCACGGTGTGCCGCGCAACGAGGGTCTGTTCAAGAACCACAAGCTCCAGAAGAGGGAGAAGTGTCCTGGGGTGGTGCAGCGAGCCAAGGCTTCGGCTGGCACCGCCCGTAGCCTGGCACTATGACCCTGAGCTCCACCCCCCCACCCCCAACTACCACCACCACTAGCACCGGCACTAGGAGGCAGGGACATTACAGCACCTTTTCAGCTGGGCCTCAGGGATGAACACCTTAACTTGAGCTTTTCTACTATCTCTCTATCTCTCTCAATCTTTCTCTCTTTTTATCTCTCTCTCTGTCGCGCTCTCCTTTTTAAAATCTGCTTCTGCTTCTTGCTTTAGCTCTGCCTTCACGATGGCTTTGAATGCATCTCACGCGCCTTGTGAACACGTAACTGACGACGGTATGATGGTTCAAAATGCACAATTTCATATTGGTTTTCCTTCATTTTGTTCATTGTGCTGCTGGAAAAAGCATGTACTCACTAGAAGCTGTTGTGCCGCTTCTCGAACAGTATGTTTAATGTATCTCAGAACCATGTTTTGCCTCTACCATGTCAGATTGTTTGCAGTTGCAGCAGACAATATAGTGTTATGTGTCTGATTGTTTAAGATATTGAGTCACTGAATCGAAGAACAACCAAACCTTGACCAAAAGCAAAACAAATAACAGTCAGAATTATCAACTGTAACTGCTGCTTAATGTCTCATCAGACAGTGTTTGTCGCTGAAAACGTCACCCTCCAACCAATGTAATTGATTTGAGGAGGAGGGAGTGAATGTTGGGGGTTGGGGTGCTGTTATTGCGTCTGCGGAAAACTGGGAGATTTGTGGCATGGATACGAAAAGGAAAGAATGTCTAAAAATCAATAGATGCTCATCACCGTCACAGCTTCTTCCTGGAGGGTAGAGGTAGGAAGCACAGGCCAGGACTGTCATACTAATGGCGGCCCAGCTCATGTTTTTGTTTGTCGGAGATCAACAGACATTTGAGCAATCTCTGAAAGAGAGGCCTTTCGCTCTACCAATAAGATCACAGCTTTGGCACCTCAAGTCTAGCTATCTATGCTGTTCATCAAGCAGTTATTGCAAAAAAAAATGACATTTTGAGATTTTCTATAATAGATCATCTTAGATTTCAAGCTAATGGGTTGAAAGGGTTATATATGTTTACATAATTGAAAGAAAAAATGTCTGTTAGTGGCATGGACCTGAGTTAATGCAGTTAAAAGTATAATATATGTGTCGGGCACATTTAATCCCAAAGTATTTTGTTTTCTGTGTAGTGCTTATTTATATCAAAGTCGTCTGGTGGCTTTTTTTTACCGACTTGATAACTGTTATCAACTGTTTAAATTGATCACAGACTCACAGTGCTCTGTTATGATCAAAAGTGTTTGTACGAGAGTGGATTTGGGTATTGTAGAATTGTATCAAGTCGGTTATCGCCGCAAGTACAGCCTTAAAGAAGTAATGAACCGATCAATACCAATATTCGGTAGGGCTTATTTGCTTGCTTTGGAATTCCCCCCCTGGATACTGCAATCTGTATTGTAAACTACAATCCAAACAGACACAGAAGGTAAAAATCCTGAATGCAACAACACTACTCAATTCTCCATTTATACTTGACATTTGCTGTAAAGAATGTACAATAGGTGCGTATGTGTTTTTCAAGAAGTGTATTTGATTTGGTTTTTATCAAAGACGACCATCTCTGTTTCTTTGCCTTTGCAACCCTGTTTGAGCAAACAAATCATATATTGGACCTCTCTATTCTAACAGGGTGCGACATACACACACTCACACACCGTCTTCTGAAAAATAACACTTGGTGCTTTAGACCTGTGCCTGTCAAGACTTTGACCTGCCTTGAAATAGCATTGCCATGGTTACATTTTTTCTCCTGTAACTCCTGTGTTGCTTTGAGTGTACCTAGAAAAAAGTGCAGAATTCAGCTGCAATATGCCTGTTATACCACATATATATATCGTTCATGTGCTTAATAAAATATTGTGTGTGTTAAAAAATGTAATTCATGCTGTGTTGGTTGCATGACGAATGGTTCAAATTATTGAATTGGAATAATTCAAATTCAGTCCACCATTCAGGGTCCACCCTCTGTATAATGAACTTTGAAATGTCCTGTGCAATGTCTTAAATATGGCCTAAATATGATTCTACCCAGATGCCTAGATGTTAACAATGTGCCACATTTACACAGTTTAGTCAAAAGAGGAGTAACAATTAAGTAAACAGTGTTTAGCTTCTGATCCATGAATTGTGTCTTCATTGCTAGCCTGGATCTCTTGACTATTGTCACAATGACTGAAAACAGAACATTTATGAAATTGCCCAAAATATACTATATTGAAATAAGATAGAACAAACCTGGTATCAAGCTTCAGATTATTGGCTTGGTATAGTCTACGGGTGTGTGCCTGATATCTGATCATTATTCACCAGATGATTCAAATGATTGAAACAATCAAAACAAATTGGGGATATTGTATATTTAATAGGATCAAAAGCACACAAGTTTGTATGAACAGCAAGATAAAAATGTGCTGTTGGTTGTCTGACAGTGAATGAACAGCCTCACCGACCACTGCACTCTATGAGCATCTGATGACTTAAAAAATAGGAGCATATGTTCACTGAGCTCTCTGAGAACACTCCCATGAGTATATTAGAACATAGCTCAAATCTCAACGCCACTGGATGCCGTAAGGCTTTTAGCCTCTGAAATCTGGTGGAAACTCAGCCTGTTACATGCAAATGGTACACAACACAATTAATATGGCTCTGCCTCATGAGCGCAAACATTAAATAAGATAAATATCAGCTGGCTTTCAGAGGTTGCTGTTAAGCTTGTTAAGCTCCCTAGAATTAATTTACTGAAGCCAAGCCAGAGGCAAACTAGATTGAGATATTCAAGAAGAATATTTTAGACAGTGTTTCTGCAATGTCCCAAATGTATTTGGACTAATCCTGCATCTTCCTCTGCACTGTCCCAGAAAGATGGATCTCATGGCAAGGCATGCAACACACAATGCTCATATGTGCATAAACAGATGCACTTAGAACAGACCTACATAAAAACAGAGTAATGAAGACTAATGACCTCTTAAAACTATGGCAGGATAGTGTAGTGGCTAGTGTGTTGGGCTTCCAGCTGAAAGGGACCGGGTTCAATCCCAAAGACTGCAGCTTAACCTGTAGGCATCCTTGAGCAAGATGCTAAACTGTGACTCAATTGTGAATTCATACCTGATATAATCCTAAGTAGTTTACACTAGCTCTGATGTTTTACAGTGTAGGAGGCTGATCTGTAACATGTAGCTTCTCCATGTAGCACCTCCACACAGCTCTGGTCACTCCTCTCCCATCTCCCTGCTATCAGACGCCTGTTGCCCCGCCTCCCTCAGCTGCTCCACTCTCTGCCGGATCGCCATGGTGTCAAAGTGCCACTGCTTCACCTGCTCCAACGCTGTCAAGCCCTCCTGCAGCACAGTTAGCACCAGCTGTCTCTAAGCAACGCCACACATCTGATCCTATGTAAGATGATATACACGCAACGTGGTGTGGATTGCCTTGCCTATAGTATATACTGTATAAACAGTCCATATGCAGGAATAATCCGTTATCCGGCGACATAGAGTAACTATGTGGCTGTCTTACGGTATCTTACATGGTTTCTGATCTGCGTGTCCGCCCCTGCAACAATGAGCAGCTTCACGATAGCACATCTATGAAGACGCACTGCGTCATGCAGGGCAGTGTCCCCCTCCTGAAGAAAAAGGAAGAGAAAATGAGAGGCGTTCGTCACAGTGATTAACTATGGGAGGTGGAAGTGTGAGAGAACGAAGGCGCAGAGATATTGGGCTGTCTTTGTTTTTGTCCTACCCGGTCCCTGCAGTTTATTTGGCCTCCGCAGGCGAGCAGGTACTCCACTATGTCGGCATGGCCCGTCCTGGTCGCCACATGCAGAGGAGTACTGTGCAACTGTGGATCACACACACGCACACGCACACACACACACACGCACACACACACACACACACACACACACACACACACACACACAGGACTCATACAGTGAGTGGTACCTAATCACATGCATTCAGGTTTATAGGTCTGTGTTATCTGTACTGGAACATCCATGCATGCACACACACTCACACACGCACACGCGCACACACACACACACACACACACACACACACACACACACACACACACACACACACACACACACACACACACACACACACACACACACACACACAGGCACATTAGTCAAGCTGCAAATAAACCAAGCAAAGCGTCTCACATAAACAAAAGGCATGGAACACACATTGTCACCTTGTCCCGGGAATTCAGGTCCGCCCCGTGCTCCATCAGAGCCGTGACAATCTCCACTCGACCCCCGCGGCAGGCCCAGTGGATGGGCCGCGAGTCCAGCTGGAACCCCACCAGAGCAGAGGGGAGCAAACCGTTTAACCCCTCCAACACGAGACAAGAATGCTGAGAAACATGAGCAAACATGCCACGGGGGTCTCACCCGATCTATGCAATGGACGTCAGCCCCTTTGTCCAGCAGACTCTGGACCACTGAGAGGTGCCCTTCGATGGAGGCCCGGTGCAGAGCTGTTCTGCCCAGCTGGAGAGATAGGGAGCAGGGCAGGATGTATGGAATAGAATGGGGTTTCATCTGAGACTCAACCACTTTGAGAACCCATGCTGGTATGGGAGGCTGTTTGTGGTTGGGGATAATATTGGGATAATATTGATTGTTTATAGTGGATCTGGTGGAAGGTATGAATCATAATGGAAGGTTTGAATGATATGCTGATTTATACCTTGTCGCATGCGTTAGGATTCCCGTCGTCGCACAGGTACTTCTCCACCACCTGCTGTTTGCCCCGAATGGCTGCATTCAGGAATTCTTCTGTGTCTACTGGTCCAAACTGTTAGACACACACACACAGACAGGCAAGCGCGCACATACACACATACACACACATACACACACATACACACACGCACACACACACATCCCACAGGAGTATTCAAGAAAAGGAAATAGAAAGGGGGTCCTGTTGATTATCCTCTCTAGGCCTCTCTCTTTAGACCTCCTGGCTTTACCACAGGCATTGGCATGGACGCCCATGGGGAGGTCTTCTTCACAGGCCTCTTCCTTCTAGAACGTCCCACTGGGTTCTCTGCTCTTCCCAGGTTCAACATGTCATGGAAAAGGTTGGCGGGGATCATCCTTGCCTCGGCCTGGGTTCAAAAGACAAATATTGACCATATTGGAAGCAACAAGAATGTAATATGGGTCCAGGACGTGATATATGACAAACCATGTAGGAGGTTACCCAGAAGGTCAAGAGAACATCTCCCATCATCGCAATGGGCTACATATTAATATTGTGCATTCTCCATAGCTCACAGATTGATGCAAGTTGATAAAATATTGTTAAAATGTTGTATTGATGTTATGTAGACTGATTCTGCATTAACTTTATAACTAAATACATCCAGTAAATAATTCCTGGTGTGACTTCTGTCATAATGAATCTGCACTAAAGCATTTATTTTTAATGGAAAATGGAAAACCATAATCTCTTCCTAATACCATATCAGGCGTCAATACCATATTGATATTAACACATCATCACATCAATACAGGCATTAATTAGGTCACACTCAGTGAAAAAATAACATGCATTTTCACCATCAATGTCTGCAATCAACAAAAATTATTATTTTTTTTAATTTATTTTTTAGATTGAGTCACTTAATTGCTAAGAACTCATCAACAACAGGAGACTTTAGGAAGCACCTACTTCACCATCTTTACATCCCGTCCGTCTGCTCTCCTCTGCCCCTCTGGCTGTACGTCGCTGTTCATATTCCTCCATTGCACTTCACCGAAACGAGGAGTTCAACCGAACAATAAACAAACAATCAAAATAATAATTATAAATAATAAATGATTGTTCTCAAAGTTGGTCACTTTGTAACAGAGAGAGCTGATAGGCGTTGAAATTGGTTGGTGAGAACAGACAAGTGAGGTACCTCACCTCACTTACCTGACCGTCTGTAGAGCTTGACTGCCATACAGTTCCCCCTGTCTTAGGCTCGCTCTTTACAATCCTGGCTTTATTGAAGGGCATTGTGTTTACCCTACCAAACAGGTGTGTGTGTGTGTGTGTGTGTGTGTGTGTGTGTGTGTGTGTGTGTGTGTGTGTGTGTGTGTGTGTGTGTGTGTGTGTTTGCGTGCGTGGGTGTGACAAACTTGTTTTACTCATAATGAACATGCGTGACGTTAACACACGCAACCATTCAGTCTTGTCACTCTTCATGTGTCATGTGCTGTGGAGTCATTGGGTCCGCATGCTCCATGTTATACCCAAACACACGCATGCAAACGCATGCACACACACAACCACATATACTCTCCCCCCCCACCACACACACACACACACACACATAAACACTGCTTTTGAAGCTTTAGGAATGCATGTAACATTACTGTTAAATGATTCCTTGGAAATGATTTACATGTCACATCCAGTATCCTTATTATTATTAAGCCACACAAAAATAGGAATTATGAATAGGTCTTCTTCTTCGAATAAGTGTGTCACTATATTGTTTTGACAAACATGCTTTTCCATGGACAATAGGACATTGCAGAGTTACCACATCATACCAAACATACTTTCTCAGTCACTGTTGATCACACACGCACACACACACACACACACACACACACACACACACACACACACACACACACACACACACACACACACACACACACACACACGCACGCACGCACACACACACACATCACAGTGTCATGTTAATGGTTAACCATGCTGTAGTAGGAAAAGGCAGAGTTCAGCAGCGGCAGCAGCAGAGGAAGTGGCAACAGCCATTTTAGTTGCTGCATGCTTTTTGCAGCCCTCTTCTCATCTCAACCATGGAGCTCTGACATAAAGAGCATAACAGTTCAAGGTCAGCTTTGCTTTAAGGTACTATTTTACAATTGATTACTTGTATTTGTGATTTCATTGTATGTCTGTTATTGAAAACAACTACACACAGCTACACTAAAGATAGTGTTTGTGTAGTATGAATACTCTCTTTCAAGTGCTAACCTCTGGGTATTTCATGTTGTATGTAACCCAAAATCAAATCAAATCACGTCAATTACTTTTCTAGTTCTTTGTCTTCATTTTTCTCATGCTACTGACAAGAATCTGGATGTCATGGTGTGAAACATCAACGGTAATTCAATGTTATCCCTTTCACTTTGTGTGGGCGGGGGAGGGGGAGGACGAGGTGCAGATGCTCCTGTAGCCATGGTGGCGCTGAGGTACCTGATGGAAGAAGAGAGCCAAGACGACAGGTCACCTCTGTTGCTCAAGGCCTCCGCCAGCACAGCGCTGGCAGCTGTCCGCCAAGCCGAAACGAGGGAGCCACACCTGGACACGTTCTTCCTCAGCAGGTGATCCTGGGAACACATGTGGTTGTTTAGTTGGTCAGCATGTGTGTGTGTATCTAGCCTAGTCGTTTTTAGAATCAGGTTGCATTTATCGGAAGTTGTTCTCATCTTCTACTCTTGCAGGAAGAATAACTTAAGCCTAAGTCTAGTGTTGCTGGTGGGCTGCTACGTAGCTATTTTGATTCCAGCCTACTCCCACTCAGACAAGCTGGCCCCTATAGATGACGACCATCAATTGCCTAAAGATCAGGTACGAATGCATTAAGAGACATCATGCATTTTTAATCCATAAGGTACATTTAAAATATATTAACACATGCTCAGTATCTCTCTACCCACTACCCTCTCTCTCTCTTACCATGCCAACTTCTCCCTGTACAGGCTCTCCTCAACCGGTCAGCTGATCTTCTGTCGGGGCCCTGCCTACCAAAATGGGGTCTGGATCACCTGAAGACCTTGTCCTGTTCTGCTGGCCTCCTGGACCTGGTCCCTGTGTTTGTTGTGGAGGGGCCGAAGGAGGAGGTCGAGGTGGAGGAGAGCCGTGTACCCTGGGAGTTATCCCCTCCGCTGGGGCTCCGGGGCAGCGAGCGGCAGGCGGCCCAGGCTCTGGCCTCCCTGCCCCGGCCCGGCCTTCCCGCCCGGCTGCTGAGGGAGGGAGGATGCAGGCGCTGCGTGGTGGTGGGCAGTGGAGGGGTGCTCCACGGCAGCCATCTAGGATCCTTTATAGATCAGTATGATGTCATCATCAGGTAGGAATTAGAAAGGGAGGTTTGAGCAGAATTTGAATTTGTCGTATTTATATTTTACATTAAATATGAGATGGTATTATAGAGAGATGACAGTACCTACCATCTGACACATTGCGTCATTAAGAATGAATCTATCTTCACCTTCCCTCTCTCCCTGGCTGTCCTCAGACTGAACGCGGCACCAGTGCGGGGCTTCCAGAGAGACGCAGGGTCCAGGACAACGATCCGCCTGGTGTACCCTGAGGCAGCTCCCGCCTCCCCTGACGAGTACAGGAACACCAGCATGGTAGCCCTGGTGGTCTTCAAGAGCCTCGACCTGGACTGGCTCACCTCCGTTATCACCAAGAGACCTCTGGTACGGGCCCCAAACCACCAGATATCCCAATACACAGAACAAATTGCAAACCAAAACAGCTAAATGCTGCTAAACAAATCTCTCTACTCAATGTGTCCCAGCATTCCTGATCAAAGCAGTTGGAACTCAAACCAAATCCCCCCAGGATGAATTATGTACTCTGTATGTACGACTGTCCTGTTTCCTCCTCTTTCGCGTTATGTCCCCTGCAGAGTTTTTGGTCAAAGCTGTGGTTCTGGAGGCGGGTGGTCGAGGAGATTCCCCTGAACGCAGAACACTTCCGGATCCTAAACCCAGAGGTTATCCACCAGACAGGGCGGGCCCTGCACAGCTACACCCCACGCAAGGGAAAGGTGAGAGCTACACTTTTGAAGCAGACCACTATGACCTTTGGAGTACAGTATCATTACCATAAATGTAAATGTAGAATTAGAAATGTGAATAATGAAAGACATAGTACAATTTCCCCCTTTCTCTCCCACACACATACACACACACACACACACAGAGGGTGCCCACGCTGGGGGCCTGTGCAGTGGTGCTGGCCCTGCAGCTGTGTGACCAGGTCAGCCTGGCGGGGTTCGGCTACGACATGAGGCACCCAGGGGCCAGGCTCCACTACTACGAGACCTTACGCATGGACGCCATGAAGGGCCAGGTACGAGACCTCAGGAGGATGGCTGGGGGTGGCAGAGAGGGGAGGGTAACTTTTCTGAAAAAGGGCTGGGAACCAGTGGTTCCCAACCTCGTTTGGTTTGGGACCCCATTTTGAGGTTTGAAAATCGATGGTTTGCACCACGTTCATACATGTTTGGTCATGTGCTTCCTCCTGGTGGTCCTCGTTTTTGAACCCACTGGATACATTTCTCCAGGACATTCCTAATGTCCCAGGGTAGTGAACATTTTGTGCATTGGTGCAAGTCGTTTGCTTGTCGTTTGCTTGTGGTCTAAGAATCCCTAGACCTTTGGAAATATGTTAGTAAATCAAAAATTCACATTTCTATAGGTTATGAGTTAGTCATCTCTCGTGACGCCCATATACCATATATATCAGATGACCCAAGTGGGGCTCCTGAGGTCGGGACACACTTGGGTTAGACAGACGACTGTATCGTGTTTGAGTATGTGGTTCTTCCGAGAACAAACCACCTATGTGCATATGCGCGTCTAGGGATTTCTGCAAACATACACTGGTCTTAACACTGCGTATGGATTACCATTTGTCTCATTTCATAGGTGGTGCACGACATCGGCTCTGAGAAACTCTTTCTGAGGGATCTGGTTTCGTCAGGGGCTGTGACTGACCTTACAGGAGCGTTATGAGCCTGTGGCGAAGAGAGAGCGAGAGCGAGGGAGACACACACAACACAATGCCAATGACATGACACTCGGTTTCTGCCACCGGGAGAGAAACAACGTATAAACACAACACTCTGACCTTTACCACGCAGGGGGTCTGCAGACAGAGCGGCAAATGAGCAGGATTGGATTAGGAGACAGAGGGGAGGGATACAGTATGTTTGTGTTTGTAGATTTACTCTTGAATTATTAACCAGATCACTGCACTTCTACCAGCTTCACGTTATATTCTCTAGAACGTTTATGTATTTGAGGTATTATTAAGGATTGCTGGAATTCTTTATGATTTCCTGGTTGGATTCAGGAAGATCAAACACCAATATGGTAATTTACATGTGATTATTATATATTTTTTATAAACACTATCCAAATATTAAACACTTTTAAGAAAATCTTGTCCTGGACCATTTACTGTATACCGTAGGTGTAGCAATGTATGTTACATATATGCCTGTGTGTGAGAAAAGCATGGTTGCAGGGTGTGAGAGAGATTTTCGAGCTTTGAAGTATTCACACTATGATAGGAATGTTAAAGAGGTGAAATAGTTGCAGCAGAGATGCAGCACAGATGGTAGATGTAAATAATTAAAATAATTTCCAGATTCCAAATACATTTAGTGTATTGCTAATAAATATGATACAATACAAAACAATCATTCATCAACAATCAGGAATTTGCAAACAAAATAGTAGTCAAAATACAATTGATAGTGCCCAACAGTGTTCAAAGTGGTCAAATCTTTACCTTCAAATCACTTTAAAGTGATTACAATAAACCATTTTTGGTCCCAGCCTTCATAGATCCATAAACGTATTTTCTAACCTAGTAGATTTAACAGACATTTTTTCTTTAAACTATCCTTCAACAAGACACAATAAAATACATAGCAATGTGTTCCTGGCTGTGAACAAATGTATGTGTATGCCTTGGCTGCAGATGTGATTGTAAACATGCTTGCTGGTGTATATCTTTCTTTCCAAAAAGGGGATTGCATACCTGCATGTGTATATGTTTCATTTCAGGAAGGGAATTGCACATATGCCTGCGTGTGCATGCGTTCCTTCCCAGAAAGGCACATAATGCACCTGTATGTGTGTGTGTGTGTGTGTGTGTGTGTGTGTGTGTGTGTGTGTGCGCTTCTCCACAGGAGTGGGCTTCCACATGGGGCTGCGTGCCTGAGTCTGCCTTTCTCCTCTACAGAAGGGGGTTGCGGGAGGGCTCCCACAGCTTGCTGGCCAGTTGTCTGCAGTGCTGGAGGATGTATTCGGTGGGGATGACCCCCAGGTGGACGGTGAGCAGCTCGTAACACTTTACCACCTCGCCCGCGTGGTTCTTACTGTAGTACCGCAGCAGCTTCCTGTAACACACACACACAGGGTGGGGCCCGCTCCACGGTGAACAACATGCTGCTTCTGCATTCACTGCATCCGTGTTGAGAGTAAACAGGCACACCGAAGTAGACAGGTCCTGTCACAGTGAGGCAGTGAAGTGCAGGGTACCTGTAATAGTCCCGGGCCAGCACTCCGATGGGGGCGGAATCGTCGGATAGTACAGGCAGGTCCACCTCGTCTAATTTGTAGCCCTGATCATTCACAAAAATACTGTCATATAGAAGGTATATATATTCTGTATTTTAAGTTTATATAGGAAGATAACAAATGATTTGTTACAATATAGCATAGCTATTTGTCTTGTTCTGTTTTGACGTCTTTTCTATATATCTTGCATATATATAATTTTATCTCCATTTAATATGCATTACTCTTCTTCTCATTCTGCTGGGGTACCCAAATTTCCTCTCTCCTTAACAGGAAGCTAAAATAATGTACAGAGACTGAGACTGTTTATCTTTACTTACGGTTTCATTTTCAAACCAGAGGAAGTAACAGAAGTAGAAGTCTCCGTCTCGCAGCGTAACGGTAGAGTAACCCTTCTGTAGGTATTGCCGTGCGGTTCTGACAAGACCCCACACCTGCAGTGAGATCACACACACACACACACACACACACACACACACACACACACACACACACACACACACACACAAGATGACTGATCAGAGGAAAAAACTGCAGCGTAGTAGTGGAAAAAACACATTCATTATTCATTACTAAAGTCGGCCACACACTGGTTTGTCCGGAGTGTCCAGTTAGTAATGGCTCACCTTTCCTCTGATGAACTGCGCCAGCGGGCCCTTCCCCAGCTCGGAGGTGCTTTGCTCTGTGATGTTGAAGGACGGGGCGATCATCTGCCCAGTGGATCGATCCACACAGATGAAGTGGATGAGGCCGGGGAAGTCCTCCAGGTACGTAAGGCGCTGGGTTAAGACCAATACACCCCAGGATTGATGGTGGTATTCAACATCACCTTTCAGTTGTGTTTTTTTTTTTCTTCCTAGGCCTATCGTGTGTTTACCCCCCTATTTTCTAAGCCCACTATCTTGCAAAATACAAATACACACATTCAACATTTCAACTGTCATTTTGATATATAAACATGGGTCTGTTATCTGGTGCTAACTTATGGCGACCCCAGACAGGATATGACACCATGGTGATGTTTCTCTTGCTCTTAACCAACAGGAAGTCCTTCCAGTCCATTAGTTTCTCCCTGGTGAAACGACACAAAATAAAACAAATTAAATGGATTCAATTAATTGGAAACAGTGACAGTGACAGTAAAAAAAAAATCCACTCAGACAAAGGATGAAGTATGTTCATAGCAACCAAAAATGGACAAAAAGGTATTTATTTCAAAGTCTTGATACTTACTGAACCATGGCTTGAGCCTGTTCCTGTAGCGCGGGGGAGAGGCGCTGTGGCATGTCGGCTCCCCCACTGGTCTCGTTGAGGAAGCACTGCTTGTAGACACCACACAGCTGAGTCTTCATGCTCTTACACCAAGGGATGAGCCTGGAGGCCATACATACACAGGACCATTGAGAATAATAACAATTAAAGATGGATGTGTTGCAATGCTACTCCCGGCCAAGAGGGGGCAGTGCCCGACTTACTCTCTGGTGAAGCCTGGGCCCCCTCTGGTGAAGGCACGCTTCTTGAACTCTGACCACACATTCTGCAACTGAGACGTCTGAAGGACAAATATGAAGGACACGTTCATATTTACGTCAGTGTTACCTCTTTCTATTGTTACAACTCATGGATAAACGTTTTAGGAAGGGGTTTAGGCAAAAATACATAACCATGCAGCCCTTATAGACAAAGACAAATAGATTAGATTGGACTGACTCGACTGTTAAGTCATCCTCAAAGTATTCTCATTGGGAAAATAGGTATCATCTTCTTTTAAATTAAAATTAAAAGTCTGTGCGTGTGGATGTGCATGTGTGCACACGTGTGCGGTGAGTGCTTGTATGCACGTGTGATGAAAACTTAAGAGTGCAGGGGCGTGAGAGAGCTTTTCACGAGACCCATGCTCACACCATGTGGGGAATGCTAAAGAGGTGGGGATAGCTGTGGCAGCGGTAACCCAGACTACAGTGGGTCAAAACGCCTGCAGCCACCAGAGCTGCCTGTGAAGCGGTGTACGGTACCTGTATGTCGCAGGGGCCCAGGGCCTTTATGAACTTGTCCAGCTTGCTGCGGAGGTCGTGTATGGCGGGCTGGCCCCTGGCGGCGGCCGGGCCCTCCTGGCCCTCGTTGAGACGCTTCTCCAGCTTGGCGAAGGCCTCCAGGTAGGCGTAGACCGACATGGCCACCCCGCTGTTAGGGATCTGGTGAATGGAGGAATTAAAATGGCTACATAGTTTGATATTTAATGTGTTGTCTTGCATCTTGTAGATGCACAGGCAGAATGGGCTTATAATCATATCAATTAAATCAACTTGAAAGAGAAATACAAATAAAACAGAATTCTTAATTCACACTCAGGGACAGTACATATTCCCCTAGCTATATCTAGATCTGCCTATATAGCAAATATAAATATAAATATATATATATATATATATATATATATAAATAATATATACACACATGGGGTGCCACTACTGCCCTCTGTTGATGAAACAAGTAAAGACAACTGTATGCACTTTCTCTCAGTGTACTACTAATAACAGTTAGATGTTAGATGTTAGAATGTTGGATTGATTATGTAGCAGGTAGGGGTTATCCATCTCGCTCAAAGGTGTATACAGGTGGACTGTGGGCGTCGAGGTTCAAATCCAGAACCAGAAAATAATCCCTAGCCATCAGGTGATCCTGCCCCTTAGTCTTTAGATAGGTAATATAAAGTGGAGATGCTCTGGGATAATAGTGTTGTGACACTGCAGTGCGGTCAGCAGCTGACCTTGGTGAGCATCACTAGAGTGATCCCGGGCCAGAGCGGCAGGCAGTACATGGAGTGAGGCATCATGGGATACAAGCCATCCTTCAGAGACACCTCCAGGAACACTCTGGTGGGGGCCAAGGGGTCCGGGGGAGGGACTTCCAGGGTGTGTAGGCTGTCCTCTGCTATCTACACTCACTCACACACACACACACACACACACACACACACACACACACACACACACACACACACACACACACACACACACACACACACACACACACACACACACACACACACACACGTGTGAGGTCATGGGCCAGGAAAATATACATTGACATGTTATTCATTATTAACAGCTGTTTTGATGAATAAATGAATACCCTACCTGTATGTCTGGATCCACAAACTCAAACATAGGAGTGTCCCCTCTTGCTGTCCTTTCTGGTGAGAACCAAAGAAAATGTGTATTTCAATATGGCCTCCCTATTGATTGAAAAACCGTGATAAAGGGCTTGGTTTGTTAAGGCAAGTGTTTGGTTTAACAGATTAATAAGCAATAACTAGATGATAATACAATAAAACGATTATAACTTATTTGCTTTGTTGACTCACATATTTTTCCACAAGATCAATATTAATTAAAACTGCGAGCAGTGTTGAGGGAGTCAAGCTGATAAACTAATTAAACAAAATTAAAACATAAACTACCAAGTTTGGTTATGATATGTCAAAGGGCTGCTGAGATACAGGCTTACTTGCTGTTTGGCGGCTTTGTGGTCAAATTTGATTGGCTGTTGCGGCCAAACGGTTTTGAATTTGAAGATTCTGTGTATAAGTTTTGTGAGGCATCGTCTGAGCAACATATGTGCCAAGTTTGGAGATGATTGGACAAAATGTGTGATGTGTGAAACATTTTGAAGGTTTTTGACATAAACCAAGATGGCGGACAATTTATCATGACGCAATATGACGTCATAGGGTGCGTTGAACTCGGCTTGGCCCAAGGATTCCAATGATGCCTTGTTTGTGAATATTGGTTGAATGTGTCAAAAGTTATAAACATGAATGCATGTCCAACTTTGACCTGTTGGTGGCGCTAGAGCTCATGGGCTAGCGACCTCAAATTTGCTGTGAGGGCTTATGGGACTGTCCTGAATCACTGTGCCAAATTTCACAACCTTTTGCCATTGGGTTCTATGGGCTGCCATAGACTCCCATTGAATGAAAATAATATTTGAACTGTTGGTGGCGCTAGAGCTCATGGGCTAGCAACCTCAAATTTGCTGTGAGGGC
Organism: Micromesistius poutassou; assembly: GCF_964030765.1. NCBI lineage: Eukaryota > Metazoa > Chordata > Actinopteri > Gadiformes > Gadidae > Micromesistius > Micromesistius poutassou. The sequence goes on from NC_140277.1 coordinate 6,339,339, forward strand.
TTATGGGACTGTCCTGAATCAGTGTGCCAAATTTCACAACTTTTTACCATTTGGTTCTATGGGCTGCCATAGACTCCAATGGCAGGTAAATAATAATAATAATAATAATAATAATAATAGGAAAACGTAGAATAACAATGGTTGTCTCGCAGCTTCGCTGCTTGACTCCCAAATATCCACATGGAAAACACATCCAACAACACTTACCTGAACCACTTGAGCTTCTGTTAGTAGGGGAGGGCTGTGGTGTGTAAAACATTTCCAGACCCGAACACGACACACTCTCCACATCCTAGAACCAAAGCAAAAAGGTAATGATAAAGTAATGATAAAGTAATGATGTCACTTTGGATAAAAGCGTCTGCTAAATGACAGTGAATAGTATCGATAGTATACATAGTATATATATTATATAGTATATATCAATAGTAGTACAATGTGTAACAGGCTTCAGGTGGGGGCCGTACCTCTGGGCCAGGGTCCTCCTGGTCTGTGTTGGAGGGGTACATGTTCTGCGTCATGACGATAAGAGCCAGCAGGTCAGACGGGCTCAAGGTGCTGGTGTTCCGGCTGGTAGAAGGAAAACAAAAAGTAAACAACAAGGATGTCAAGAATATGTTGCATAGGACATCAAACATGAAACTCACGGTAAGAGGTTGGTCATCTAGGAAGGAGAATGATTAGGAGTAGGACTACTACTTTGATTAGGAGCCAAAAGGTTCTGGGATCAAAATCAAATAACAGTAGGCTACCAGTAGACATACCCTATTCATGACGTGTAACTAAATCTATTTAGTTCTCTGCAAGTCGCGTTTGGATTAAACCTTCGAAATTTTGATGATAAACATCTAAATCGTAGTTCCATATTAACAAGACATTTCAGCATTGCAAAATAGAAAGTAAGAAAGAAAATAAAGAAAGAAAGCTATAGAAGCATTGAGGGGAACAAGGAGTAGTGAGGAGTTAGAAGGAGCAAGGAGGCTACAGGAGAAGCATGGAGCAGCAAGGAGATGCGCGGAGGCACAAGATGGAGCAAGGAGGAACTAGGAGGAGCAAGGAGCCGCGGGGAGGAGAGAGGAGGAACCAGGAGGAGCAAGGAGGAACCAGGAGTAACAAGGAGGAGCAAGGAGCAGCAAGGACGAACGAGGAACAGGGAACCAGGAGGAGCGAGGAGGACACCTGGAGTAGAAGGCGAGCAGCTTGGTGTGCACCAGTATGAAGGCGTGCAGCACCTCCTCCCCGGCCCGCTCAGAGCTGCTGTTGAGCTGCTGCACCAGGCGGCGCTCCAGGAACTCTATGCACTGTTCACACAGTGTGGGGTGGATCAGCCTCTCCACCGCCTGGCCGGAGGGACGAGCAGGAGGGGAGAGCCAAGATTAAAACAATGTATTAGGTCCGTAATAATCAACCCTTAAAGGGTCAGGTAGGAGGGTCTAGTGCTTAGGTGTGTTTGACCTCCATCCGAAAGTAACTAGATTCGATTCCCAGTGTCCATGGCCCTTGAGCAAGAAGCTCAAACCCCTAGCTCCTGCTCCTTCATGACATGAGTTCACTCTGAATTCACTGTGAATCCTTTTGGATAAAAGCCGTGTCTACTAAATGACAAAATAGTTAAGTGAATCTAACTTGTTATTTTGTTAACTCAATTTTAATGAGCAATGTGTCTTTGGGGATGCGTGTGCAAGTATCTTCTTGATTCTTCTAGTTACTTATTCATCATTGTCAGAATAATTGGCTATTAAATCCACCAAACACTAATCAATGGAAAACATCTAACACGCACTGCTGTCTACCTCCACTAAGAAGCTCTGGTCGTTCTCCCGCAGCCGGCTGTAGGTCTCCAGTAGACCCTGGAGGTGTTTCCACAGCCTGGTCCTCTGCTCTGTGTCTTGTGGACGCAGTCTGGAAAACACACATATTACAGTCGGTGCATTACACTCATTAGGGCCTTGAAACGCAACGACAAAGTGCATGTCCCATGAGGAGAACAGAAAACTACACCTACTCTTTACGCAGGAGGTTACTGCTGAGGGTCACCATGCCGAAGAGAACTTCAATAATCTTCTTCATCACGAAGATCTTCCTCCTCAGATCGTCCTCACACTCCTCGCCGTCTCCGTTCACGGCGATGTAGAGACACTCATCAAACTGTCAGGGGTGGAGGGACAGCCATGTGTTAGAGTGTGGATCCTGCATGGGAGATTGTCTATGAAACACTCAATCGGGTCTATGATTCGCACTGCTGCTGTCAACTTTTCACTGCTGTGACCCCTCACAATTTAGTATTTAGTCATTTTGAAGCACGTTTCTGTTTTCTTCAAGATATATGTTATTTATAAGCAGGTAGGACTTAAGCATCTTGCTCAAGGAGGCTTATAGTAAGACAGCAGCGATGGGGATGAAACCCTGTACTTTTTGGCCATGAGTCATAACCACTATTACTCTATCCTGAGTAATAAAGTCCTATCTCATCTGTTTAACAGGGATTCATCAGCCTTAATGACATATTGTCCCCAAGCACAGGGTGTCTAAAGGGACTACATTGCTGGCGATTGTTAGGGTTGAATGGACCTGGGAAGGCTAGTGAATAGACAACAGCATGTTGTCACGTGAGTGGGGAGCCCTGTTCCAGCTCCCTAATGAGGCTCACATGACCAGAGACAGGAGCTTTCAGAACTCAAGGGGTTTCCGTTTAGATAACAAAGCCCCTATTGTTCACACTCTACAGTAGTAGAGGAGGTGTCCTCCAGAGATGCTTTTTATTACCTTTACACACACTTGACAACAGAGTTAATACGAAAGACTTGCTGTTGTTCTCGCTTGTCTGTGTTTCTTCTTTCGTCCTCTCCTCTCTGTGTTTCCTAGGTTGTTTTATGAATCAAAGACAAGATAGTCTGCAATAACATTCTCTGTATGTCCCTTGTATGAAAGCGTCAGCTAAAGCCACACAGAGACAGACACGCTCAGAAGGTGTCAAATCCCAGCCGCGTGCTTCTTGATGTAGCACCTGATGTAGGACATAGTTGTGTTCACTCTCTGTGGTGAAGCAGGCGTAGCTGTCTCCCAGCCGGTCCACCATGGTGCTGCAGGAGATGATGATGGGGGCGAATAGAGTGTTTAGGCTGTCCTCAAACTCAGGCGGCTGGAGAGGGACAGACAGGACATGATAGAAACTAGCTGGAGAGAGACAGACAGGACACCTTAGAAACTAAATGGAGATGGACAGACAGGACACCTTAGAAACTAGCTGAAGAGAGACAGACAGGACACCTTAGAAACTAGATGGAGAGAGACAAACAAGACACATTAATACTAGCTACACAGTCGATCCACAGATATGGAGATCAGATATGAAATGGTCATATACATAGTTATGTTTATTGTAGTGAAATAGTAACCAAGCATATTTTTATTTTTATTATATCATTATTATTATTATGATGAAACATGGCCCCAAAATGCTATTCAATGCCCTACATGTAGGTCTACCCTCGCTTTTGTCAACATTTTCTACAGGATTGCCAGAACATGTGCATGACTATGAAACTTCAGGGTTAAGAGCTACTATGTCTTGTAGTATATCAGGAAATTACCAGTAGTGGGCCTATAGGCATCTACATATTTACTGAATTAATGAAAAGGCTTCTTACCCTCTGGCCCTCCTCCTGGGACGCCCCGTACTGGTCCTGGACATTCTGCCTGAACTCCGGGTCGGTCCAGTAGAAGAGGACCTCAGCGCTCTCACTCGCTATCAGCAGACACTTCATCTCGCCTGAAGACGCACTCCTGCTCTGATTCTACTAGCCTACTGTGTCCAGTCGTTAATTGTTGAATACGTTTAGATCCATTGCATGGCTTGAATGCAATTCAAAAACAATTTAGTTTATATGGAGAAAAAACACAAGAAAAGGCAATTTGGAAATATAAATCGAGGTGCTCATTCTGAAATTTAAATATTTACAGTAGCGCATAACGAAATACAGGTAGCCGTGCGTAGCTTAATAAATATAATTATTGTGAATATTTCTCACAAAAAAAAGAGTACAATCCATTCCGAAGTCCCATTGAATTATTTATCGCAGCTCGTCGACCACACGGACTTCCCTGATGCTCCCCTTTCGTTCTATCTATCTGCAGTTCTAAATTGATCGAAACAAATCGATCATTTGGCAGCATACTTCATATAACCTAAATCTTGGATCCAAGCAGGCTACAGCAACATCCGATATCGCTATGTTGCAAAAGTTAACCACAATTCAGGAACTTTGCGAAGACCAACATTGCTCCAACACAACAGTTTCAGATCGTGGTTTCCAAAAGGTTCAACACTGCAGTCATGTGACGCTGCGAATACTTCTGGAGCGGAAGCCTCCTGTCCGATTTTACCACCGATCGCAGAGCAGTTTCGTGTTTCAAGCCTCATTGAAGACCACTATAGAGACCATCGCAAAGACTGCTCTTGGGTCGATTCTTACACATCGTTCAGCACACAGTAGGCTACGCCCGCATAGCTTTATGACGATTGCCAAGCTTACAGGGGATATAATAAGTCATGTGCTGCTTCAGAATTAAACTGAGTGGGTTTTACCTCTTGGCCCACGCCACACACTCATGCACCAAGGCGCGCGCGCGCAAACACGCACACACACACACACACACACACACACACACACACACACACACACACACACACACACACACACACACACACACACACACACACACACACACATACATACATACATGCACACAGATATGTAGAATAAACACATAGGGCCTACAAATGCACACACACCCACACATGAATGCATTCACACACGCGCGCGTGTCTGTGCATGATCGAGTGTATAGGCATGTACACAATATACTATTTTTTTGATTGGTGCCAAGAGCCACGCTCTCACTGTAATGATATCAACATGGTTTGGCAATTCAGTTATTAGACTGTCAGGCAGAGCATGCGCAGTAGGACTGGCGCGCTGCACGTTAACGGTAGTTCGGTGTTAAGTCTATATGCAAGAGGGGAGTCAATGTTACCTCGTGTATCCTATGCTTCGTATACATAAAGCACTTCTCTTCAAGTTACCTACGGTGTGTTTATTGAAGAACCCAACATAAACATTACATGGTGTCAGAAGATGGACTTGGAGAGTACGGTTTTATTTTGAAAGGGAAAAAGTTGGAAAAGCCTAGCTAGCTTGCACGGGGAGCAGCTAAGAGCTACGCTAATAACCCAAAGAGAGGACACTGTTAGCCTATTTACTTTCCGGCCGAGAAAGAGGACACAACGACGCGAAGATGCAAGCATTACAACCACCACCAAACCTTCAGCTGACAGGTAATGTGGCGGAGAATTTGAGAAGATTTAAACAACGCTTTCTGTTGTACCTGACGGCGATCGGTGCGGACGAGAAGAGCGCTAAGATGAAAGCGTCAGTGTTCTTGCATGTTATGGGTGACGAAGCGCTGTTCAGTTCCAAGAGGACGCGCACAAAATGGAATTGGATAAAATACTTGAGAAGTTTGAGGATTACTGTATCCCTAAAAGAAACGTGACATTTGAGAGACACTGATTTTTCACGTGTGCAGAAAACGGGAGAAACTGTTGATCAATATGTAACAGACCTGAGAAACCGAAGCAAGACGTGTGAGTTTGGAGAGCTGACTGACTCGTTGATAAAGGACAGACTTGTGTGCGGGATTCCAGATAATAGTCTAAGAGAGAGGCTGTTAAGGGAACAAGATTTGGACCTAGAAAAAGCACTGAGAATGTGTAGAGCAGCGGAAACGGTGAAAACACAAGCGAAAGAGCTGTTTAGTGAAAGCTGCAACGTGGATGCTGTAAGAGACGCAAACAGAGCAGTCAAGAAGAAGAGCACGGCTCCCGACGTCAATACACCAGTGCGCAGGGACGCACAGGGAAAGACATGCGATCGCTGTGGCACGCAGCATGCTCCCAGGAGATGTCCCGCATTTGGTAAAGTATGTCACGACTGTAACAAAAAGAACCATTATGCACAGCAATGTAAAAACCAACAGAGCGAAGTTCATGCAGTGGATGAGAGTGACTTTTATGTGGATGTGGTGACAGAACAGAACACAGTTAAAAAAGACTGGATGATGACACTGAAAGTAAATGACACACACATGGCATTGAAACTAGACACTGGAGCACAGGCAAATGTGATGTCAGAGGCAACATTCAACAAAATCAGACCCAGACCTAAAGTGCAGGCAACAAAAGTGAAAGTACGTGGATATTCAGGAGCAGCAATACCTGTGAAAGGAAAATGCTTGGTGAAAGTGACACACAAGGACAGAGAACACACACTAGCATTCATTGTGGTGCACAGAGACGTGCAGGCCATATTAGGTTTAGCTGCTTGTGAGAGACTGAACCTAGTTGAGAGAGTGCTTGTGGTGGAAAGTGAAGGAGAAACATGTCTATGTCTATGGTAACCTGATGGAAGAGTACAGTGACCTGTTTCAGGGTCTCGGATGCCTTCCTGGAGAACACACAATCACAGTGGATAAAAATGTGCCACCAGTTATCAATCCATGTCGAAAAGTGCCATTTGCTCTTCAAAAGCCACTGAAAACCGAGTTGGACAGAATGGAAAGCCTCAACGTGATCGAAAAGATTGATGAGCCAACTGACTGGGTGAGTTTGCTTGTTATTGTAGAAAAGAAAAATGGCAAGCCCAGAGTGTGTATGGATCCCAGAAACTTGAACAGAGCAATAAAAAGAGAACACTTCAAACTTCCCACAAGAGAAGAAATAATGTTACAGTTTGCAAATGCAAAGTACTTCAGCAAGCTAATGAAGGGAAATGAAGCTGGACAACAAAAGTTCAAAACTGTGTTCATTCAACAGCCCATTCGGTAGATATAGGTTTCTTCGGTTACCATTTGGCATAGCTTCAGCACCTGAGGTGTATCATAAGACAATACACATGATCTATGAACATCTGGAAGGAGTGGACACATCCATGGATGACATCATAGTATGGGGAAGTACGAAAGCTGAACACGATGAGAGGCTAAAACAAGTTCTCAAGGCAACAAGAACAGCAAACTTAAAGCTGAATAAAGAGAAATGACAGCTTGGGGTGAAAGAACTGACATTTGTGGGGGACATCCTGAGCAGCGAGGGCATCAGACCAGATCCCAGGAAAGTGTCTGCAATAGAAAACATGCCAAAGCCACAATGTAAGAAGGACATACAGAGGTTTAATGGCATGATAAACTACATGGGAAAGTTCATACCCAATATCTCAGAACGCATGGCACCTCTGAGACAGCTGACTGAAAAGAAGACAGAATGGGAATGGAGTCATAAACATGAAAAGTCATGGAAAGAACTGAAGATACAGCTCACATTAGAACCAGTTCTGAGGTTCTATGATCCAGCGAAGCCCATAAAAATCTCATCAGATGCATCACAGAGTGGGCTCGGAGCTGTTCTTCTACAAAAATATGATGACTGGCAACCAATCGCATATGCATCACGCTCAATGACAGACGCAGAGACATGATATGCACAAATCGAGAAAGAACTGCTCAGCATAACATATGCGTGTGAAAGATTTCACCAGTTTGTTTCAGGACAGAACATAAGCATTGAAACTGACCATAAGCCGCTCAATGACTGCCCACTGAGAATACAGTGGATGATGATCCGGCTACAACGCTACTCGCTGGATGTAATGTATACCCCAGGCAAGCTGATGTACACAGTGGACACATTGTCAAGAGCAGTTGACCCACAGGAGCCAGTGCACACTAAGATGAGTGATGACATGGATATTTATGTGAACATGATCACAAAGGCACTGCCAGTGGCGGACGCGAAAATGTCAACCAAGATGTGGCAAATGAGGTGGCAAACTGCACAACATGTTTGAGATATCATGCAAGCAATAGAGCTGAGCCACTTAAGGCGCACACAGTGCCTGACAGACCATATCAAAAGGTGGGCGCTGACCTATTTGTTTCTGCAGGGAAAGACTACATTGTGGTGACAGACTATTATTCCCTGTATCCAGAGGTCTGTAAACTACACACTACAACAGCGGAGGCTGTTGTAACGTCTATGAAGGCCATATTCTCCAGACATGGCGTGCCAAGCGAAGTCTTCACAGACAATGGACCACAATTTTCTAGCGCCAGTTTTGTACACTTTGCAGAAGAATGGAACTTTGTACACACAACGTCAAGTCCTCACTACCCGCAGTCTAATGGTTTGGCAGAAAAGTCGGTCCAGACTGTGAAGAGGTTGCTGTGTATAGCAAAAGACAGCGGAGCTGACTTTTACCAAAGCCTGCTTGTGTACCGCACAACGCCACTAGAGTGCGGTATTTCACCAGCACAACTCCTAATGGGACGTCGCCTTAGATCCAACCTGCCCATCCAGGAAAACCTGCTGAAGACAGGAGGGGGGAAAAGTACAGAGGTTCAAGGAGCGGCAAAAGGCAAAACAGAAATTCTACTATGATAAAGGAACACAGAACCTACCTGAACTGCATACTGGTGATTATGTGAGGCTCAAAGATAAAACAAATACATGGGCACAGAAAGCGACTGTTCTAAATGAAGTGTATCCAAGGTCGTACACCATTCAAACAGAGGATGGAGCAGTGCTGAGATGGAACCGGCGACACATTATGGGACCAGCCGCAGCAGATCAAAGAGCTGATGCCGCTGCTGAACAACCTGGACACTCAGTTGCTGCAGAACAGCCTGTACACTCGGATAGCTCATCACCTGAGGCACCAGTTCCTGTGCAAGAACTGCCCTTCAAAAGAGTTTCCAGGGCTGTGAAGCCACCAGTGAGGCTTATTGAACAGTTGTAGGATGTGAGATATTTGCAGTTTAAAAAAAACAAAAAAACAGTTAAAGTTGTTTATATAAAAGAAGGAATGGACAAGGAGTATTGTTGTAAAGTTATGAGTTTATAGTTTCTCTGGAATATTCTAATGATCTAACACTGCAGTTGAAAATATTTAAATAAGTAACTGTTGCGTTTAATAATTACAGTTCATAAGAGTTAAAGAGAAGTATTTAAAAATGAAGTATGTGTTTTTTATGTGTTACATTCTTATTTTAAGAAAGGGAGATGTAATGATATCAACATGGTTTGGGAATTCAGTTATTAGACTGTCAGGCAGAGCATGCGCAGTAGGACTGGCGCGCTGCACGTTAACGGTAGTTCGGTGTTAAGTCTATGCAAGAGGGGAGTCAATGTTACCTTGTGTATCCTATGCTTCGTATACATAAAGCACTTCTCTTCAAGTTACCTACGGTGTGTTTATTGAAGAACCCAACATAAACATTACACTCACCATGCAGAATTACACCCTACAAATGCATGTAAACACAAGTAGGTCATGGTCAACAACTCTGTCTTGTATTATACTGTGCACATTATGTTTTTGACTCGTGACAGACATTTGCTTAGGCAGAGCACAGGCATGGTTACATCAATATTTATATTTTATTAACCTAACATGGGTCAAAACGGTCCAAAATGCAAAAGGTTCTGCTCTCGGGGGCCAAGGTTTAATCTAGTCCATCGGGGGTTCTGAAGACCCAACCTTCGTGGAAGGCTCATTTAAGCTGACTCCTGTATATACAGAATAAACATCACAAAATCCTCAATGTTTGCGAACAGGGCCAGCGAGCCTTGCATGACTCCCAGCGGATCAAGGAGTATAAACAGTACGAGGGAGGACTTTGTTGCAGTTGCGTTCACTAAAGGGGCATTGTCACGCACAAGCAGCCAGACGTGGCCCAGTCCCGCTGGATCACATTCGGACAGGGTGAGTGACGCCCGGGACCTATTATGACAAGGTAATGATTTTATTTTGGTTTTAATGAAAACCGCCGCTGGCCAAACATGAGCCATTTAAACAGGAACTGCATCGATAAGATCCTGCCCAGTTGCCACAATTTCCACAAGTTCACCGTAAACTGGAAAGAGAGGTCCCTTGACGTCTAATGAGATCCAAGCTCAATGGTTTCCGTCCTTACTCTCCCCCTGCGTTATTTACTCAAATTGACCACACAAAACTACGTTCCCATGGTTCCATTTCAATGGCTTGGCAGTTGTGTTGTGTTTTATGTATTAAAGAATCTTAGCTTGGCTCTTGATCTGGCGGATGCCACAAGCCAACGAAAATTCGAAGGTCACCACTGTTTATGCAAAAGGTTTTCTTGTAAATTAAATTTAAAACGATAATGCGATTCAAGGTACATGTTTTGGATCACAGTTCTTGAATGCCATTATAAAGACTCACTGCCATAAGACTTAAATATAGACTGGTTAAATGTTAAAAAGAAAAGAAAAAACCCAACCCTAACCTTCAAAGCCTTGCAGAGATGCTTGTGTGTTACATATTTCTAATGTCATGCTTGACTGAGACGGACCAACAAGCATCCAGTTCAGTCTAGGGCACACTCTACTCCACCTGACCACATAACCTCACATACCAGCCTCATAACCACCACACCCCGGTTGTCTATGGGAGTCAGTGACTTAGATCGGGGCCAGGTTCACCCTGTCTGGGCAACAACAAGGAAACAACCAAGCCGGAGATGTGGAGGTTTTTAGTTGGACCCTATCCTCATGTTTTCTATCAATAGCAGCCTCATACAGTGACAGGACAGCACTCAAGAAAAAACGAGACCCCATTTCCAGATGCCTGCACATCTGGGGCCACAACATGTGATACATAGTGTGAGCGTGTGGTTGGGTGACATTAGGGCAGAGTCTATTAATGTCCGGGAAAAGAGGGGCCCGAGATGAGATTGTGTGGTGTGTGTGTGTGTGTGTGTGTGTGTGTGTGTGTGTGTGTGTGTGTGTGTGTGTGTGTGTGTGTGTGTGTGTGTGTGTGTGTGTGTGTGTGTGTGTGTGTGTGAGGGAGAGAGGAGTGGGGTTAAAGAGTGAAAATGTCATAAGTATGTGAGTGGGACAGATAGTGCATGTGTGTGTGTATGGGTATAACGTTGGGGTACAAAGTAAGGTTAGGATCGTCCATGACCCAAGTCATCCGGCCCAACAGCCAATAGGATGCGAGTATAGAGTTATCCCGGGGACAGGTTTTATAGTGTACATGCAACCCGGGAGATGCATCTGCACACCATATTTATAGGTTCCTTGTGTTATATTTCTCCCGCTCACTTGGTGCTCAGGTGCATGTAAATCATACCTTCTTTCCCTTTTGTCTACCCCTCACTCACACATTTCTCTATTAAGCCCTGACCTTACCTCAACCACAAAGTCCAAGCCTTACATGGTGGGAACTGATCAAGACACAAATACAATATATTTCCGAGCCTAGTCATTCCTTCCAAAAGAATATTTTACATACAGATGAAAGTTTATAGGAACCAAGCAATGAGCAAAACAACACACAGGGGGTCCAGCCCCCGCCTGGTGAGTCCAGCAGTCCTGTTGAGTTACAACTTCATTTCCAGAATTTGCATTCCATGTTATCTGGCAAATGGAGAACACATATTGGCATGAAGTTCAGATGAGGATCAATGCGAATCTTGGCACACTGGCCTGCTGGCACACACTGTTCTTTTTCAAACTTCGTTCGGTGTTTCACTATGGGAATCGCCTTGGCGTGACCAACTATGGAAGCTCCAATGACACAACGTCTGTCAGAGACAGACAGGTCGAGCTGTGCTGGGGCCCTGCCCCCTCATCCTACTACAGCCGACCGGCCCCTCTCAACTCATTCTCGCTTTCTTCCCGTGAGGAACGAAACAAAGCTCCCTCAGCTAATTTAGCCGAGCTAGCCTGGATACCCACTTAACTGTTCATAGACGAACCGTAATAGGATAGCGTCGCCGAACGCGGCTCCAGGTTCGGTTTGGATTAGCCGAGTAAGTACTCATACACGGTCTTTTGAGCAGTGTCCGCGTCGCGGCGAGCTGCTCATTCGGCTGCCCAGTGTTAAATTACCGGAGTAGCCAACACCTGTGTTACGTAGCGGCTACACCGTGTTAGCTCATTGGTGTAGTCGGCGACTGTGCAGCGTAATACCCGCTTACTAACGTGTTACGACGAGTCAACCGGGGTTTGTGCTAGCACCGTCTTCTTGGCTGAACCGAATACCGAGAGTCCTGCTAACGTGTCACGACGGGCGAACTTTCCTGGTACGCGGTTAGCGTGGGCTAAACCCCAGGTGCTGACACTATTAAACAACGGGCTAACGCGTCACGGCGTGCCTTGTACGGCTGTATAGTCACACCGTTATCTCCCTTTCCAGGAACCATGTCTTCGGCCGCGACCCCCGCCAAAGGGTCGGACCAGAAGGGGAAAGAGGCTGCATCCCGCCCGTGCCCCGCGTCATGCGGAACGTCCATCTCGGGCCGGGACCCTCATCCCATGTGCATTGCATGCATGGGCGCTAAACACGCCCAAGCATCACTGGCCGACCCCCAGTCGTGTTTGCACTGTGCGTCGATGCCGGAAAAGATCCTGGAAAGAAGGCTAAGAGTGGCAGTGGCTACTAACCGGGACCCATGCCCGACAGTAGCCACCCCACAGAAAGCAACCATCACCCATCAGCCGCCAGCTATTAGCTGGGCCGACATGATGAGTCCCCAGAACTGCCTCCCCTATTCGAGGACCTCCTTGAAGGGGAGCCTGGCGGTGAGGACGCAGAGGGCGATGCCAACTCTGACCTCCTCAACATGGACATGATGGAGGATGAGGAGGGTGATTCCACCTTTCCTGTCCAACAGTCCAGACCCCCAGCGCATCAGATGCTACTCCACCAGTGGACAGTGATCTGTATGAGGTCTGCAAACGGGCTGCAGCAAAGTTAGGCGTACAATGGCCAGCAGCCCAGGACGCTGAGGGGACAGAGAGAGATCTGTATGATGGCAAGAGGCTCCCACCAGTCCAGCCACCATCACAGCAACTCCTGCCGCCAATACCAGCTTGCTTGAAGGAAATGAGCCGGTATTGGTCCAGCCCATTTAAGAGTAAACTTCCAACCAAGGGCTACTCTAAGCTGGGGATCCACGGTATGGGGGAACTGGGGCTGGCCGAACCCCCAGTAGTGGAGTCTTCGTTGGCTTTTCACCTCCACCCCAACCAACGCTCTCTCTCAGCCTCCTACATTACTTCTCTGCCCGGCAAAGCGGAGCATCTCACCGCCTCCATTTTCCAGAGAATGCACAGGTATGCGGCACAGTCAGTATGCTCCCTTAATGCGACCACACTGCTGTCTGCATACCAGTCAGAGATCCTGGAGGAGATGGGTCAACAGCTGGACTCCGGGGTACCGAACCCGACACTCTGGGATGAGATCTGTGTCGTCAATGACCTCATCCTACGCTCATCACGAGGCGCAGTACAAGGCTGCGGTCGGGTGATGGGGCTGGCAGTCTCAGGTGAGAGGGCCTTGTGGCTGAACCTCTCAGGCCTGAGCAACAGTCAGAAGGCAGAGGTGATGGACGCAGCATATGACCCCGCCAAAGGTCTTTTTGGTCCGGCCCTGGAAAAGATGAGGAAGACCAGCACCCTCAGGAAACAGGAAGGTGAAGCCTTTGACCTCTGTCTTCCACAGAAACCCACCCCTCGCCCCCCTCAGGGTCCGAGAGCCGGCTTTGCTGCTGCGGCTGCAGCAGCGAGGGGGAGACAGTGGGGAGGCAGACCACAGAAGCAGGCAGCTGGTCAGCAGGCTACCCAGCAGCCTCAGCAGAACCAAGGGCCGTGGGGAAAACACTCTTTCGCTGCAGCGGCAGCAAGAGGCCTCCCCCAACACCCTAGGGGTGGGAAGAGAAAGCAGGCACCCTGACTCAGCTTCTCCCTCCCCCCCTCCCATGAGGAAAAGAAGGGAATCATGGGAGAGTCAAATCCCCGTAGTTCACAGTTCAGAGACTCTGGCAGGTTCCTGTGGCCCAGAGGTCTCTCTGTTTCTCTCCCCTCACGTTCGAAAGGGCGAGAGTCGGGGACAGAAGGTAACACAGTGTCACCAAGCACTTTCACCTTGTTTAATAAAAATAAAAATAAAACACTGTCATGCCCCCTCAATTCCCACAGGGGGAGCTCACACTCTGTTGGGAGACGGATCCCGCCAGTCAGCGGGGGACGTCACCACTGTGCGACAACGTGAGTACATTACCTGCCCGGGCGGCGAGTTCATCCATGGGTTTTATCCATTTCTCAGGGGTACAGACTACAATTCGCTATGAAACCACCCAGATTCAACGGTGTGGTGGCTTCAGCGGCCAATGGGGATCAGGCAATCCCCTTCGGGCTGTCATTGGCTCCCAGGGTGTTCAGCAAATGTGTGGGGGCAGCGCTGTCTCCGTTAAGGAGCAGCGGTATCAGAATATTGTCGTACATAGACGATTATCTGATATGCTCTCGATCGCGGGGACAAGCGGTCAGAGATTCCGCTACGGTGATAAATCATCTCAGGGATTTCGGGTTCAATATAAACTGGGCGAAGGGCCGAGTGGAGCCCGCACAGTGCACGGAGTACCTGGGTCTCAACATAAACTCTCCTACCGCGTCACGCTATCGGAGGGGAGGTTGATATCGCTAACACAGTGCCTCTCCCTCTTCAGGCTGGGGAAAGTCGTATCATTCAGACTATGCCTACGCCTGCTCGGCCTCATGGCGTCAGTAATTTCTGTTGTACATCTGGGGCTACTGATGATGAGGGATGTTCAGCGTTGGGTCGCGGCACTGCGCCTATACGTCCAGAGTAACCATGACAACGGATGTGTCCCTGTCAGGATGGGGAGCGACCATGTTGGGATGGAGCGGCACCCGGCTCCTGTCTCTTCGAGCGACGCACGTACCGGGCGTTTTGAATGGAGGAGCGGATCTCCTGTCCCGGGGGAATCCCCTGTAAGGAGAGTGGAGGATCCACCCGCAGGTGGTGGAACAGATTTGGCTGAGATACGGCAGGGCAGCCGTAGATCGATTTGCCTCGCTAGAAAACGCGCAATGTCCACTGTTTTTCTCCCTATCAGACGCAAGTGCACCTCTGGGTGTGGATGCTTTAGCGCACCCATGGCTAGACGCATTGCTTTATGCGTTTCCCCCGCTCAGCCTGATCTCCCCGACTCTTATCAGAGTGAGGGAGCAGGGCCTGTCATTAATCATGATAGCGCCACGGTGGCCGTCCAAACATTGGTCGGCCGTCCAAACATTGGTCGGCAGGAATAATACAGCTGCTGGCGGGCGAGCCGTGGCCGCTCCCCTTACGCAGGGATCTTCTGTCCCAGGCGTACGGAGAGATCTACCACCCGCACCCGGACCGCCTGGCTCTCTGGGCTTGGCCCGTGAGAGGTGGAATTTGAGCGCTGCGGGTCTACCAGCGGGTCATTCAGGATGCGAGAGCCTCCTCCACTCGCACTCTTTACTGTGGTAAGTGGCGGGTGTTTGAGGGGTGGTGTGACTTGAAGCACATCGTCCCTTTTCAGTGCTCAGTGGTGGACCTGCTGTGTTTCCTGCAAGATTTGGTGGACAAAAGAAGGGCTTTTTCCACTGTTAAGGTGTATTTGGCTGCCATTTCAGCGTGCCACGTGGGCTTTGGGGATAAGCCAGCGGGGCAACATCCTTTAGTCTGTCGTTTTATGAAAGGTGCACGGTGAAAGCTCCCAGTTTCCAGACCCCTGGTTCCCCTGTGGGAGCTATCCTTAGTGCTGGACGCCCTTTCTCTCCACCCATTTGAGCCTAGGCTTTGCTCTTAGCTTTAACGACAGCAAAGCGGGTGAGCAACCTACAGGCTTTATCCATACGGCCTTCCTGTTTACAGTTTGCACCAGGGCGCACCAAGGTCTGTTTGAGGCCCAACCCAGCCTTCGTGCCTAGGGTTAGGGTTAGTGGTGGTGTCGGGTTACAGGTGTCCCACAGTGGAGCTGTTGGCATTTCACCCACCTCCTTTCTCCTCGGCGGAGGAGGAGAGGCTTAACACATTATGCCCGGTCAGGGCGCTTCATGTGTATCTGAGTAGGACAGCAGGTTTCAGGAAAGATGACCAGCTGTTTGTGTCCTGGGCCACTCCCCATAAGGGCAGGCCGTTGTCCCGCCAGAGGTTGTCCCACTGGATTGTTGAGGCTATATCTCTGGCTTATGGGTGTAAGGGTTTGCAGCCCCCCCAGGGTTTGAGAGCTCATTCCACTAGGGGCATGGCCGCATCATGGGCCCTATTTAGGGGGGTTTCAGTGCAGGACATTTGTGCGGCGGCGAGCTGGGCTACACCCCACACTTTCATCAGGTTTTACAGGCTGGATGTCTCGGGGCCATCTGTGGCACAGGCGGTGCTAGAGGCGAACAGACCAGGGTCTGCATAGCATTGCCGGGCTTTAACTTGTTTAGGGCTTCGGGAGACTTATGCAATCTGGGAGTGGTCTATATCTCCCATAGTGAAACACTGAACGAAGTTTGAAAAAGAACGTAGGGTTACTTAACGTAATCCCTGGTTCTTTGATAACGAGTGAGGTGTTTCACCATCACATCCCTCTTCGCATAGACACGGGAAGAAACCGGTCTAGAATGAGTTGAGAGGGGCCGGTCGGCTGTAGTAGGATGAGGGGGCGGGGCCCCAGCACAGCTCGACCTGTCTGTCTCTGACAGACGTTGTGTCATTGGAGCTTACATAGTTGGTCACGCCAAGGCGATTCCCATAGTGAAACACCTCACTCTGTTATCAAAGAACCAGGGATTACGTTAAGTAACCCTACGATTTCCTGTCTGCAGGCATTACCGCAATCCACTCTCAATCTGCGCTATGTAAATAACAGCAATATTTTGAATTGATCACTCTTTTTTGAAAGCCGCACTGAACACACACTGGTGACGCACTGAAGTGCAGCACGAGACACTGGTGTCTGGTATCAGTTATTTGGCTCCTGAACACTGTAATGGGCAAACCGCACTTAGGCCTGCTTCCTGGGTGGCAGCATTACTTCCCGCGAACGTACCACCCAGTTAGTTTTTATTGGTTATGATCTAGAATAGACAACTCATGTCACTTCAATACAAACGTTTATTTTATTTTTTTATTGTCACTGTAAACAATTATTTAACATTAGAAAATGGTATCATATATAAACACACTTTACACAATGAAAATCATGTTCTTGGAAGAAAATAAAATATCAACAACTCAACACATTTGTAGGAAAAATAGTCATAATATTTAACACATTCAGGCACTGTATGTGCTGTATGTATGCACAATTATTAACCCTTCGCCCCTTGCTGCTTTTTCATCTTATGTATGACGAGCATGGCAATGGAGTCTTCATGTTCTTAACCCCTTGAAGTACAGACCCCTATACTCTCTCCCTCCTGCACTCCCCCAAAAATAAGGGCAAACAGGTTAAAAAGTAAAGTAACTACAGCTGTCAGACTGCGTTCTCCTTGGCACAGCGAAAGGTCTCGTGTCTGTTACCCCTCCATCTTAACACAAACTGTCACACCAATGGAGAACTAAATCAGATCAAATGTAACGTGCCTTTTAAACTTTAGGCTTGGAGGATCCGAGCCTGATGCCGGCAAAAGCCAACTATACGTTCTTAAAGTCTTCTACTAAAAGAGGCGTTTAACCGACCGTAAAACAAGTGACAAGTATTCATATAAGTTAGGTAGATATTTGTAAATAAGACATATCAGACACACGCATCTTGAATCTGTTTAACGTTTCTTTATATACATTATTTTATATAATAAAAGGATATCGTGGCAAAACAACAATCTGTACAAAACAATAAGTCAAATATAACAACGAGTATGTTCTTGAAAAAAAATAAACAATAGAAAGCTAGCAGCATAAGAATACCATTAGATATGAAATCTCACTGAGCGGATTAGGGGGATATGTTATGAAAGTACCTGACATACTGGGGTACCGGTGCCCCACAGAGACAACCTCTCATCCTAAACCCAGGGTCATTTCAAACCAATCTCAGTGATTGGTGTGTTGATTCACGGGTATGCATTTTCACTGTGACGCAAAAGTGACACACACCTGCCTTTCGACTTGGCACTTTAAATAACATTAAAGGATGGCGATATTTACAACCAGATCATGTACAAGAACACCCCTTAAGGTCATTAAGGGATGAGAGCTGTCTCAAGGAGAAGTTTAAAACATGTATTACATGCCACGCAAGGCCGACCATCAGTAGCGCTATGCTTATACACCCTCCTCACACACACACACACACACACACACACACACACAAACAAACACAGTCCAAGGTTTACCCCCCCAAACACACACACACACAAATGGGTGTTTTTGTATTGAAATACAACATATAACATAAAATAATATTCTGATGACCTTTGCAGGAATACATTTCATCTTTGTTTTAGCATGGGAAATGTAGCTTCATTAGCTAAACTCCTAATTATAAGACCAAGATACCAAACAACAGAAAAACAAGTTTTGTATATAAGGAAATTCTAAGGAAAGCAATTTAAACAGTTCAGTGCAACCCTTATTCTGCATGAAGGGCAAGTCTTTCATTAAACATCAGACATAGACGGGTCATTTCTACTTAGTAAAAAACAAAGTGTGGACAGATAGAGAATACAGAGATGTACATGTGTTATATTAGGAATGCTTTTTGGTTCAAATATAATAAATATGTAGCGAACACCATTGAACTGGGTTTGGATTTCCCACATGTGTTCAGTGGTAGTATTATGGGATAGGGCCACCTAGTGGGAATGTATAGAAGGGATTAGGGTGGATGAACATATGTTGGAAAACGTGTTTATTCCGGCTCATATTGAAAATGAATCAACACTATCTCCGGCAGGCATAGGCGTTGATGTTCTTGATGACGTAGAAGCCTATGGACATGGGGGGCATGACTACAGTCCGGCCGGCCCTCAGTGTCACCGGTGTCAGCTCTGGAAACGTCCCATTGTCCAACATGAGGAGCTTCTGCCCGTTCAACTGGATATACCTGCAGAAAGAAAGTCATGGTTTTATTCTAAACATTAATTGTGAATAGATATATATATTTGATTCAATATGAATATAATTTATATTTCATATGTTTAATGTATCAATAAATTATAAAAAACTATAATATAATTATAGTAGTATAATTCCTATATTATTCCACTAAAATAACGGTAATTTGACCCAATTGTTGACCCTAACATAGGCACAGCCTTTACACTTCAGATTAAAAATGTAATATCTCTAAATCATTACATTTGCTGGGAAAGGTGTGGAAAGAACAAATTTATGCACTGTATTGTGGTATAATTTGTCATAAAGGTTGGCAAGGATTGAACACTTGGGGGCGCTACAGTTACAACAATTAAAATTCCGCTGCTGTGGACTATTTCATCAAGCCGTCAAAAAGAGAAGGGAAAAGAGAGGGATGTTAATTTTAAAGAAAATAATTAATTTAAATAAATTATACACAAGAAATAAAACATTTTCAGCTACAGTATATTTTACATTAGAAACATAACTACTTTTTGTCCAGGCCTCATTAGGCTAATGTATTTGTCATATATTAATAAATAAATAAATATAAATATATATATATATATATTTTGACATTTCAATTAATTTCACCGAATGGTTATTAATTTAACAAATGAAAAACCTGACCTAGTTGTGTTTTCTGTTTACCTGCATTCCTAATCCACATGAAAGAAGCAATATGATGTAAACGTTGGGTATTCTGTTGCTCTTTGTGATATAAGCACCAAATATTTTGACATCTAATAAAAACTCTGCAATTTCCCTGTCAGTTGCAGAATTGTCAAAATATTGCTAACAATGTGAATAAAGAAAATATCCACAAACCAAAATCGCACAACATTAAGTATAGGCTATATGAGAACCATTCCTTTGTCTACAGTATATAGTTAATGTGAAGTTAAGTAGCCTCTCATTTAAGAATATGAACACAGCAATCCAGAAATCTATCTTTCATGCATAATTCCTGAAAATCCTGAATCTGCCTTGCTTTCTGACCATTTAATAACATAGCTTAATTAGATTCCCCCTGAGGAATTCATTACAGCAAATCAACTTTGAAACCAATAATGTGAATATGTTAGAATAATGTTACAGTTTAAAAAAAGTACATTATTTGTTGGGCTTATTGTAAATGTCTATCTAATGTCAAACAGTGAGGCCATTACATATTATCAGATTTTAGTATTTGAAAACTTTTCTTGTTATTTTCAAGATGGGAATAGCCTTTTTATTACTTTTATAGATGTTCTATCATTTTTTTTACATTTTTGCTTTTGCACAAAACTCAAACTAAAATCACATTAATATTAAATCAAAATGTAAAAAACGCATTTAAGTCTGTAAACGCCTAGGCTGCACCGCAAATATGGGGACCCTGCTTGGTTCACACACATTCACAGACATCTGGTGTTGCTAAAATCTTCATAAACGTCTCCCTGGCTTGCCTGTGGTAAAACACGTAAGCCCTTATCCGTTCCTTGGCCCGCTTATTAATTACCACACACCGGTGTTCTGACACCTCAAGCATTCTGCAGCAGTATGCTCTTAATGAAACATCAGTCAGCCGCTGTTGACGTTAAAGGTGGGCACAAATAGAAAACACCAATACCCACACGCATACCCGCAGATGCACCCACATACGGGCATACACACACACACACACACACACACACACACACACACACACACACACACACACACACACACACACACACACACACACACACACACACACACACACACACACCCATCCACCCCAGCGCCCTCTCTCACACAAAGTCAGTAATGTATTATTCCAGGATTCTGAAGCTTTAATGTGAGCTAGAACAACAGAGGGGGGGGATCAGGAGAAACAGATAATGGCTATTAATTATATGAACACTACACGGCCAAAGGGATTCTATTACAGCCTTGCATAAGGTGCACTTTTTGAATGCCTAAATAGGAAGGGCAAGACGGGGTTGAAATGGCATGAGTGTAAAGCGCAGTGAGGCCAAGTGATAAAACATCTGACTGAAGCTATGAAAACAGATCCTTACAGGGGGGTCCCAAGGCTCTTGGTCTCAGTGGATGTTTTCTATGACAACCAAGTTAGTCCTCCATCTTAATAAACAAGGACTAAGTAGCATAATATAAATAAATCACAATTCCTGAGCCGGGGAGGTCAGAGTGAAAAATAAAAAATAAAATTTGCAGACAAGGATGATTGATATCGGACAAGGAAAACAAAGTGTGTGTCTGTCTGAACTTTCAGAATGAAAAATCGGGTATGCAATGGGTGTGCTTTAGAGTCTGAAACCAGAGCCACATTACTACAACGTTAAAGAGCCAATGTAGATAAACGATAATAATATTGTGCTCAAACCCGAGTCCAACAGGCATAGCCAAAATCGTATCAGAAAGGTTTGAGTCTGTTTAACAGCCAATGCAGCAGGTATGCATCTGAACTCGGAAAACCACAAGGATGATTGCGGTTAACCAGCACACACACACACACACACACACACACACACACACACACACACACACACACACACACACACACACACACACACACACACACACACACACACACACACACACAGTATGATTCAGTGTGTATGTGTGTACGAAATAGAGTGGAGAGGCCACCAGAAAAATGTAAAATAAGAAAAGCGAGGGAAAATAAAGAAGAGAAAAAATAGGAAATAATACAATAAATAACAGAAATAACAAGAAACAGAAATGAAGAGAAACAAATAAATAAGGAGAGAATGAAACAAATAAAGAATGAAAGAAAAAGAGAAAAAAGAAAGATGGAAGAAAGGCGTACGTACTTGGCATGGAGTCCATCCGTTCCGTGGGGTTGTAACAGATACTGATGCACAGTCTTGTTCCGTAAGGTGCCCGCTAGCTTGATTTTCTTGCGCGAGCGATGCAGGTTGATGATGTAGATTGTAATGGACCCTTTCACATAATTATGACTGGTGCACGAAAACAGAAAAAAGAAAAGAAAACACAATCAAGACATTATCAAAATCACCATCAGCAGACGCATCGTATCTCAAAAAAACAACTTTATTTTCATTTGCGCTTTATGGTGAGCCGACTTTTTTATCTTTCTCTTCCTCCTTCTCTGCATCTGTTTATAGGATTCCATTATAGATGAGATTGTCATAAGTAATAAAAGTCTCTATAATTAAAGATGACTACAAAGGGAGATGGGCCTTTGATATCGTTATCACATAGCAGTTTGCCTGAATCAGACCCGACTCCTTGATCTAATCGCCATCCAAAAGATCACGGGGGACAAATATATTGTGATTAAGCGTTCGCAATATGTGCAGCGGAATTCCACTGTGCAGCGAGTTGCAGTGTATCATCAGCTTATCTACTGTACATCTACTTTAGACTGTATTAAAACACATTTCCCGCAACTCGCCCTCCCAAAGCTGTTGTATGTTTTTTACAGTTAGTAACACAAAGATGTGTCGTTGTGAGTCCAGGGGTCGCGGGTCGCGGGTCAGTCACAGTTTGTGAAAGACACGGGCATCGCATCTTGAGTTACACCGTCAACAACTTTTGAGTCGCAACAAAAATAAAATAAATTAAACGCCGCCGGGGACACAGTTTGATCGGGCGATATTTGCCGAAGGTAAATAACTAAGCAGGACAGATAAGGAACACATGATCAAATCTAATAAAAGCACATGAAGACAAAGAAAATACAGCTGTAGTGAATACCACATGTTTTGCCCCCCCCCCGTGGCCCCCCTGGGGGTCAGGGCTATCCTTGAGGTAAACGGTCTGCGAGACATCTTTCTCTGTTACCACTGTTACCACCTCCACAACCTCATAACTTCTAACCGTCTCGGTTTGGCACACCAATGGACCGCCATGTATTTGATTAAACCTGCCGAGACCTTTTTCAATATTGTTAGCGTGAGAGATACACAAAAGCATTGTTGGGCCGGAGCAGAGCTTGTGTCTGGCACTGCGTTCAACCCTTGGATCCTCCGCTCTGAGATTCATGGACGCGTGTCTCCGGGTTACAGATCAGACGGTGAGATGGGAGCGCAGATAATGGCCTCTCGAGCTGTTCAAAAGATGAGGTTCTGAGGCTTTCAAAGCCTATAAACAAGCCTTTGGTGTTCTTTTAAGTTGGAACATTTGAGCATTCTGAACCAAAACATACCAGTTAAACCACCACACTGGGAACGTGGCCAGTCCAAAACACTATAGCTAATTCAGCAAACCTCTTAATAATACCTCTTAACAGCCAACGAGATGTATACCACGTTTAATGTCATGTAATCCACCCAGATTATAATAGGACACTGTGTAAACGGCAACGAGTTGGGGACGGATAAGGTTAACCAAGCAGTCAGTGGACAGATCCGTTGAAAACTATTTCAAATACCTGGATATGTGTCAACAAACCCTGCTGTGGGGAGGCCATGTGTGTCGGTTATGCAACTCTCATCTCATTGGTTATCAATTGGCCCATCTGTCTGAGCAGTGTTGCAGCGTCTCTCAGGGAAAGACTCCTCACCTGTAACCCAGCCCGGTCTGGAGCAGGGCCGAAAGTCTAGCCTGGCGCTGACAGCTGCAGGGCCATTGGCCTGGGTTAATGGATAACCTTGAACAGGCACCACGATGGGCCACTCTTTATGTGCCTGCCGCACAGACCGCCTTATTGTCCCTCCGCCCCCACCCCTGACAACCCCCACCCCCGACCCCGCCTCACCGGCCAACACGAGACGGGATGAAGGACCGACACACCTTTCAGCATCTCTTTGACAGTGGGAAGATGGCCCCCACACACCTGATAAGTGATACCTGTTAAGTTTTTATAGGCTATGGGCTGTGAATTAGAGGGTGTCTGCTGGGGTTATTTATGGGGAGGCGAACAGACGGGACGGGGGATTGTGACACTGAGCCCCGGGTGGAGCTTCCAGAGGAGTGCATGGGAAAAGAAATGAGAAGGCCACCGCAGTCTGAGTCCTGCCGTCAAACCCTCCCCCGCCCACCATAACCATAAAACCCTAATGGCCTGATAGCGTGTGAGTTGCGAGTTGCCCCCTGGTAATGACATGACCGAAGTGTATCATCTCGATATATGTGTATTTTTTCGTCACAAGGTGACTAATACACAGGAATGAAACAGGCATTCAGCCGTATTGTGTATCCAGCCGGGTTTCAGGTAGACTGTGGAATCTGTGTCATTTGAGCGTTATGAGTTCTTACTTGGAGAAGCTGGTGCAGTGGGCGTAGATACGTAGTTTGTCTCGTATCACCCTCCCCGGCCGCGGTTTTCTCTGCAGTCCGGCCACGCGCACCGCCAGCACCCTGGGGCCCACCAGTCGCTTGAAGACCAGCGACAGCCAGTAATCCTGCAACAGCAACATCCACACAGACATGTAGTGCACATATAGTACACACACGGCCACGACACAGGAACACTCTATGACTAAATGCAAAGAAATTGGTACAGGCCCCCGAAAGTGGAGACCCCCAATCTGAAGCAAGACGAGGGTCTCACGACACATTGCGTAGCATATTCTCGATGAGAAGATCATTGCAATGGATCCCTTTGTGTTTATTTGGACACAGCATGGCCTCAGAATTTAAGAACCACAAGCTATTGTAGAACTATGTCAACAAATCAATCAAGTCGAGGGAAGGATGACGACATTGGATTTAAACTCAACATTTTAATTTAAGTCAACATATTCGATATCTCACACCCATGGAGCTATTGCACATCTGCACGATCCGGTCCCTCATAAACTGTTTGCTGATGAGAGCTGACATGCCTCGAACATGGATTTTACTAAATATTACCAACTACTTTGCTCTCTAGGTTATCATCAATACGTGTCTCTCTTCAGACTGCACGGGCTCAACACCTCTCCAAAGAGCTCAGAACAACATGTGGTCTTCAGGAAGTTCCCATGCAATCCTGCATATGGCAACATTTAAGAGCTTCTTTTTTCCATGCAGGCTTTAACTTAATTTGCTGCCCAGGCATCGGAGAGCAGAACATAGTATAGGACTATACTGTGAAGGCCACAGGCTGAGGGATGCATGTATACATGTATGGCCAGATCTGTGATCTAGGATTATTACACACTGAGCGAAACAAAGAGCAGCTCTGGGACTGAGCAAGCAGGGTTTTGATTCATACAAGATGGACAGTGTCATGATTTTCTTCCCTCAAAGAGACCCCTTCACTCTGACTGTGATTTCATATTTCAAGAATCAAGGTTAACAACAACGGCGACTTAAAGCGTTCAAAATCGAATTACAGTCAAATATGCCAACCAATAGCCACAACTCTAATGGTAGTCTTTGTGGCGCACAGTGCTTTTTTTTTTTAATGGAATTGTAAAATATCGGCTGAGGTTACAATACTTTGTTGGTCTTCCTTCTATAAATGTCTGACAGACAGACAGACAGACGGACAGACAGACAGACAGACAGAGAAGCATTGAGGCAGACAGAGATGGGACTGATAGCCAAGTCTTTTTGAACAAGGAATCAGTGTCAGGGTGGCTACATCAAAGAAAAGGTAGACACCAGATTTAAATTGAGCCTGACCTGCCCCACTTGTTAAGGAGTGTCAGAATTCACCTTTAGCACAGCTCTAATAGGAGGCAGTATGCCTGGCTGCAACCTTGTTAATTCCTGTAGTATTCAAGATCAAAGTGTGAGGCTAGGTCATTAGACTGCATCCAGACAAAGGTAATCCATTAGTATTTGTACTCTCTGTTTCCAATTTGTGTTTTCGGGAAGAGTCTTACATTGTGCAGTTTGTTTCAATTAGGCTTCTAATGAGGAGGAGACTGGGCGTTGTAACAATGGCCAACGTTTAGCAGGTAGCGGCTTGAAAAGATGTTCAAACCACACAACCGCAGTTTCCAACTCGCACAACTAAACACAACTCACACAACTTAAAAAATGGTTACATTTTGGATGTATGAGCACATCATGTCTGTGATAAAAGTTAGAGGGCACTTTTGAAGGCTTCATCTCTTTATTTTGTGTCAGGAGAATAAAAAATGGGCAGAGCAGAGTTGTAGAAAGTCATTATTCATGTTCCCCTTCTCCTGGGGGAAAGGCATTTTTCTTTCACCTTAAAACCACAACTGGCCTTCAAGGATGTGCACATCCAGTCTTATAGACAGAACCCATAAGCCTCCCTATGTCATTGGACAGAATACTGGCAGCACAGACGGACGTCCCAACAGAGGATGGCCAGCGCTTGGATTTTACAACCCACCCTGTGGGGAGACCCAGTGGTGGAGAGGAGAAGAATCCACATGAGGAGACTCTAGAGAAAGAGGGTGAACAGGAAAGTGGAGAAGGCGGAGAAGAGAGGTTAAAAGAGGCAACCAGATGAAAGGAGAATGGAAAGAGGTGCACCGTGGAGTCCAGGCTTGGGTCAGGGACGAATCGACCAATTGGGAGTGATCTGAAGCAAGGGGCCAGACCATAAATTTGCCAAGAAGCGGACAGGTTGGCTCGTAGCACACGCTCTCAGCGGGTAGGCTGGTGCAGGCCTCAGACGTCCAGCCATGTTAAAAGCATTGTGATCCTAGCAGGAGGCAATCTTTCCCAGAAAAATAATGGCGAGAAGCCGTAGGAAAATGAAGGCATTGGATAGCTTTATGATCTGGAAGCCTAACACAGCCCACAGGAAAGCACACGGATTGACAGGGACGAATGTGGAAAACCATGAAAAAAAGGTTCAAGGTTGAAAAAGACAATGTTTAACAAGAAGATCCTCTTTTGAAGATTTGGATGTTGGTTGGCAATAAAAAACAAACTGTATACTATAATTCCATTATCCTGCACTGAATCCTGGCTTAGGAGACCAGCTCTGCTTACATATTAAATACTTATTGTCATTATGTGAGCAATTCTGTTTTATAGGAATATTTTTTAAATAACAAAGACAAATAATACAGCAACCTCCAAGACAAATCTTCCTTGCCACAAGACAATATTTGATTTCACTCTACAGTAAACCCAACTCATAACCAAATACTTGAATTAAACAGTAGGCCTATTAACAGCAACTAACAGCACCACGGCCCCAGCCCACAATGTAAGCTAGTAGCGGGGAGTAGTAGTCCCATTCAACACAATGATGCAGGGAATGCTGCTAGCATGCCTGCGTATGCAGACACTCAGGTTACACATCTCTCAGTAGCCACATAGACAGGGACACAGTTGCGATGGGGTGGAGTGATATTGTCCCGGGCTTCTGACAGAGGGCTAAGGTTACATGATATTTCGTCCCCGCGTCCAGCCACTCAACACCACTAAACACCTTTCATCTCAACTAATAGCTCCCACGGGAAAGAGCAATAGGTGCCTGGGATGTATACTAGCAGAGGCCAGGCTTAGACTAGTTCCTGGCGGTGTGCTAGCAGAGGCCAGGCATACACTAGTTCATGGGAGAGAAGGGGTCCGATATTGGCTAGTTTCTAAGAAATATGCTGGCAGAAGTAAGGCATATATTAGTTCATGGGAGAGAAGAGGCCAGGCATAGACTAGTTTCTGAGAAATATGCTGCCAGAGGCCAGGCATAGACTAGTTCCAGGAGAGAAAAAAAACCAGGCATAGACTATTTCCTGAAGGTATGCTACAAGAGGCCTCAGGCCAGGTATATAAACTAGCCAAGTAGGTTTTAGGAAACCAAAGCAGTAGTTTAACGAGGTAGTGTAAAGCGCAACAGTAAACAGGTAATTAGGGTGGAGGAGCGACTCCTATGTCGGGCTGATGTCACCATTAGGTCCCAATCAAGACTCTTCACATTTCTTTTACCTCAATGGTGGAATGAGATGCCAAGTGGCATTCGCTCTGCCACTAGCTTGGACTCTTTCAAAAAACATTTAAAGATGCATCTCTTCACCAAGTTCCTCCCTGTTTTAGAGACTTGATCAACTGATCTAGCCACAACGAATGTCTTGAGAGCCTTACATTTTTTATTTTTTATGTAATTTTATGTAAATAGTAAATTAAAGTAAAGTAATTAGCTAACTTTGTCTCTTAAAGTCAACCACTGAATTCCAGGAGAGAGACTCACGGGGAGAGGGTTGAAGTGCTGGTCCACCAGATGCGTGTAGCCGTAGTCGAAGAGGGAGTGGCGCAGGACGACGTCAATCCCCTGCACTGCCGCCATGCCTAGCGTGTTCAGCCATCTGCATCCGCCCAACAAACCAGGAGGCAGCCATGTGAGTGAAACAATGCAAAAGGTGGCCTGAAATCAGGATACACCCTTGATACCTATTGTTTAACATAAGATAAAAAGTAATATCCTGAAAAATCCCCCACAAAAACACGGCAAAAATATATGACACACGATAATGCAGAGTGAAAATGTTAACATTATTGATCCGAGTACATTGTTCAGCAGAACTCACAGGAAGCCGGCGGCGTACGTGTCCGATAAGTTGTTGGTGCCTGCTGCCCAGGCCGGCCCCACACCGCCCAGCCACACCTTCTTCCCAGGAGCATGGGAGTTGACCACCTGCCAAGAGAGAGACCAACACTTGACAAGGGGAGACACAGTCTAATATCTGCAGATGGGAAATAAGTGTGTCACGGCCAAACACAAGACATTAATAAGAACAAAAAGATACATACAAAAGAAGAAAAAAACGACACAGAAATATACTGAAAATCTGTCTATACATACACACACAATAAGAGGAAGTAAATGTTAATGGAATGCCAAAAACATGATTATGACTTTATTATTATTGACTGTTATTGACCATGATATGGTAGTGTCTCAGTGCCAAAAGTGTAAATGGTATGCAGACTTTATGCTGCTGTCCTCTGTGTCTCTGAGTGAACCGAATAAATGCAGCCAGCGTCACGGATCCTCAGTGGGCGATCGCAGCCAAACCAGTAGTACATCAGTTTAACTTTAAGAGTCATTAGCATCATTCATTATCAAGGGATACATGCAGTAGTTCCTGTTGTTTGCTCTTGAACTCAAACACTGACCCAATGTCGATGACTCTGGTAGCAATGGCTGTAAGCAATTTGAGTTGGCAGGAACACAATTCCACACACACACACAGAAAGGATGACATGGAGACAGACATAGAGATAGAGAGAGAGACAAACATAGAGAGTGAGAGAGACAGAGAGAGAGACAGAGACAAAGAGAGACAGGGCGAGACAGAGACAGAGACAGAGAGAGAGAGAGAGAGAGCACATAAACACACATATGTACACACAGATATGTAAACACACTCACAGACACAGTTTGGGTTATAAATGTAATCAAAAAAGATCACTCTCTTCTGTGAGCCAAACAAGCACTTTGACATCCCAATCTTCAACTTAACATTTCCTCTGCTGCAGCTTGTCTTGATAATGTTACCTAACTGTGATGGTAACACATCTACCCTGGGGAGTCTGGCACATCTGAGTTTAGGATATGTGTCCGTATGCTCACAAACATTTAGGTGAGCAAATAAACTTTGGGAATAATATACAAAAGAAACCCAATTCAGCCTTACAAGTCAGAAAGGATAAGAATGTATGAAAAGCATGTAAAGAACAAATGTGTATGTGTGTTAGCTTTGTGTGTGTGCGTGTGTGTGTGTGTGTGCGTGCGTGTGTTCATCTGTTTGTGTGTTCATCTGTTTGTGTGTGTGTGTGTGTGTGTATATGTGTGTGTACAATCACCCTCAAGGCTGACTTAAAAGGGATTCTAATCTGAAGAGGCCCTTCAGAAAAAGAACAGCATGATCTTTGGATTTGGGGCCATTCTATTCAATAACAGTAATGTGTTTAAGAAGTTAGCTCTCACCTTGAAGACTTTATTGATCTGCTCACTGAGCGTGTCCAGCAAGCGGGTCTTCAGAAAGTCCTCCACTTTCCTTACTCTTCCATCCATGTAATAACTGCAAGTGAAAAATGCCAGATGTTCTTTTAGACTGCAAACTTGGCACACTGTGCCTTTTGTACAGATAACATGTTGGTTGTTGCACTACTATTTAATTTAGTAATGATGCAAACCCTTTCCCCCAAAATGATACAGTGAAAACAGACTCAGGTCATGAAGAAGGACATGGGACTGAAACTTTCCTTTAACATGGTCGGTCAGAGTCCTTTGCCCTGCCCCTAAATAAAATGCTAAAAAAAATCATTTTGTAAACGGTTTCATCCTCTAGCCCAAGATAATCAACGCGCTACAGCAATGTGATAGATGATATCCACATATGAGCGCTGGGGGTATCATGTGGGTGCAGTGTAGCATTTGACTGTCTGTGCATTTAAGTGTGCATAAGCAACAGAGCGGGATGAGAGGGAACAAAAGAGATGCGGATGAGACTTCAGCGGCTTCAGACGTTATAATAAGAAAAGCAGAGCAACACCTCGGGCAAAGCACCAGCCTGTCCGACACACACTTCGAGAGACCACAAGAACAGAGACGAGAGCGGGTCCATGAGATGATATCTAATAAACAAATTGCATCATCCGCACCGACACAGCTGGAAACCTGGCTCCTGGCCAGAGGTCATTGCACCACTGGAGCCCCCCCACCGCTCAACCTGGGCCGTAATGCAGAGGCTGCTTTGCATTACGCAAACGCCAAAGGGTGAATGAGTGAGTTGATGTGCGTGAAGTATGTGAATGTAATAAATGAATGAAATTGTAATGGTTTAACTCGTATGCCACACTAATACACATTTAAATAGCAAAGACGAAAAAAGGTGAAGTTGAGGTTGCAGTTTCAACATCGGGGGAAATGTCAGGATCTTTATGTTGGAATACCTGAATACTTTTGCTATTTCTACACAGGTTAGGTTTTTTATTTGTGTAAGCTGGAGGCCCCCAATATAAATCTTTGAACTGGGCAATGACAGTTAACGTGCAACAAAAACCTGGACGAACAGAGTCAACCTCTCAGGAGGAATATGTTATATTTTACACAGAGGTAAAAAAGTCTGGAAATAGAAACACTGCATAGCTGGGAATTAACTTGAAGATTTTGAAGAGGCTTTTCTCATGTGACGCACAAAGAGATACCGAGACATTTTCTGTGTACAGAATAAACAAGGTTGTTTATCAAAAACATATTTTTGAGACGTGATGTATCAAACCAGCCCCAAACAATTAAAAATATCGCACTTTCAAACACGTCATACCGAAACACATTTCTGTCTGCTTTTCTGTAAGCCACAATGTGGCCGAATTTAAATATTTCAGCCAAAAAGTGTGAGCTTAATTTTCTCAAAGTTTATAGAAAACGCTTCAGAAGAACAAAGGCCCCGCTCCCTTTGAGCTCATACGGGAGAAAAAAAAGAACATAAAATATGTCAGTTAAACTGACCAGAATTCTATCAAATAAAGTCATAAAAGTGATGTACGCCCGTGCCTGAGGCAATCATTCACTTGTTCTGTTAGCTTTATGCAGCCGTTGCTGACCACCAATGCCACCACACGTAGGAAACAGAAACGCTCATGAGTACATTTATTTATTTTAAATTCTTGAATGCCAATTATAAAATGTGTTTGGTTAATAACAGCTAAAATTCCATGGGGGCTGTTTCTATTATATGCCGAATGTTGACATGATCTAAAAGTGGCTGGGAGAGTTGGTTGGTGAGGTTGGTTGAATCCTAGCCAAAATATTCTGGGTGAAAACCCCAATGTCTACCTGTGGGCATCCTTGAGCAAGAATCCCTAATAACTACCTGCTTATTAATTAGACAATCTAAATACATTCACTTGAAGTCTTGTTTTGGATAAGTATACTAAAGTATTAAAGAGTAGTAGTTGTGTGTCAAATACTCTGACCTGAAATAGTGTATCTCTATAATGTGTCAAATTATGCTATCAGGCAATTGTGAAGATAGAATACCTATTTTGGAATGAGATGTGACAGTCAGACAGGGTCTGAGAGAGAGAGAGAGAGAGAGAGAGAGAGAGAGAGAGAGAGAGAGAGAGAGAGAGAGAGAGAGAGAGAGAGAGAGAGAGAGAGAGAGAGAGAGAGAGAGAGAGAGATAGGGAGGGAGAGAGAGAGAGAGCCCATCTGGTGTGCATGGGCCAGCGAGATGGAGAGCGTAGCTAGCAGACCCGAAGGGGGGAGAGGGTTTGAGAGAAAGAGAGGAGAGGAGGTGTGAGCAGGCTGTCTCTATTGACGTGGAGAGGGGCAGGTTATTGTGAGACGGTCTTAATACTTAAGAGCTGCGTTAAGATATGTGGCTCCCCCGGGTAGAGGAAAAACCAGAATTTACCGTCTCGCTTAGACCTGGGCCGTGTCTGAGAATAGAAATGCCCATTATCTCTACTTCACCCCCCCCCCCTCCCAACCGCTACATCACCACTCAAACACCCTCAGCACCAAGCTGTAAATAACCCACATCCCACGGTTGGAAATCATAATAATTTAACAAGTCTAGTGGCAAATTGTATAAAAGCTTTGTCAGCTTGCAAAGATACAGAGAGAGAAGAGTGCTAAATAAGACAGAGAGAACGAGAAAAAAATGAAAAAGTGTAAATCAAGAAAAAAGAGAGAGAAATAAAAGATGGAGAACATGACTAAAGAGAGATAGAAAACAGATGGAGTGAAAATTTAAATGGAGAAGAGGTATTGATAATACTTATTTTCTTGTTTTCATATTCAATCTCTATGGTATTTTTTTTCCACAAGGTTTTCTTCCTTCCACTAAAGCCATGCATATTAATGTGCAAAGTGAAAAGCTCCACGTGGACTTTTCCATTACATCGATTTGCCTGTTTTAGAGAATTTTAGATAGTAAGATGTTTGAATGTTTTGCTTAAATTAATATATCACAAAAGATTTGGTCACTAGCCTACACTTTTCCTTTATGTACATTTAAATAGCAATTTATAACTATTAGTTGCAGCATTCTTGTAGCAACAAAAATACAACTTGTAGGAGTATATTTTTGCACCAAATATGAATAATAGAAAGTTTCTCTCAGTGATACAGACAACATTTAGCAGTCACTGTTTTCGTTCGGTCACTCAAAAATAAATGTCTGAACACAACCAAACCTTTCTTGAAGATGTGGAGGAACATCATATTTGATTACGGAAATTGTGAACAATTATTTGAAAAAATGTGAATGCAGTAGTAGAATGCAGAAATATGACAAGTCAGATAATAAATAAATATAGTAATAAATCACAAAATGACAGTTACATATTACTTTACAGATACGTTTATGATACAGTTTATGATACTTTACAGAAATGTTTAACGTTTATGATTCAATAATTACAACTTCCAATAAATGGTGTAGTTTTGTGTAATGCCAACCAATATAAAGCACCATCATCCGTTGTGCTACAACCCAATAACAGACAATGGATTAAGTATCCATTGATTTCACATTTATATTGCCTTTCATTTTGTAAATATAATAATTCAACTTGCCAAACCAAGAAATCTGTGAAACACTATCAGAGGAAGGGTGGCTTTGCGCTATTAACAACACACTCGTAAGCACTGGCCCACCGGGAATTAACCGGGAATGGCATAGCATGTACAACAAATACAGGGACTTTAGCACAATGCTAATGAGTGTGTCGTACCTGGATTGCTCACTGTAATTTAAGGCCACCTTAACCATCATTAGTTCATTGAAATACAGGCAGCAGACGTGTAATGAGTCCTTTGTCTTTATAACTGGGACCTTCATTTGAAGAGGTCAACCTTTCAGTCCCACAGTCGGGTGGGGTGGGAATGTACACCCTGAGTATAAAATGTGCTAATTGAAAGAGAGAAGGAGTTGGGGCATGTGGTTTGACTTTAACGGTGTGGGTGGTGGTGCTTTTTCTTTTTCTCACTGACACTCCTTCCTCCTTCCGTTCCTCCTAATTAGAACTGACCTTTGCTTTAATGACTTCTCACTTGCACACACTGTGAGGGTTGTGTTTACGAGTCTGTTTTCAAGCATTTTCGTTTTTTATAATTCTCGTTTGTGTGTGTGTGTGTGTGTGTGTGTGTGTGTGTGTGTGTGTGTGTGTGTGTGTGTGTGAGAGAGAGAGTGTGTGTGATTCTGTACTGCATGAACCTTGGTTCAAAAAGTGCCCAAACGGAAGATTTGAAAACAAAATGGAACAAATGGAAATGATTAAATAATAAATATAATAAATTATATAAATAAATATAATAAATTATATACACTATAAGTTGTTATAGTGAGAGAGCTGAGATGTGAACATTTTAAACCCTCTCTTTCCCTCCCTCTTCCCTAGTAACTATGTAAACACTGATATATAAAACAAGTATATGGCTATGAATCCACTTTCATAAAATTGGGATCCAATA
The DNA here is from genome assembly GCF_964030765.1 of Micromesistius poutassou. Taxonomy (NCBI): domain Eukaryota; kingdom Metazoa; phylum Chordata; class Actinopteri; order Gadiformes; family Gadidae; genus Micromesistius; species Micromesistius poutassou. The sequence continues at coordinate 6,373,638 of NC_140277.1, forward strand.
AAAGACAACATTGACATGTGGTCGCTGCTGCTGCTGTCGTCAGGAAACATCGCTGGTGTTTTTTCATCAGATTCTTTCCTTTATTGTTAATCCACCCCTTACTAAAATAGAAGGATTTCTAGAAATGATAGAAAAAAAGGGTAAAATACCTACTGTTGCCACGTAACTGCGTCTACCACGGAACCAGCGCTCTTCATGAACCTAGCGATGGGAAAAGAAAGAGAAAATTACACAAGTAAACGGCAGGGCCTACATGTAAATAGAATGATATGTTAGTAGGTAGTGCTAATATCAAACAAGAAGTAGAGGCCTCTCTCTCTCTCTCTCTCCCAAGTGGTTTGTGTCTGATGTGTTTAAGGTAAGGCTAAAGAATGTGCTTTCTCATTTGCTTAAACACACTCCTCACCCCTCTTGGGAAAGATAAATGGAGAGCCCTTTTAAAGTAAATGAATTCAACCTGTATATAAGCACAAACTAGCTACGTGGAGTTGTGCAAGTGTGTGTGTGTGTGCGTGTGCGCATGTGCTTGCACGCATATTTGTGTGTGTGTGCGTGTATGTGGGCGTGTGTGTATGTGCATCTGTGCGTGTAAAGGGGTTGTGCGTGCAGGTGTGTGTCTGTGTGTGTGTGTGTGTGTGTGTGTGTGTGTGTGTGTGTGTGCATGGACCACCAGAATCGCCTGACCTGAAACGCTCCTTATTAGGGGGGGAAGCGGGCTGGCAGGCCCAGCTCTCCGTCCCTCGACATCATGTCACAGAAACACAACTTTCTCCCCACGCCCGCGTGTTTAGTCTGCCTACCGGGCGTATCTGGACCGCTGTCCACTTAATCCTGGTTCCCTGAGAGCAGCAGAGCGCCGCGGCTGTCAAACACAAGACAACCATCCCCCTGTAATAATGTCAAACACGCGCCTATCACCTTGTCATTAAATGTGACACGTGTGACCCATGGAGACTGCGACTCTCTCTCTTTCTCCTTTTTGCTCTCTCTCACGCTCTCTTTGCCTTTCCATCCTATTCTTCACATCTGCCCTTCAGAGTGCCCCCTTTTATCCACGGAACAAGCTGTTAGCGGTCACGCTCACTCACAATCTGGAAGTGTGTGGTGAAGAAATACACACACGCACACCTTCACGTCAACACGCATGCACACAGACACACGCATACACGCCCACACACACACAAATTCAGGCATGACACACACATCTTCATTAAACCAGTAAACGTATTATTCTACATTTTATTCTTTTTCATATTATCTCTTTTGTTTGTTTGTTAGTACACAATATAGAGATAATGCACATTGATTATTAACTATTAATCAGAACTAGACCTTTTCCCTCACAAATATTTGTACCTTTTATGTGACAGCACAGAGCGAGACAGCACTGCTATAGTCTGCTCCAGACAACTCGTAGAAACAAGATCCTAACAAACCATATGTCAGATGGCATCTCTCCAGGATTTATTTTTCCTCATCGACTGAAAGCGATCGTATCATAGCGTATACAACTGTATTCCTTTCTCCATTCCTTCAACGGTGCCAAAACCACGTCAACTCAAAGATGGTTCTAACTATCATACACGATTTGGTTGTGATTGCAATCCAACTTCACTGTTTTCTCCCGAAAAACATACAAAATATATGGCATGTTCACAGCCCTTTCAAGAACCTTTATCTGCAGTTGCTCCAAATAGAACTGGTGTAGAGCCAAAACAAGAGACGATGTGATTTGGGGGGAAGCTCTATAGCCAAACATTTCTTTCCCGTATGTAGAGTACCGTATGTGATTCCTCTGGCAACAGGCTGCGAGCAGAAGAGAAGCCAGCTGTCCGCAGCACAAATAATCACTTCATAACCATAGTATTTACAACCTCGCTCGACCACAGTCCAACCCAGTGTAAGAATAATAGAGAGAGAGAGAGAGCGGGAGAGAGAGAGAGCGATAAAAAGGCGGCACGTGAATATACTGTGACTCATTTGAAAATATGCCACGGTAAATCTCTGGAAGAGATGCTTTTAGTGAAGCGTTTCATCCCAGACAAGTGAAAGTGCTGACATCTCCTTTGGGAGACTGGGAGCTGATGTTGAACCATGGAGAGGTGTATCCTGGAGGGAAACACAGGAGAGGTGGCACGCAGTGATGCGTTTGATTCAGAAGCTGTAGCGCCGCCATTAAATGAAATATATTTCGATATGAACTCTCGCTTCACTATCACGCCAGACATTTTGAGAATGGGAGGATCCAGGGTTGTTGGGATGGCGGCAAGGGGTGTGTGTGTGTGTGTGTGTGTGTGTGTGTGTGTGTGTGGTGGGGGGGGGGGGGGGGGGGGGGGGGAGGGGGGGGGGGGGGGGGGGGGGGGGGCTAGTAGAAAGAAAGAAGCAGATGGGAAGTTATGCTGCCACACTATCAATCGAGAGACACTTTATTCTAGACTGACACAGAGAAGTGGGTCAGAGACGCTCCGACCTGCAGGCCGTGAAGCTTCATAAACACACAGGAACACGCCCCTGTGCGCTGTGCGCAATGTGTGTGGGTGTCTACGAGTGTGTGTCCATGGATGTGTGCGTGTCTGCAGGAATGTGCGGGTGTTAGTGTAGACTCAGAAGACGACGTGTGTGTGAGTGGTTCTCGCAAACCCACCCATGTACACAACTTCTGTCCATTGCTTTGTGGCACGATTTCGTATACGCACATGCACGCTCAAACACACACACACACACACACACACACACACGTCCCTATCTCAAAGCATAATCAGAGACTTCTGCTACCTTCATGAGACAGGACAGCCTAAAATGGAGCCTAAACTGCAGCCCCTCCTCTCCCCTCCCCCCATTATAACTCATTTTACCTCATTATAACTTACAACCATCTCATTCTAACTCAGTCTAACTCATTCCATCTCATTCTAACCCGTGCAAACTCAGTCTAACTCACGTGTCCAAGCAGCACGATGGCATTCTTGCGGGGGCGCCCTGCGTTGGGGCCGTAGAGCTGGGCCGGTGGTAGTAGCGGACCGACTGCAGCAGGGTCCGCAGGACGCCGTAGTCCTGCACCAGCTGGCTGCTGTTCACTGAGCGGTCCCACCATGCCGCGGTAGGCATTGGGTTCTGGAGGGAGGGGGGAGAAGTAGAGTGGGTGGGGGGTGAGATAGATACGGGGTTCTGGTCTGGTCTGGTCATTGGTTATAGTGTTTTGAGGACCAGCCTGAAAGGTTCTCGGTTTTGAACTTCAAATGTCCACATGTCTGTAGGCATCTTTGAGCAGGACTGCAAATCCTTAACTTCTCCTGATTTACCAAGAATCTGGATTCACATGTACATTGCCATCTGCTCAACGACCAAAAACCGACTTGGAAGTACTCAAAGACAAAAGGTTCTGGGTTTCAAATCACCACTATCTGCAGCACAACCTGTAAGCGCTTCTTGAGGATGACAACTCACCCTAACCTGCTCATTAAGGACATACTACTTAAAAAGCAACTGTACGTCCCTTTGGACATAAGTGTCATGCTAAAAGAACAGTAGACTGAATAGCAGTTTTTTTTTTCTTTTCTTTTTATAGGCCTAGGATGCAGAGAAAAGTTGTGTTGATGTAGTCTGATCGTGACCTCCTAGACAGCAACCAACTGCCAGTAGTAAAAAGAGATAATTGACCAATTCGCGGTAATACTGACAGATGGCCCACAGTGGTAGCGGAACAGACCAGGACTGAGTTTATTCTGCTCAGAAGGTAAATATATCCACTGGGAGGAACTGCCATTTTTGGCTTTTTCAAGGGCTTTTAGAATATGATTGTGTCTGTGTCCGTCCCTGTTTGATACACTTGACATTGATGAACTTTAACCTTCAAGTTAAACATAAATAGATTCTGATACTTAAACATTTTGTGGCCATTTTTTGTGATTTTACAGAGCCTGAACAGTCTGTGTTTCCTCTTTCTTCTTCAGAATTCACTGGTCACGCTTCTGTCAACTCTTTTACACAGAACAATCAGCGCATCTTCCCAGAAGATTCTTCAAGGCTTTGGACAGAAAACAAGAGCCCTATTTATGAGCTTCATTGAGAAAGAGGAATATATAATAAAAACATGGAGTGATGTGCCGGAGGGAAACTCAAACATATGTCCACACTGTGCTGTCCCTATGAAGACAGCTGGATAGGATGCAGCGGAGTTAACGAAAACCAAGACAAAAAAAAAAAGTACTTTCACTCTCAGTGTGCTTGTGAAATTAAAAGAGAGAGCTCTTGCATTACAAGAGATTCAAGAGCTTATCAAATGCACAGTAAAACACAGGGTAGTTCCGAGAAATTAAACTCTTCTGACAAGGCACGAGTCCTCTATGTCAAGCAAGGGCCAGAAACAAGGGCCAGAAATCAGGTTGACCCAGATTGTTACATAGCACGTTTGATAATAAAACACATTTCCCTTTGACAGGCTGTCCTCAAATCTACTAAATAACCATCATAACACTTAATTCTCTTGCGTAAGTGTGGTCATATCAACAGGAGTGACTGAGTGAGTGATGAGGTGAGTGTGACAGTGGGAGGGTGCTTACCATTGCCTAGCTCCCAGGAGATGTTGTACTTCTTGCCGGCACTGTACTTGAGCAGACTGAGGGAGGACGAGGAGTTCCAGGAGTTGTCTGGGTTACGGTGCAGCGCGTTGAGCCCCAGGATCAGCTGCAGGCCCGCACACTCGGCAAAGTTGTACAGTTTGTCTAAAGACCTGGCTGGGAGAAACCCACAAAGCAGTTGTAACTTTGATTCTTCTCTGTGTCCATTTGACCAGTTGTGTCATGTCAAATAAGACAAGCCTAGATCTAGATTGAACTAAGGTTTAGCAGTGTGCAAAGGTTTGTAATTCATCAGAAGATGCATGGTTCGTGCTGATGAGACTAATTTGGATTCCGCCTAGATTCAATTGGATTCAGTCAAGATTATATTGGATTTGGACAAGATTAGATTGGATTCAGACGAGACTGGAATCAGATTAGAAGGGAAATTTCTGTCCGAGATGGGATGTAATAATGTATCTTAAGATGTTGGTTTGAACAACACAGTACATGTGAACAGTACAGTTAAAATGTATTCAAGTATTTTAATATATATGATGCATATAGATTTAACACAAATGTTAATTAATACATTTCCATTTCCCAACTGGGATCGATAATTTACATTTTATAATATTTTTGCCTTGTCTAGCAGACTTTTTTATATCTTTATTAGATCTTCATGTCTGACCTCATCTTTTATTTTCTGTGAGTTCTGCCAATATCAGCTATGGTTACCTGAGGAATACTCCCTGGTGGCTTTCTAGGCACAGAGAACATCTGCGTGTTGTTTAAAATGCAAGAAGGCGAGAATACCAGAGGGAGATTAGGAGTTCTAAACAGCTGGTGGAACAACATGGCGGAAACAGCATAACACAATGACTGACATTTTATGACAAGCAATGGGCTCTGCTTTCACTTGGGATATTTGGAAAATATGCAGTCTTTTTGTACAGGACTCTGTCTCTATGGGCTGTTTTGGCCAGACAGCTTACAATATATTCAGGAAATTATACAGAAAGTACTTTTAAACAGATTGCGCGTGTGTGTATGTGTGTGTGTGTGTGTGTGTGTGTGTGTGTGTGTGTGTGTGTGTGTGTGTGTGTGTGTGTGTGTGTGTGTGTGTGTGTGTGTGTGCGCAACTGTGCGTGTGTGCCTGTGTGCATGTAATAGCCATGAAAAGTGAAAACGTGTATCAAGTCAACTTTTATTTTGATATGTTGTTTCCATGGGCTTTCACAGTTTTATTGCACTAGTTAAGTACGGTTGAGCATGCCAAAAACAATACCATGCATACAATATCATAGTACCGGAATGACTCCACCACAGCACTTGTTTGTGATCTCAAACATGAGTGTTATGACAGCACAAAATGAAAAACAGGTATGTTTTAGGTTTAGGTTTTTTTTTAGGAATGTGTCCCTTAAAAGTAAACCATTCCATGTACCAGTCCCTTCCCTTGGTTATGGCACTACTTGTGGGCTCTATGAGTTTGTGTGTATTTTTTCCGCATGAGAACGGATACTAGCGCAGTTTTAGCTTTTGTGTTTTTTTCTATTGCTTTCTCAATGGCTCTCCTTCTGACTCTCTATATCTATTAATTAGATAGATAATAATACAATGAGTTCTTAGTTGTGTATTTTTTCCTTTCTTCCCTCAGTCTCTCTCTCTCTCACTCTCTCTGTCTCTCTCACTCTCTCCTCACTCTCTCTCTCTGACTATCTGTCTCTTTGTCTTACTCACTCTCCCTAGCCACGTCCAGAAAGAATGATATCCTCATCATGGACCCCTGAAGAGATGGACTCTTTAACCTGAGATAATCATTCCGTGGAGAACATGTCTGCTGTTGTATTTAACAGCTAATGAGCAGCTGTGGTTGTGAGTCTGTGGTCTGTGTGTGTGTGTGTGTGTGTGTGTGTGTGTGTGTGTGTGTGTGTGTGTGTGTGTGTGCGCACACCAATGTAGACAGTTTAGAGATCTAACGTTAAAGATTTCAATGTTTTATATGGTGGATGCACCTGTTGCTAATAGACATCCTGACACATCTTGTGTCAAGCACGAATAATAAAAATAAACTACTATCATTAGGGATCAAACCACTCAATATTCTAGCAGACAAAGTTTTTGTACTCATGTACTCATTTTGTACTCAAACAACATGACAGAGTTCATTGTGAGTGACGCTTCACGCAAGGTTGATTCTATAACCACTTAGAAGCAACAAAAGTCAACGAAGAATCAAAACAAAAAGCAGCCTTCTGCCCGGGTGAGTATTTCCACGTGTACCAACATTGTTACAGTGTGTCACCATGGAGACGGCAGTGTACGTGCACTGACACTGTTACGGTGTGTCACTATGGAGACGGCGGTGTGGGTGCACTAGTGCTGTTACGGTGTGTCACCATGGAGACGGCGGTGTGGGTGCACTAGCGCTGTTACGGTGTGTCACCATGGAGACGGCGGTGTGGGTGCACTAGCGCTGTTACGGTGTGTCACCATGGAGACGGCGGTGTGGGTGCACTAGCGCTGTTACGGTGTGTCACCATGGAGATGGTGGTGTGCTGTTACCGGTGTGTCACTATGGAGACGGCAGTGTGCGTGGCCCACCAGCCCATCCCTGGGCGCCAGTGCTTTTGTTTTGAAACGCAACCCGCCGCCCAAGCCACACCACGGACGTAAATATTACCCTGACCTCCGACCCCGACGCTTTCTAAGGCCAACAGGAAACAGATGAGAGCCACGTGTACTGTCTAGTTCCTGCGAGACGCATGCCCCTCAGACACGGCCTTGGGAGGCCGCCATGCGCTAGCCCGCTGATGAAAGAAGCGTCTAACAGGGCGAGCGAGGACTGGAACCAGATGAGCTTCCGGGACCCGACTGGGGGAAGCCACGGTTCAGTCTGGGTGAAAAAAGGTGTGAAGACAACTGATGCCCTACTCGGGTGTGTTGGGCCCTGTCCGACACTTTAACACAGAGTAACCCCGTAGTGAGACGCCATATGGATGCAGTAAAGCCCATCTAGCCTTTTTAGTAGGACGTTATTAAAGAACTGTTTGGGGGGGGGGGGGGGGGGGTGTAGGATTGTTTTGAGGTTCTGGTTTCTGTTTTTGTTTAATAATAGTTTAAAAGGCACATCGTGTCCAGAGAGAGAGAGAGAGAGAGAGAGAGAGCCGAGCGTCTCCCGCCATTTACGCTATCCTTCTTAAACAAACTGTCTGTTTTCCATCCCATTAATAATGACCCACTCAGTTGTTTTTGGAGCTGTGATTATCATAGCTCCTTCCCACTGCTAGACTGAGCCTGCATGGGAGTGAAGGTGCCTGGTTGCTGCTGAGGAGCTGAGGAGGAGGAAGAGGAGGAGCAGGAGGAGGAGGAGCAGGAGGAGAAGGAGGAGGAGAAGGAGAAGGAGGAGGAGAAGGAGGAGGAGGACGGCAGCAATATGGCAGCCGAGGAGGCTAAACCATTGCCAGATGTGCTTGTCAGAGTGAGTGCTTCCAGACTCTTCCTCACCTGAGATCCAAAAGACAAAATGAAAAATGAGCTTTGCTGCCAGATATGGACTAAGCTGCCGTCCACACTTCCCTCCTGCCTGCTCATCCAAACAGCGTCCCGTCACCATTATATGAGCAATTATCTGAATGGAATGGAGTCATTAAAGGTGCTCCTGTTCACCTCATCAGGAGGTTTTCAGGCGCTTGGCTTCAAGGAAGCCCAGGTGTAAGGTCTAGGTCTAGTGTCTCGAAAACGCAAGGATGGATCGCTCGTCTTACGCAATGAACAATGAAACTGAAACAAAAATATGGGGTCAGTTCAGTCTCATTAATAATGAATGCACAGAGAAGGATTCACAAATGTATTTTGTGATTTATATATAAATGACTCTTCTCACAAATACATGCACACACAAATGGATGTCAGTATGTATAAATGTAAAATAAATCCATAAACAAAAATAAGTTTCACAAACACATTTCTGATCCACACACGAATGTGTCTTGTTTTAAATGAATGTAATATAAATCCATAAATATATTAATTAAAAATATATTTGCAATTTTCATCAAAAATGCAGTTGGATGTTGTTAAATTTATATACAAACTGTTAAACTTGAATTTACGAGACGCTTTTCATTTGTGAACTTGTTTGCATTTGTGTGTCAACTGGTCTGTATTTATAAGTGGATTTTTGAGACTCTCCTGACGTGGCTGGATTCACAAATGCATTTTTTTCAACAAGGAACTCTCTGTAGCCAATCAGATGCCTCCCTCATTTTCAGCCAATCACATGACTGCAGTCCCTCAAGGCCAATTTCCACCAGAACCGTCACGGAAGCGTCACAGCAGCGAAGTGGCTGTGTTCCGTACTGCAATCCGCACTGGAAGTGGTCCGGACACGTTACGGCTGAGATGTCACAGGACAGGACACAGTGTTTTTCCACCTCGATGATCAACAATTCATCATCCATATTTCAGCTGTTGACTTCTGACTGAACTCGTAACGTTAATGTATCAATCGGCGGGAGGAGCTCCTCCGGGAGTCCGCATACGACAACAATCCCTTTCTCCTCCTGTCGCTGTTCAGAGTCGAAGCCAAAGTTCCTTTCCCCCAATTCCTTCTCCCCCATGGCCGAGATAACCCCCACTACAAGTCTTCACTTGTTGTGGAAGTACCAGAGAGTCTGAGAGTGGAGACTCGACGCAGTCTTTATTCATCATATCAGAGAATATCCCCGTCAGTTCGGCCGGCTGGATTGGCTGAAAACGAGGGAGGCATCTGATTGGCTACAGAGAGTTCTTTGTTGAAAAAAATGCATTTGTGAATCCAGCCACATCAGGAGAGTCTCAAAAATCCACATATAAAAACAGACCAGTTGACACACAAATGCAAACAAGTTCACAAATGAAAAGCGTCTTGTAAATTCAAGTTTAACAGTTTGTATATAAATGTAACAACATCCAAATACATTTTTGATGAAAATTGCAAATATATTTTTAATTAATATATTTATGGATTTATATTACATTTATTTAAAACAAGACACATTTGTGTGTGGATCAGAAATGTGTTTGTGAAACTTATTTTTGTTTATGGATTTATTTTACATTTATACATACCGATATCCATTTGTGTGTGCTTGTCCTTCTCTGTGCATTCATTATTAATGAGACTGAACTGACCCCATACAAAAACGTGTGTTTTGTCGTCTTTAATACATTTGCCTGTATTTTATGATTTGGACATTATGTGTGTGTGTGTGTGTGTGTGTGTGTGTAGGTGTGTGCATGCCTGTGTGTGTGTGTCTATGTTTTTGTGTACGTGCGCGCCGGTGTGTTTGTGTGTGCATGCCTGTGTGTGTGTTTGTAAGGTCCAACAATACTTATTTATGTGTATTTAAAATGTTTTACGCTATGTGTGTGTGTATGTGTTTGTGCCTGGGCACAGTGTGTATGTTTGCATGACTGTGTGTGTGTGTGTGTGTGTGTGTGTGTGTGTGTGTGTGTGTGTGTGTGTGTGTGTGTGTGTGTGTGCATGCATGCATGCCTGTGTGTTTGTGTGAGTGAGTGTATGTTTGTAAGGTCTATGAAGACTAATTGAGACATTGAGACAAATTATGTATTTGCTCGGCCCCGGCCAAAATTTCTGGAAGTCAGAAACGATTATTGTTGTAAAAACTTTCCCCCGATAATGGAACCATTGTAAACGACTTAGAACATTATGCAGACACTCGCACTCATAAACAAATACACCCGCTGCCCTACGTGGTGAAATACAGAACAACAGCAACCTCCAAACTGTACTTACACTGTTAAACAGAATCAAAAACCACAATAAGTGCTAACTCAGAGCTACAATTAACCTTGTCTTTACTTATTATTGAGAGGATTGATAGTTACAATCCACAACGTTTCAGAGTGGTTTAAACATGATTCACCAAGGCCTTAACAAGTGATTTTAGGCTCATATAGTTCTCCCACTGTCCCTAATACAAGGACAGACTGTATGCTAAAGCCACTCGGATTACATTAACAAACTTTCTCCCTTTCATCTCAGACACACACACACACACACACACACACACACACACACACACACACACACACACAAACTGCTTGCCAAATGCAAGCAGGAACAAAAACTTGAAGTTATAAATCTCTGTATGTGTTAATGTTTATGTTTGTGTGTATGTGTATGTGCATGAGTGTGTATGTGTGTGTGTGTGTGTGTGTGTGTGTGTGTGTGTGTGTGTGTGTGTGTGTTTGTGTGCCACATGTGTGTGAGGGTGAGTGTATGTACGTATGTGTATGTGGGTGTCTACACCGCCTTTGTGTATTTTTGTGTAGAGGAAACGCAGGGCTCTGGACAGTGTCAGGCTGTCTTTCTGGTAGTGCCACGGTGCTGTGAAGCAGAGAGAGGGCCTGCAGCATCAATAAGCGCCATGCCTCATTTCTGCAGCTCTGCGTTTGGCATAGCGCTATGTATATTATGCCTGCATGGGGCCGGCACACAGCCGTTCCGCGGGGAAATGCGTACCCTGCACATGCGTGTCAAATCATCGTTATTTTACACGGAATGAAGTGAAACTGCCGATTCGTCGTCGATCGCGGGGAACTTGTTCAAATGTTTGAAACATCATCGTTGAAATGTACCAATTTGTGAGTGTGTTTTTCATCATGGCCGTTGTTGTGTTGGGTGGGGGGAGGAGAGAGCAATCTGTGATCGAGCCTATATGAGTGCTTTAGTTCTTGCTCTATGAGGAAACGAGAGGTTAACCTAACAGTGTAATGGTAGCAATTACAACAGGTATGCGCCGAAAGGAAGGCATTTGGCAGGGCTCTCTCTCTCTCACACACAAACACACATGCACACACACACACACACAAACACACACTACACACTCTCTCACACTCTCTCCCCTATAAACTCCCTACATTTGTTGAAACACTGTCGTCATGCTATCACATTTCCGAGAGCAGACATCTAAATATTCACCGCCATTGATGTCTTGGGGGGGCGAAAAGGAAAGACTGTCCAATCGGATGGCGTTTTCTGTCTCTTTAGGAGATACATTGACTTGCTGCCAGAAACGGCTTACTGCATGTGTCAGTTTGGATGTTTGCTTTGATTAAAGTGAGTTCTCTCCCTTTCTTTTCTTTTTCTATATCTTTCTGTGATTTTTCTTTCCTCCTCTCTACACATGAAATCACACACACACACACACACACACACACACACACACACACACACACACACACACACACACACACTAACTGAAACTTTGCTTTCTGGCATGCCTTGAAAGGCCAGCCAAGAGACAAAAGACAGAGAAGAAGAGTGTTTCGAAAAACGTATTCTTCTTTGAATCAACATGATATCCTGGCGATCTTAAACTATGCGTTTGGCGTATACAACCTAGCGTTCATGGTAATAATTACACGTTTTTAAAATTAAATCCATGCACTTGGGGAGGGAAACATCTGCAGCGAATGACATAGTGTTCAGTGTGAAGCTAAGATGCTTGTTAATATTCCTAGACCATGACTAATTGACAATCCCATCATACTTCCTTCACAACCCTTCCCCCTTCCGAACACACACACACACACACACACACACACACACACACATACACACACACACACACACACACACACACACACAGACAGAGCACCTGATTTATATGGGAAACACAATTTCAATATAAAGCCATTTACTAAACCAGTGGTTTAGTAAATGCAAACTGAGGGTCTGGACACATGAGTGAGTCGCAGCAACAATAAACTTTTTTTTCAAAAAAAGAAAAAAAAAAATATATATATATACATACATATATATATATATGAATGGCTACTTGCCTTGTCTGTTTTATGACTCTTTTTATATGCTTGTTGATTTGATTGTGTGAAGACTGAATATGGGAATATCGAGCTGAATATCAATATAAACAAGTAATTTATACTTAGTTCATGATCTACATTTTTGTACACTTTCATGGTGATGACAATCATCACAGGGTCACAGCATAGAAATGTCTGGCCACTCAAACACATAGGCTGGGATCCTGGCCCCAGTGCACTGCACTAGTCACACTGAATTGCTCAATTGGTGATTGAATCTTAAGCAATTTAACATCATTGATCTAAATAAGGACTACAAACACACACACAAACACACACACACACACACACACACACACACACACACACACACTCACACACACTCACACACACACACACACACATATTGCACACTGCCCACAGATTCAAAGACACAATCAGATGATGGGCTCAAAGTCTCTATGAATAGGCTACCGGTAGACATTCATCATCCTCATAGTCACTCTCCTCCCGGACCCTACCTCCTTCAGTCATGTGTTCATCCTCCCGCCTTCTGGTTCTCATTCAACCTGTTACAACGAGCCAAACCCCCAACTAGCCAGCCGAGAGAGAGAGAGAGAGAGAGAGAGAGAGAGAGAGAGAGAGAGAGAGAGAGAGAGAGAGAGAGAGAGAGAGAGAGAGAGTGGGGTCCTGTGGTGTGACACACACAGGGAGAAAGGGAGAGAGCCACACACACGCAGAGAGAGAGACAGGGAGAGAGACACACACGCAGAGAGAGGGAGAGAAAGGGAGGGAGAGAGACACAGAGAGATAGTGGGGGAGAAAGAGACTGAGGGAAGAAAGGAAAAAAACACGAAAGACCACAACCAAGAACTTATTGTCTTATTTGCCGTCTGTTGTGAATATATCGTCCCAAGGTTTAATGAAAGTGGCACCAGGTATCTATGCTAGACTTCACAGTCGTGTCAGTCATGTCGTCGGAGTCGGTAACCAGTAAGCCATTGCGGCCACTGCATGGAAATCTATTACATGCATTGTGGTGTTCTGCTGTGTTCGCATGATGCAGCTGTGACCTGACACTGCATGTAAGGCTCGTAGTGCAGAGAAATGTGGTTCCAATACAGAGCCAGTCTGTGCTGGTCTACAGGCATGTTGAACAGAACCTGACGCCCCGACGTTTACACACACACACTCACACACACACACACACACACACATGTGAATGCGCACACACACACACACACACACTCACAAACACACACACACACACACATATGTGTGAATGCCCGCACACACACACACACACACACACACACACATGCAAGTGCACATGAACATGCACATGAAAGTGCATGGGCACACAAATGCCTGCGCATGTGCGTGCTCAGGCACATAAACACATGGGCAATGCACTCACGCGTGTGCGCATGAGACACACTGAGACACACACACACACACACACACACACACACACACACACACACACACACACACACACATCGCATACTCTTGCTTTCATATGGAGTGGCTCCACTCCACAGCTAAACCATTCAGGTCAAACCACTTTTGTATTTTGGAAGAATCTAAGATATGTGGAGGGCACCTGTTTTCAATTCAGTTGGGAAAAGGGAACCGTTGTGTGTGTGTTTGTGTGTGTGCGTGCGTGTGTGAGCGAGTGTCTGAGTGTGCATAATCAATGATAGTCATCTCTGAATGTGCTGAAACTAGACCTGTGTGTGGCCTGAGGCCTGCCGCTGCTGGGTGTTTGGAGGGGGGGCAGCAGAATGCGACGTTAAGATCACAGAAGCGAACGGGAACATCCACGGCAGGTCACTTAACAAGGCTGCTTCCCTCTTCAAAGCCTTAGCGCGTGTGTGTGTGTGTGTGTGTGTGTGTGTGTGTGTGTATGTGTGTGCATGTATCTGTGTCTGTGGTTGTGTGTGTATGTGTATATACATCTGTCTATGTATGTGGATGTGTGTTTGTGTGTTAGTACTCATAGTAGTAGTAGATGGTAGATAGATGGCCATTGTACTGTTGCTTTAGCAGGGCAGCATAACAACTGAAACCAGGTGCCCTAAGTAAGGGGGAGAAAGTTCTAACATGTGCATCTGTCCAGGGCTATTTGGCATGGAGCGCCTTCTATCACTTAATTAGGACGAAAGAAGGAAAGCTTTTAAAAAGTGAATGGGCATCATAGTGGAACAGAGCTCGGAGACTTGGCTCCAAACTCTTGGCTTTCGACAAAGAGACACACTGCTATGCAGGGGGTCGTATTGTTGTTGTCTTGCATTGTGGAGCCGCCAACTTCAAGACGCAAAACTTTGAAAGATATGTCAAGTATAAAACAAGTCGAATAACAGATAAAACCATGAAATTGTTGTCCATAAATGTTATTGTTCAAATATCCTCTGAAAACAAACAAGTTTATTCAAGTCACCAGTGAAATAGATAAACAATAAACAATAAATATTCAATGAACTCAACAAAATCCCCTGAGGTAATTGGGTGCTCTCCCCGACAGAGTGCTCCAGTGTTTTTCAGAAGTGTGACATACTCAGTGATGTTTACCAAAATGTTTACCAAAATAAGAGCGTGTGTGTGGTTGTTGTTGCCAGCCTCGGCCAACCAGTGTGTGAACGTTCTACTCTGCTCCGAGCTCAAGTGGCGTTCTTTAGGTGACTTTGAGGTTTGACGGTACGATGAAGCGGTGGCGAGTTGTGTGTGGCTGTGTGGAGCTCCATCTGGGCAAGGAATGATGATGGCCCTGTGCAAAAGAGACAGGTTTTCTACATGTTTTCAACATTTCGATTGCAACAGTGCCACCCTTAAAAGACCCTTACCAGAAACAACCCTGTGGTCAACCGCAAGAAAATAACATTTTTAACATATATTTTTTAAATATATTTATCAATTTGAATAATGAATACTGGACATGGTAAGCTTTTAAAATAGTTTTATTGGTGGTAATTGGAAGTGGCAAACCCTTTCTTCAAGATTTTTACAGAAAAAAGAGAGTGTTTCAGCAGGTGTCAAGTATCAATCAACGGGACTGGGGACCCCCCGAGACCCCTGTATTTCACACCCATGTACAAAGGTGATTTTTCATATTATCACACAATAGTGGTAGACAGAACCTGCAGCATGAAATTACCTCCAACCTTCACGATGACCTTTTCCACACCCAAAATGTTACCACTTCAGCCTCAAAGCCTGACGGGTAAGGGTAAGCCCTGTGAAAAATGCCTGCTGACATTTTCACTGACCGAAATTAGTCACAGTGCCAAAGCGGCTTGGGTTGTAAAGTGTCCGACACTTATCCTGTTGGGCCATCTCCTCACACACCTCTGCTGAGACCTTGATTGAGGCGTGATTGCTCTGTAATTGCAGAGAAAGAGGACTCCGGGACTGTGGGACTGTGGGGAGGGGGTGTTGGTGGGGGGGGGGGGGGGGGTTGAACTGGCCCAGGGGCCAGGGGACCCCTCTGTCCCTGCTAGATCAAAGGGCCCCTCCTTAAAAACACACCAACACACAGAGAAAATTAAAACTGCGCGCAGTGATGAACGGGACCTCGCGCCGGCTTGCGGCCGCGTCACGTGCCGTCCTAACATGTGTGCTGGCAAGATGTGCACATGTTAGGACCGCACGTGACGCAGCCGCAAGCCGGTAAGAGGTCCCGTTCATCACTGCGCGCAGTTTTAAAAAAGCGCAGTTTTAAAAAAAATTCGCGAATTTATGTAATCTGTAGAAGCAGATGAGATAAATTCCCTAGGAGGAGTTTGTTGAAATACAAGGCGAAAAAGTGAAAAAATTCCATTCAAAGCGGCCAACTTTGACGGCACGCCACGGCCATGCCCTTCAACGTACAGTCACAAATAACACAGCGTTGGTTGAGCACCATGTTTTGACTGTACTGACTAATTGTGAAGCAGATCCAATAAATACCCTAGGAGGAGTTCGTTCAAATACAAGGGGAAAAAAGCGAAAATAAGACCACGGAATTCAAAACGGCCAACTTTGACGGCACGCCACGGCCACGCCCTTCAACGTACAATCACAAATAGCACGATTTTGGTTCAGCACCACTTCATGACTGTACTGACCAATTGTGAAGCAGATCCGATAAATTCCCTAGGAGGAGTTCGTTCAAATACAATGCGAAAAAGTGAAATTCCATTCAAAATGGCCAACTTTGACATCATGCCACGGACACGCCCTTCAACGTACAGTCCCAAATAGCACGATTTTGGTTCAGCACCACTTCATGACTGTACTGACCAAATTTGAAGCAGATCCGATAAATTCCCTAGGAGGAGTTAGTTCAAATACAAGGCGACGGAATTCAAAAATGGCCAACTTTGACGGCATGCCACGGACACGCCCTTCAACGTACAGTCACAAATAGCACGATTTTGGTTTAGCACCACTTCATGACTGTACTGACCAATTTTGAAGCAGATCCGATAAATTCCCTAGGAGGAGTTCATTCAAATACAAGGCAAAAAAGTGAAAAAAATTCAAAATGGCCGCCGAGAGTGCAAATGAAAACATTAAAATTTCCGATTTCCGGTGGGTTTTGGGGCATGGGTCCAAGAGGCTTTTCTGTAGGTATTGGCACGTTATACGTGCCTACCGATTTTCATACATATTGGTCAAACGTGGCGCAGGGGCTGCATTTTAAAGTTTCTGTAGGGGGCGCTACAAAAAATAGAAACATGAGTTTTGGTATGTGAGCTACCGGCACCAGTCTACACGTGTCCTGTGAATTTCATATTCATAACTATTACGGTCTCCGCACAGTGATTTACCCTGACACCAGAGCCTGTGGCGGCCATGTTGTTTTTTCAATCGACTTAATTTTAATTGAGCAGTTAGAACTTTGGTACCTAACGGCCACTGAGTGGGTTCCGCTCAAATCAAACATTGCGTCTATGAACTGTGGCGATTTTAGTGTCAGGCCACGCCCATTTCGATGCCACGCCCCATTTGAAAATATGTTGACTTTATCTTGTTCAGAATTTGATTCTGAACAACTTTTGTATTGGGGCCAACATCATAGGCGTCCAACTTGACGTTGATATGAGCAATTAACTATTTTCGAGGTTTCAACCACACCCCTTTTTGAACTCATTGGTGCTCTAAACTTTATTGTACAGACTAATCCTTAAGTCAGATTGAAGATAATGGGCCATATATGATATGTGCCAAAGGATTTTTGTCAAAGTCGAAAAACCTGGGATCCTTGGGGAATTTACTGTTTTTAACTAAATTCAAAATGGCGGAAAATATGGCTACCGGAAGTGTTCAGTTCAAGAGACTTTTTTGTTCATCATGAGGATATGCATATGTGTGCAAAGTTTCATGAGTGTAGGTCAAACCGGTGACGCGTGCTGCTTGTGCAAAGTTTGCACTTTTGAACAGTTGCTATAGCGCCACCTAGGGGCGAATGTTAATTTGAGGGCCAGATTATAAAATTTTTCACCAGTCCCCACAAATGTGCCAAAAAAAAATGAGTTTTCGAATATGTGCAGGGGGGGAAAAACGCAGTCGAAGTTGCTAAAAATAATAATAAGAAGAAACACGAGGGTTTCAATAGGGTCCTTGCCAAGTTTGGCTCGGTCCCTAACAAGGCCTGCAAGCTCTTGCCAATGAGCACCTGCTTCACCGGCAGACAAGAAACACCCATTACCAAGGCAGTCCCAGCGATAGTGAACACACGCTAATCCACATACCTTGTCTTTGGTTTACCTTGGCTTTTGTCAACAGTAAAGTGTAAACCTCTGATTCCAACAGGGTTAAATATGTAGTTGTGGTGAACTCGTTTCCCCATCTCTGAAATTAGTGAAACTTTGATCTGGTGATGGATGGGGGGGGGGTGGGGGGGGGTGACACGCCAAACCAGATCCCGCCAGCAAAGCAAACACACCACCGGACCCAGACACTCATTCCCACTCCCTCCCTCCATCTCTCCCCCTCTCCCCCTCTCGCTCTCTCTCCCTCCCTCCATCTCTCCCTCTCTCCCTCCTTCTCTCCCTCTTTCTCTCTCTATCTCTCTCTCCCTCTCTCCCTCCCTCCCTCTCTCTTTCTGCAAGAATAATCACCATAATGACAGCAATCATCTACCACTCCAAAGCCATATCGATACACATTACTTAATGCAGGGCCATGCTGGAACATCTCCAGGGCTCTTTGAGTAAGCAGGTCAAGGTTAAATGCAAGGTTAAATACTGACCTCAGTTTCAGAGGTTTTTAGGGTAATTATATATATTTATAATATCACCTTTCCCCCGATTGGTTCAAACAAAAGTCTATAACCCAAACATACACTTTTTGGTGACTTCTCTGTTCAAATCACAATAGAAAGTTATGGAAATGTTACAGAATTATTGTTAATGATGAATGCATGATTTATATGGGTTATTTCGTTTTTTTGTGGTAAGGATATAAACATTGTACAGCATTTAAAACTGGTCTCATGCTGAACATATTATCTTATATACTTGCAAGGCACACATTTTTCCATTTATTTGTCAACTTACTCAAAGTTTGCTTTTTAAGCATTTTTTTAAGACCATATTTTCCATTAAAAAATTGTATTAGCCCTGATTTTTTGCAGTTTCAGACAATAACCAGAAACTGTAGCTGGTGCATCTGTATGTGTGTGTGTGTGTGTGTGTGTGTGTGTGTGTGTGTGTGTGTGTGTGTGTGTGTGTGTGTGTGTGTGCGTGCGTGCCTGCGTGCGTGTGTGCATGCGTGTGTGTGGGGGTTGCCGCTTAGTTAGGTAATCATGCAGATACTTAGTGAGGTTAGCAGGAGGGTAGGCAGGTAGGTAAGTAGGTACGTAGGATGGATGATATACCAAAATACTACAGAGGACACCTGCCCTTGCAAAGTATATTCGGGGAATCCAGAACTACATTTTATACAGTTATGTTTTGGGGAAATTAGGCAGAATGGTTGAAGCCTTCAGCTCAGCAAATATCTCCTTTACCATATCAAAGGCTGTATGTTTTAACATTGGAGAACAACTTGCCAGTATGCGTCTCGTTAACAACCCGTCCTAGAAGATACAATGCGGTGGGCAGCATGTGTCTTTTTTTATCGTCTGTCATCTTACATGAATTTGCATATTTATGGAATAGCTCAAAGTAGAAGTTGGGAGTTGAATTGATGTGGAAAACAACTTGGCACCGGGATTGTTACGGTGCCAGATCGATGTTGTCGAACACATTCTGAACTCCTACGCCTGCGGGTCACATGCAACAATATTTACCCTCCCTTCAATTCAATTTAGCCTCGGAATCGTTAGCGGCTGTCAGTGTTTGGCTCTTCTCCCTCGCCTCGTCCTCAGCTCAAAAAGCGAAGTCAGAGGCCTCTCCCTGCATCTCGGGGCGAACAAACGGCCTTCACCGGCGAATGGGAGACAACGCGCAGCCTCCGGCCACTGTTAGCTGTTAGCGGTTAGCTTCACAGAGGCCGGGCCCTCCTGCTGATGACCCCCAGAGCTCCGCGGGGCCGACAACAGGGCCGGCTCCGAGGCTGATAGGCCGGACATCTGTTCCGGGTTAGAGGTGTCAGCTCCTGCCATTCACCGCAGAGGTTTCTACCTCAGGGAAGGGGGCTGCCTCCCTCCCTCACGGGGCCACTTCAGAGAGCATGGGCCCGCTCCGCTCCCGAAGGGCAAGAGGCAGGGCTCCGGAGCGTAGCGCCGAAAATTCAATTCACCTTTTCCATGCCGTGCTTTCTCTTCTCTGACCGAGGAGAATTTCATTACACACTTATAGAGTCATAAAATCCTTTCAATAACATATGCGGTGTGCACCAGGCCAGACCAGCGGTTGCGCGGGTATCCGACTGGTCCAGTGTTGTTGGAACACTGATTTTTCCCTAATGGTATATTCCAGAGTCCCACTAACTGTTTGCTGATTCTGTTATTCATTAAATATTTCGTTCCTTATCAAGCATCAATATAAATCCCTTGCGGGAATCAAAATGTGCTTTATAAAAAATAAGTTAAATAAATGCATTGGATATTACATAGTTTCTGCCAACATCACAGCACCATCAAAATCGCTGAATCCCTGGGTACCAATTACCTGACACATGAGCCAAAAACAAAGAAGGAGAAGCCAGTGGGAAAGAAAGCAATTTGGTCACACATCTTAAATGGAAACCCTTTGACCCTTCCAACGAGCCAATAATTATTTCAGAGGTGGTTGTTCTCAGGACGCTGCCAAGTCTGTCTCTGTTACTGGTCTTAGTTATGAAGTTATGAAGTTATCACCTTCACAGCCTCCCTTTTTTTAAGTTTCTCCATCCAGAAATGTTCACACAAAAGAGGTAATTCACCATCTCCTGTAGTTTCTTTGTCAAGCTGCTGTTTAACAAAGAAAATCTCCAGGAAAAACTAAAAGGTGATGCACCAAATGGATCCCCTGGCAGGATTGTTCCAGCCAAAGCAAAATAACGTGTTGCTCATTTTCATTGTGTCCTTTAGAAAACAATGTTGGCGGCCAACTTTGAAATAGTCTAAGCTGTAGGTGGTAAGCATCTATCACACAAAAGACACATGACTTAGTTCATAGCAGGTGAAAATCACTGATGCTTTAGATCTTGCCATTTGGTAAGCCAAAAAACTTGTGGCCTAATCACAAACATTATTTTAGAAACCACAGCATATCGTTTTTTAAGGTTATGCTGGTTGAGGACTGAATCAACTCAAACCATCCAGGGGATCATAAAAAAAAGAATCTTAACGTGAAACACAGAGAACACTACAGTTATAACTCAAAGAGGAATAGGTGCTGTGTTCTTTCAAATGGTCTTTGTAAAAGTGGTGGGAAAAGTAGTTAAATCAGAGTTCTATCCTGGTTGCTCGTCACCAGTATATGACCTGCAGAGGTCATTTTGTGCCGGATACGGATTGTCCTCTATTTTCCATCTTTCTTTCCTTTCCTCTAGTAAATCTGAAGATGACTTTTCTGCTATTTTACTTAACCATCCCTTCAGCTTCATTTGTTTTAAAACCGTTCCCCTCTATTAATTCCCTTCCTCTTTTCCTTTTCCTTCCTATTCTTTAATCCATCCATCTCACCTCTCTCCCACATTACCCCCCCCTCCCTCCCTCCTCCCTCCTCCCTCCCTCTCCTGGTCCTCCCGGTTCAGGCTGTCGGGGCCTGAGAGAGGACCTCTGTGCGTCTCCTGCTCAGCAGGACACAGAGCAGTGATGGATGGTCTGACACAAGGTCCAACACAGTCCAAACAGGCATGAAGTCAGAACACATAAAAACTGAATTGGGGTGGGGGCGGTGGGATTCACACAGCTGGCCAAAGGCACAAACAGCATGCCAAATGCTTATATAAGATAGACTTTCTTAGCGGGCAATGGAGAATAATATATAGTTTTTGTACGGGTGGACGGCTGAATTCACGGATCAAGTCAATAATCAAACAGGTAAATATTTCCCTGGACCAGTTGGAAGCTGAGGCCCTTCAGATAACAGTTTGAAGTGTTTTTGAAGTACCGAAGTGTGTCGAAGAGAAGGTAGTGGATAATCTTCCTTAAAGGGAGAGCAAACATTGGTATTGGAAACGAGGGTGGAATATGAACCAGGTAGTGTCTAGAACCAAGATGGCTGTTTTGAATAAGGCCCAATATGGCCCATGTTGCAAGAGGGTATACAGGGGACCAATACTTCTAAAGGACGCACTATCGTTCAGTTGGTCTGGGTTGAACTGGATTTTATTGTATGTTATGTTACATTTACGTGTCATCTCGAAGGCCACAAAAGGCCTTTGCAGACTTTAAGTTGAGGTAACAGACAACATTAAGGACTGAAATGTGGTCACTCTTTCCTCCACACCACTTCACACTACATTTAGCTCCTGAACACACACACACACACACACACACACACACACAGTTGGTTTTAATGTGTGCTACTTTGCGGGGAAAGTAGCTGAAAGAAGAGCCTATTAGCGTAGCATTCTTAAATACCCAGGCCAATTGCTTGTGTAAACATTGGTACAACCAACCTCCCAGTGTGCCCCAGCTTCCACTTGCTGCCAGTGTCCACACACACACACACACACACACACAAATAAACACTCAGACACACACATTACCAAAAGGGTACTCTCATAAATAACGCCTGACAGCCTAAGAGTCAAATTAAGGAAATATAAAGTGTCTCACTGGTAATATGGGAGGCATGTTTTTCCTTTGGAGAAAACATGCACGCACACACACACACACACACACACACACACACACACACACACACACACACACACACACACACATATCGGAAAATACATATATGCACGTACACACAAGCACACGCACAAGCGCACGTACACACACACACACACACACACACACACACACACACACACACACACACACACACACACACACACACACACACATGCGCGCGCGCACACACACACACACACACACACACACACACACACACACACACACACACACACACACACACACACACACACACAGTGATGAATTATACATTCTAAACATATTGGTAAGTGAAGAGATACCTGATTTAAAATCTGATCAAAAAAGTATGTATGTCACACAAATATATTTTTATATGAATGTTGATGTGTATGTTGAGGGGGAGGTGGGGTGTTATGCCAAATGATCAGAGGAAAGGAAGGAGGGCTTTCAAACATGTTCCCCTGTGCAAGGCTATTAAAAAGACATCGGTTTGCAGGTTGCGGGCATATTGCAAACACATGGATATATGTGTTGTACGTCCAGTCGAGAGTGAAACAGTCAAGGTAGTCCCCCTTTTCCCGGAATAAAACCAACTGTAGACGTACAGACCATGTGTGGAAATCTGAAGAAAAAAGCTATCTTGCTGATATGAATTGTGTGATAAGATAAAGGGAAAATGTCACCACAATTGTGAGTGCAAAAATAGATATATGTATGTATATATCGATAGAGTCAGATGTCAAAAATAAGAGCTGTTGGCTCATTTGTAGGCCTACCATCAATCATGTGGGTGTGGAATGGATGTTCATGAACATGAAACTAAAGTTTTCATACGGTGTGAAGAATTTCACAGGCAGATATGTGTCACATTCTCATGAAGGGTCATCAGAGGGAACAGTTTACTACAGTCCAGCCGACTAAAATAATCAGCATATTCTTAGCATTACCAGATATGTCGTGCCACAGATGATATACATTTATTATAGATCACGTTTCAAAATGACTGGAACTGGTCTTCGAAACGCTGGCACTGCTGCCATTCTCAAAACACAGAGGCTAACAATACAGCATGCAGACCAGTGTTGTTCCTGCTAAGCATGCGCTAAAGGCTAAACACATCCAAATGCTTGTGGATAAAGTACGAGCCCAAATGCCCGCCGGGCTCTTTTAATATTCTACTAACATGTCACAATGGAAATTTTGGACACAACACCACATGTGCGATTTTTTACCACTCGTCTGTGTTTAGGTGTCTGAAACACACATTTTTAGCACAAGGCACTCTGTAAACGTTACCGAGCCACTCTGTAAACGCTACATACGTTTTAGAGTCCCCTTCGCCTCTTGCACAATTCAGTTAAGCAGTACAGATTGGGGGGGTTAGGGGGGTGTGGGTTGGATTTTCTTTTGATGGTGGACTTGATATATCCAATGGGACAATCTGAGCTGTTCTGGTGGGGCAGGCGTTGAAGTAGCAGTATCCAATCAAGTTATCGCCACAAGAAAGCCTCCCCTATCCAAGAGGCACAGTTCATAAAAATAATTTGGGGATGTTTGATCCTAACCATATCACAGGACGACGCTGTCGATCTGTCGTGACAGGCACAGGTGGTAAAAGAGGGTCTGTTCCAGGGACAGAGTGTGAAACTTGGCGGTGGTATGTGAATCTGAAGTCTGTGCTGAACTGAGGGCTGGACTAGCCTGGCTCCGCCCGCCTCCGTACTTCCGCTCAATTTTCATTTCCCTTCAGTACTACGTCTGGGTTTGCGGTATTTTCGCAGGTTTTCTGCAACCAATTTTTTGGCCGTCCAATCAGCAAACAGAGGGAGTGGCTGAGAACATTGACGTTGAGGTTGTGCGCTAGTTTGAGTTGTAGTCAAACGTCAGCGATTGGTTATGGCAGATCCAGAGTGGCACTGGGCAGATCTAATAGTTTCAAACTCCAACAGACACTCGCCTTCAAGTGAGTTAACGTTTGTCAACGGAGAAAGGCCAGACTCTCTGTGCAAATGAAATGAAGTACGAGATTCTGGTAGGACCAGGCTAGGTCTGGACAAGATTTCATCCCAATTTATTCAAACTTTTGCCACCCTCATAAGTTAGCATGGTCATTGTGCTTGTGTGTGTGCGTGTGTGTGTGTGTGTGTGTGTGTGTGTGTGTGTGTGTGTGTGTGTGTGTGTGTGTGCACACAGTGTTTGCATGCGAGCGTGTGTGCATGCCTGCGCACGCACGTGCGTGTGCGTGTGTGTTTTTCCATCGGCACATGCAATGTTCCTTTGGTGAATCAAGTACAAAGTGACAGGCCCCAAAAATCATTAGTTCCTCTGTTCTCCGTAACAAGGGGATTGCAGATCCGAGACGAGAACGGCTAATAAGCGCAGATAAAGCCGCATGTTTCCTTCACTGAATCAAAATATGTTTTGATTCTCCCAAACCAAAAGAACGGAAAAAAACTAAAAACAAAAAACTTGAAAAAAGAGCGACCTCAAACGAGAACCGCTGTTGACTGCACACAGTCATGCCAGCTTGTTGTGTGTTTCTGATGAAAACACGTTGCAGCCATCCACATGTGTTTCTCGGAGGGCCCTTGTTGTTTCCCTGGTTTCTCCCCCTGCAGTCCGTCTCCATTAGGAGCCTGATTATAGCTATTACATTTGTCCTGATAATGGCTGACACGATGCCTTACTACTTTATAATGGCGGCAGTTTTACATAAATGTCCATCTTGGTTCTGAGTCACATCAGTTATCTCCTGCGTGAGGGTCACAGCCAATAGAACGCCACACTACATTAAGCGTGGCTTAAGCGTGTTGAGCCATATAGCCGTATAGACTTAATGCATTCTACAGAGAATTTACCCTGTTTAACTGTGTATATTTTGTAGTCTAAATAACACAGAAATTAAGCATTAAACCAAGAAACCACACAGAACCATATTGGGTTGGATGATGACACCCTCTCTAGGGTAAACACATGCTCTTGCTTGGCTAACTACTTTCGGGCTGATGGGGTTGCCTTGTATCCTACTGATTAAATTCTGATAGGACACACCTGTCCTCTGCTTACTGAACCTGAATGAAGGGGCGTTTACAGGCGATCGGCAGCCCTGCCCCCCCCAGAATGACCTGAATGCACTTTTAAAGGCCCAGTCTGGGGGTTTCCTTCTCCTCCCACAAAATGGAGTACATCTGGACACTCCCCACGTATTTGGTGAATGCATCCCAGAGAGAAAAAGTGTGTGTGTGTGTGTGTGTGTGTGTGTGTGTGTGTGTGTGTGCTTGCATGTCCACATGTGTGTGTGTGTGTGTGTGTGTGTGTGTGTGTGTGTGTGTGTTTGAATGTCCACGTGTGTGTGTGTGTGTGTGTGTGTGTGTGTGTGTGTGTGTGTGTGTGTGTGTGTGTGTGTGTGCACGTGCATGAGTGCATTTGTGTGTGTGTGTGTGTGTCTATGCTGGTGTTTGCGTGCCTGCGTGTTCGGCTAGGTATAAGTTTCTCATATGTTCACAATATTTACTTGGCCCTGCCATCTGATTGGACAATGTAAACACCGCTGTCACCAGATACCACGTGAGATCAGACTAGAAAGGCAGAAGGTACATGAGTAAGAAAGAGAGAGCGGGGGAGGGAGAAAAATGAGAGGGAGAGAGACAATACAGTAAGGGGGAGAGGCAAGGAGAGAAAGGGTGAAAGATAGAAAATCAACCAAGCGATCACGAAATAGAATATATATATATATATATATATATATATAGCGACACAGAGGGAATAAAAATTAGGGCGAGAGAGGGACTGAGAGGGAGGGAGACAAGGACAGCATAAAGAACCGAAAAGAAGGTTGGAAAGCGAGCGAGACAATGTGAGCAAGAGAGATAAAGAGCCAGAAAGAAAGAAAGTCGCCAAGGAAAGGAGAGTAAAAGTGAGCGAGACAGAGAGTAAAGCGAGACCGAGAAACACGGAGAGAGAGAGAGAGACAGAGAGACAGAGAGAGAGAAAAAGAGAAAGAGAGAAAGAGAGAAAGAGAGAGAGCGCGAGAGAGAGAGAGAGAGAGAGAGAGAGAGAGAGAGAGAGTGTACATTTGCGCTGACTGGAGGCTGTGCACCATGTGCTGACAGAGCCTTGGGATAATCCTGTTCTTCCCAAGCCCCTTCATGACTCATCACACTGAACGTCCAGACGAACGCCACCAGAGCGCTACGCTCCCTTTAAAACGTCCCCAACGACTTGCCTCTATCCCATAATGTACCGCATTTGACACTAACTGCCGGCACACACACACAGACACACACACACACACACACACACACACACACACACACACTGCCTTCGTGATGGCCTCTACAGTGTTGATGCAAGCTGGTGCTGTTTCACTTAGTATGCAGACTACTTTCACTTTAGCATGTATACGGTGAACCTATTTTAAACACAGTGGTTAGCGGACTACCCCGGTAAGAGTGTGTTTAGCTTACTGAAGGTAGGGGACAGGAACCAGTCAACTCATTCAATTACTAAAAACCAAATAACTATATGAAGGGGGCACAAGTTTGCATCCAACTTAATGTGTAATCTGATTTAGGAACAAAGTATGCAAAACATTGCAGTATATGCAAAGTATATGAGCTACACATAAGCTGCATATTTGTAAGCATATTGGATGTTGATGTTGCAAGCATATTAGATGTTGTGTCTTTCATGGTCAGGCCAACCGGCTAGTCCGTCACACAGCCAGCATCGATTCGTCATAGCTCTTGTCTTTTTTTGCAAATGTGCGGTTATCCTTCCTATCCATTATGTATGAGTTGTAATGCATTGGTTCCTCAAGTCCAAACACAACAAAGTAAAACGTGGCACATGACCGCTATGCATGGTATGCTTTGGTTCACATATGCCGGAGACATATGCGCAGATGGTCGATGTTCTCTGTTTACATATTACACATCACTACATGTTGCTCTCGTGTTCTCCTCTCCTTGGCAACTACGCTCTGTTTACGTGGATGTCACACACACTGAAACATCTCAGACTTAGCTTCTCTCACTCCGCCGCACTGTCACAACCGCTTTTAGGGCGGGTGAAAAACGAGTTAAAAAGTGTAAACCCACCAAACGGTTAATCAACGAATATCACGTGTATAGGAACAGAAAAACAGAAAAACAATCAATGCACGCGTGTGCATGCCTAAAATGTCAGCTTCAAACAGCAAACTGATTCTATCGCCATCAGCCGTCGAGTATGAAGAAAAGGAGAGGCTGAACCAAAAGGCACACCTCATGAACCGAGAATGAGTTCAACAAGTGTGCCTGTGCGTGTGTGGGTGTGAGGGTGTGATCAGCGGGTCCATTATCTGATCCAGGATCTGCTGGCCGTTCGGACATCCTATATGTCGTTTTATCCCAAAGCTCTCTCATCTGGACCTTTGCTAGATATCATGGATGTTTTTCTCCCAGGGGGGTTCTCTCATCCCTCCCAGCTGGGTGTGGGGGGAGGGGGGGGTACTGGTCCTGGATCAGATTGTTTGCTCAGATCCAGTGCTCTCAGGAATTTCTTATGTCTGGGTTAGCGCTGTGCATCCTCAAAGGCTTTCGCAACTCTGGGGTTACAGGTTGGCCAGGGTTAACTGAGATAGATAGAGAGAGAGAGAGAGAGAGAGAGAGAGAGAGAGAGAGAGAGAGAGAGAGAGAGAGAGACACACAGAAATACACACACACACACACACACACACAGACAGTGATAGATAGATAGAAAGACAGATAGATAGTTGGATATATAGAGAAAGAGATATAGATAGATAGATGGATAGATATGTAGGTCTAGGTCTTCGTAGGACTCACGGGTCCTTTACCAGCCTCTCTCCATCTTGCGACACTCACAACAGACTGACCCCTCCTGACCTCTGACCCAGGCTTGTTAGACCTATCAGTTCTCTCACGCTTTCTATCTCTCTCTCTCTCTCTCTCTCTCTCTCTCTCTCTCTCTCTCTCTCTCTCTCTCTCTCTCTCTCTCTCTCTCTCTCTCTCTCTCTCTCTCTCTCTCTCTCTCTCTCTCTCTCTCTCTCTCACACACACACACACAATATTTTCCCTAACCAGACTAAAATACGTTCTCCCTAACACAAACACACCTTCTCTCTCTCGCTCTCTTTCTCTCCCCCACACACGACCACCTCCATCTCTCCCATACGTGCACACACACACACACACACACACGCACCGTGGGTCTGGCCTGATTGTTACCAGACTGTATTTAAACACCTCCCTAATGCCTCTGTGGCCATATTACCCTCCTCTTCACTACAGAGTGGGGAGCATCCATGGACCATGCATCCATGTTCTACAACACACACACACACACACACACACACACACACACACACACACACACACACACACACACACACATGATGGAAGCCAGTGTAGCCTGCCCTAACTGTGGGGCACACAGCCCTTAACGTCTATGCGTTCATGCACTCAATGAAACCTCAAGTCATTCAGATCAACTGACAGGGGCCTTTCCCTTTGGTTTCCTCCAACCGCTTACCTCACACCTCTGCAGGGCTGATGCCTGTATTATTGAACGAGCAGAGATGCTTCGGGAAACGCACCCAGCAAGAATCTTGTTTGGATAAATAAAATTCTTCCACTTGACCTCCTCTTCGATCCAGTCCGATAACAACTGCGGCAAAATATATAAGTGTTATGGGGGGATAGGTGTTGCTTTCTTCCGAGCATGCGCGCGCGTGTGTGTGTGTGTGTGTGTGTGTGTGTGTGTGTGTGTGTGTGTATGTGTGTGTGCCTGTGTGCACACATGTGTGTGTGTGTGTGTGTGTGTGTGTGTGTGTGTGTGTGTGTTTGTGTGTGTGTGTGTGCATGTGTGTCGTCGCAAGGCTGGATGTTTATTAGGCTGATCGATGCCACCTGGTTTCAATTGCACGACGCGAGAGCTATAGTATAGTAGTACAAAACAAAGAGAAAAAAAATAAGAGAAAGGGAGAAAAAAGAAAAACGAAAAAGCCCCTGCCATGCGAGGTGGCTCCTGAACTTGTGAACCTCTCGTGCACCCCCACGCGCACAAGGGTGTGAGGAAGGGCATGTTATGACTGCAGCGCTGGACACGGGTGAGACTAACAGGCTGATATAAAGGGGGATTACTTATAATCTCTCTCTCTCTCTCTCTCTCTCTCTCTCTGTCTCTCTCTCTCTCTCTCTCTCTCTCTCTGTTTCTCTCTCTCTCTCTCTCTGTCTCTCTCAATCGCTCACACAGACCATCACAAACCATGGGGTCATTTTATTCCAGTGGGCAGACTGGATAGGAGGGCTGGGGGGGGGGGCTTACACCATGGGAAACATTTTACAGCCACGCAAGTCCACATAAGATCAAGATCAAAGATAAGATCAAGTAAGATAGATAGATCAAGTAAGTCAAAGCCAACGTCGCTCCACAACTGACTGACTACAGGAACATTGGCTGGTGTAATGTTTAATTTGATACTCCATTTTATCGCTTTGTTATTAATATATTTTGGGATCTATGATCACAGATTATTCATATGCACCCAACATAGACAACTCTGCATGTGCCATGACGTCAAAAAGCCAAAAAGTCGCATCATAGTGGCCATAACTCATTACCATAAAAAACAGATCCCCATTTCACAGGGAATTCACCGGAGACGGAGGCTGATCCATCCAGAGGCCAACCAGCCAAATTACTCATGTTCCTCGTTATATAGGAACCATCTCCTCTCTCTGTGGTTCTCTACTCTGTTTTCCCCGTTCCAGCCCGGTCCCGTCCTGAAAATAGATAGGAAACGCGGGCCACCCAAACAGCAGGACACCAGTCAAAATGTCGGCTCTGTGTTTACTAGCCTCTATGGCTGCGCCCCCCTCCGCCTGTCCCTGCATTCCTGTGCTACAAATTACATTTGTCATTTCGAAATCTGATGGTTTACATTGGCACGCTTTGAACCTTGCGGGACTGAATACATGTTTTTTTGTGCATGCTGCTTGTGTGAATGTGTGTGTGTAAGTGTGTGTGTGTGTGTGTGTGTGTGTGTGTGTGTGTGTGTGTGTGTGTGTGTGTGTGAGAGTGTGAGTGTGTGTGTGTGTGTGTGTGAAAGACAATATGCTTTTTTTACATTTGGGTTATAATACACATCAAAAACAGTTCTGCTGTTTCGAGAATGTGTGTGTGTGTGTGTGTGTGTGTGCATCTGCGTGCGTGCGCGCATGCGTGTATGCGTGCCTGCATGCATTTGCATATGTGGCTCATGTGTGTGTGCCTGGGCGCGAGTCCACAAATCGCGCCTGCGTGCACACATGCGTGCGCATGTTTGTGCGTGTGTGTGCGTGTGATCTCCTACCTGTTATTGTGATGTTGCTATAGATGTTGGAGACCTGCTCTTTCAGCAGGACGAGTTGCATGGTGGCTGCCTTCTCCCTCTGGAGCTCCAGCATCATGTTGGGGTGGTGGGCCAGCTTGCAGCCCTTCTGCTGGTCCAGGGCAATGTCGCTGCGCACGATGTCTGAACGGAAGGGACAACACGGCAACCATCAAAGGGTATGTCGTAGAGCTACAGCTATACGGGTTTAACCCATGCTTCACATGGAGGGAATGATTTAATCGTTTTGGTTTTTGGTTATGACTATTATCCTTTTAAATAGAAAGACTTGCTAGAGTCACTTTTAAGGGGATATCTGATTTTCCTGTTGCTTAAATTATACATACAAATGTTCACTTTGCAATAAAGGTTTGAACGTATAGCTACAAGATCAACGAGTCAGCAAATTCAGGAAAAGGAAAAGCCGCGTTCCATAATCAGAGCCAGAGTTAATACAACACGAAATGCACATTCCCCTTCCTGTGAACCAGAACCGGAGTTAGTTATTTTATTATAGATTATAGTCACCATCTTCGTAGTTCTTCAGGTAGTAGTCGGGGCCTGGTCCTCTGAATTTAGCCAGGTTCTTCAGGTTGTGGAACTGGAGGAAGTCGGTCCGTTTCCCACCGAAGCGTAGATAAGCGGGGGACAAACCCCGAGCCAGGGTCACCAGCCGCTTGGAGCTGAACACACCACCGACCAATCAGAAGGGGAAGGCAGAAACTCATTCACTCCCAGGAATGGTGATATATAACAGGCATGGATGAGGCATGTGTAATTCATGGCACTTAAAAAGTACGATCTTGACAGGAATGTGTTTTAAAACAATCAGTACTATGTAATGGGCCTACAACTGCTTGAGAACCACTGTTTTTACTCTACATCTGTTATATATTTGCATATTAATAACATATATTTTATTCACATATTATTTAAATTAGTCTTGTAATGTAAAAAAAAAAGATATATCATGAATGATAACACGATTTGGACTGCACGTTTGTTTGCAGAAATATTAATTTTCCATTTTTTTATGCAGTTGTTAGAGAATATCTGTTCTGGAATCTCAGATAGATTTCAGAAATTATGATTTATTTATCCACTGCCATCAAGAACATGGTAGTCCTATGATAAATTGTTAAAATATAACGCAGCGCCATTTCCACCTCCGATTTGACAAAATCTGTCAAATCGGAGGTGGAAATGGCGCTGCGTTATATTATAACAATCTCAAATGAGGGGGTATATAATATTGTATTGAGCAAACGTAATTTACATTTACTTTAGTTCATCATGTATTTTATGAATTCACATAGATTATCGCATTTGATTAATGTTCAGTGTCCTATAGTTTTGGGAACGGCGCGTAGCGCGTAGGCCTAATAGGCTGAGCATAAGTGAATTGACCGTTATGTCGATTAAATTATATACATAATACAAAACAATTTTTACAGACGCACAAATGACGTGTGGCCTAGTTGAAGCCCTACTCGCCTAATTTGTATTAAGAGGGCCTCTACAAAGAAAACAGTGTCCGAAATAAAGTAACGCAAAAGCCTGCACTAAAATTTATTCTGAAGGATATTGAACAAACTTATTGAAACAGGTGTGTATGTTAAAGTTGTCTGATTAAAATGTGTAACATAAAACAAACAATCACTCTGCATCGTTTTGTTTATCAATAGGGTGATTGCTAGTTTCCACGTGCACTATTACAGGCGCAGCTCTTATGGTATACTCAATGACGTTTACAGAGATATTTTAAATATTTAGCTTTTCCTCATTTTATTGGGAATTATATCTAGATCCTGGATGTGAATGTTGCCGGTCTTCCTCCTAGACCATGGTTTTAAAGGAGCAGGCCTACGGCGTTACAGGGACACTTAACCCGTGCATTAATACTTTCGTTCAGCTCATTTGTTTGTTTTGTATTATCCTCCACTAACCCATAAACCAAACAGAGTCTACAATTATTAGGCACATTTTAGTAGAGATTGTGGGGCCAGTAAAGGAAAGCTAAAAACTAAAGTTTATAATAGGCTATTGTGCTGGTTCTCATAGAGAAAACAATTGTGGCCTAACCTTCATACATTTTACCACACTCTGTAAACACTAAGTTAAACCAGCATAGCATGAGGCAACATGCGAATACACCCAATACGCACAACATGTTGTCGATTACGGTTAAGCCAGGCCTAAAGGCCTTACTTATTTCCAACCAAAACAAATCCAACCGTGATACCACTGAATGAAATTTAGCATGAACCTTGAGCCCGTGTGTCCATGCATCCAACATGTTACCATGGGCCCACTCCCAGAAGGAGAGGGTTAGTCCCGCGCGTAATTCCCTCAAACCCCAAAAGACCAACGTGCTTATCACACGTTGACATTGATTATGATCAACAGTGAGCTCTCAATATGAAAAGCATTAGGAGGAGGTATACACAGCCTACCTCAGAAAATCCAGCCAGCCGTCTTTGATGATCGAGGGATCCAACTGCAAGGAGAGGAAGTTATCGTTTAGCACCCTAATCGGTCTATGGGTGTCGACATCCAGGAGAATAAGCGTCCTTTCCATGAACCCCACTCGCTTCCCAGCCCCGACAACAGGTCTTTGGTATTGGGAGGAGGAGAGCCCGGCGTGCACCACCAGAGCAACAGATGCCAGCCAGAGAGAAGAACAGGGGACGGAGCACTGCGGCGCCCTGGGCATCTTCTTGGTTTGGGACCGCAGAAGTATAAGTAGCAGTGCGGCGCGTTCGGGGAACTCTCCTTGCCGTGTTGTCAAAGTGAGAGGTGAAAAAGGGAAACCAAAAATGGTAGTCGTGGTCGATGGGGCCCTCTTTACATATACACGCTTCAAAGAGCTGGTTGTGTGTCCTTCCTGTCTGTCTACCCCTCTGCCCCCACGCCTCCCTCTCGGGGAGCGGCACAGAGGAGCGCACGCCCCGGGCCAGCCTCCCCGCTCGTGAAACGCAGGAGCTGGGAGGAGGAGAGGAGGCAGCACCGCCCCTAAGGTTCTAGCAGGAGTTGGCGAGTTAAGAGAGATCGGAACACAGAACTATGATATAGTACCTGTTTCTATAGAGCCATCTCACTGCTTGGCCAAAGTTATTGCAGAGTAGCAGCTGTTGTTTAATACAGCTACAGCTTCACAGTTAAAACATGGATACAATAGAGTCTTATTATTTCTTTAATGCTTTTTTGAATAAGTCATACTCAAATAATACTTTAATAATAAAACAATAAGGTCCGAATATATGGGCTATATATTTAAAAAGCTATTAATGTATATGACCCACAATCAAAATACTTCGTTTACGATTTAATGAAGGACATTCGATAATTGAATTATGAGTAAGC
This sequence comes from Micromesistius poutassou, assembly GCF_964030765.1. Lineage (NCBI taxonomy): Eukaryota > Metazoa > Chordata > Actinopteri > Gadiformes > Gadidae > Micromesistius > Micromesistius poutassou. Next base: position 6,408,007 of record NC_140277.1, read on the forward strand.
TGTGGCTCCAGGCCAAATTTAAAGCTGAGGTTAAGATCTTAGTTATTAGTCGAACCAGGTATTTTATCTGTGTCCCTATGTTTTGGGGTAGTTAAAACAATCTAATTTTCTAGTTTCTTTTAAACGTTTCTTGGAGGCTATAACAATTGTTTAATAACCATTTAAAACCGTTAAAACCAATTCACATAAAAATAGCAGCAATAACTGGATACATAATTGGACTATTAAAAATTAAAATATATAAGGCTGAACCGTCATGATATGATATAAAACGTGAATATAATGTGTATAATATGTTTCATGTGAATATATATGTATATATATATATATATATATATATATATATATATATATATACACACACACACACACACACACACACACACACACACACACACACACATACACACACACACACACACACATTTATAATTTATTAACGATACTTACAAAAACAATCGACTGTGGAGCCAGAGATAGAGTCTCCATTCGGTCTCTAGATTAAATAGGCCTACATAGGTTTGAAAATGTAGGTGTTGAATAAAAACGCAGCTGTGTCGATTAAAAATAAATACCATCTTCCAAAGATATGTTCCATATTGCTATCCAAAAGTGCGTGCAAGTGGAGGGGGTAGTGGACTGACAGAGACTGGTTTCAAACAGTAGGCCTAAGTTAAAAGTGACCAATTGCCCGGGCTGCTCTGCCTGCAGCCCCTCTTGGTTCTCTGGAGGGGAGATGGAGCCTATAGCTGAGCGCACCTATAAATTATACGAGGTTCCTCTGCAGATGTCGCTGGAGAGAAAGTGCGGGTATTTTGTGTGGTATTTTAAGGAGGAAAGGCAACACAGGAGTGTTGCAGCATTATCGCAACGATTAATTCACCCAGGCCCGGCGCGCCACCCCGCTCCGGGCTGTCCTGCCGTTACCAGAGCGGTCGTTTAAGGTCTTACGCGCTATAAATGCTCAATTAGATCAGAATAAGTCTGCAGTTCAACATTAGGGAACTGAAACGATATTTCCCGCCACGAAAATAATAATGCGATAACTCCTGGTCCAATAATGGGATGTCACGGTAAATACAAACTGTACAAGACATATAGCTTTCGGGACAGGACAGGATCCACAACAACATAGGCCTATCGAAGTCAAATAATCTGTTCTGAGATACGATTTTAATAAACAACAACAATGTCAACAAAAATATTAAGAAGAATCAAAACATGGAACTGGGATCGTCCCATTTCTGCATGGAACCCACGACAGGCCTACCACTTAACTTATGATGTTTTAATCACAAGTATGCGAAATGGTAGGCTAATGGTAGGTGTGTGTGTGTGTGTGTGTGTGTGTGTGTGTGTGTGTGTGTGTGTGTGTGTGTGTGTGTGTGTGTGTGTGTGTGTGTGTGCACTTTCATTGAATGTAGCCGGGGGCCTACATTGTGTTATGTAGTCTAAAGGCCTACCTAGTTAAGAAACACTGTTCCAGGCCTATGCTGACCCGATGTTTAGATAGTGACGGTGTTAAATCAGGGGAACGTGGGGAGGCTTGTCTGTGAGGGGCAGCCGGAGCAGCCGCGGTCTCCTCCTCCAAAGGCCATCGTTTACCTCGTCCAGGCGGCGTGTGAGAACTTGACGAGTGTTTTCTGACGGCTCAGCTACCCGCTCTTCCAGGAGACGTCGAGTTCTCCAAAGCAACGTGATAATAAGTAGGGAAATAGTGCCAGACTAGTGTTTTACTCTGTTCTAGTTCACTCCGTTTATAACACAGACACGAATCGATCGGACCGAAAATCGAACAAATCAAATCCATTAGGCCTAGCTTTTTTTCTTTTTTTTAATTAAGCACATTCTACAAATGTATTGTTCTCATGCATAACGCGTTGTAGGCCTACGTTGGCTCGGGTAGCCTGTAACGCGACCTGACGTCCACTGACTGATCATGAATCTGAATCACATCGCGTTGGTTAACTTATGCTGTCGTAGGCTGAATTGTTCATTTGGGACGAAATAGTTGTTTAAATGCCAATACTGCCATCTGGTGGAATATTTGTGAAGGAAACGCAGTCTACGTTGACGGACCACTTAAAGTGCAGTAGAGCAACACGCATATCTTAACATTACTCCTCCACACCAACGTGCTGAGGAAGATCTATTCATGAACAAGCTGCGTGTTATTTCAGCAAATTTCTATCCTTCCCCGGCACACACAAGCCCAATGCCGAGCATCACTCTGCACTCTGTACCAAATAGTAGGTCATGATACGGCAGGGTATGCATACCCAATTTTCTCGCCGTGGCTGCAATCTATTTTTAGAATAGAGGTGCGTCCATGACGTTATCCTACGTCACTGTCTTAACGTGAGCGAATACGCTTGGTTTGACGCTTGGATTATTTTCAAAAAGTAAATATCTTCTGTCGTTCATTTGCTGCTGCTGCCCGCCCGTCCAGCTGTTCCCAGTGTAAACACCCCCCCCCCACCCCCCCCACACACACACACACACACACACACACACACACACACACACACACACACACACACACACACACACACACACACACACACACACACACACACACACACACACACACACACACACACACACACACACCACGTGACACTGCGCTCACCCAAGTCCCCCAGTGGCTCATTCAGCATGATGGCTGCGGATGCTGCGGCAGCCTACCGCTTCCCGCTCTCCATCCTGCATCCTCACGGGGTGTCTCTCCTCTTCCTGCTGGCCCTGCTCTCCTCCTCTCTTCCGGCCACGACACGGGCACTGCTCGGCGTCCGACCGGAGGACACTGAAAGCCAAGAGATATCCGTCCGGGATGGGATGCTGACAGCCACCGAGGGGACCCGCTTCATGCTTAGGGTGTACTACTCCGTATCTCCGGTAGCACAGCAGCATCCCCTAAACCTGAGTAGTGCAACCAGCGGCAGAACGGAAGGTGTCCCGGCCGCGCCGTGGATCGCTTTTATCGAAGAACCGGAGGGGGATAGCGGCCATGAAGAAAGGCAACTTCTGCCAAAAGTCAATCCCTGCGTGGTGGAGAACGCCCGCAGCTCTGATATTGAACTGCTGGGCTCCTTCAAGTCCTCGTCCAGCCACAACTCCGTTCTGGTCGAGCTCCTGGCCAAAGACTTGCGGCGGGGCGAGGCGGTTAAACATTACTCCATGTGCGCTTTCGACGGGACGAAATGGGAGCATTTTAGCACCAGGGACTTTTGGTTAGCGGTGGTGGAGAGACCTCCGCAGGCGGACCTCTGGCTGCAGGCGGGAGTTTCCGTGCTGTTGTTAGCACTTTCGGCGCTGTGCAGCGGCCTGAACATCAGCATGCTCGCCCTGGACCCCGTGGAGCTCCGTGTGCTGCAGAACAGCGGAACCGACAAGGAGCAGAAATACGCGCGAAAAATCGAGTCCGTGCGTAAACACGGAAACTACATCTTGTGCACCGTGGTGCTGGGCAACGTGCTCACCAACACGTGCTTCGTGGTCTGGATGTGTCAGATTTTGGGAATGACCGTACTCTCAATGGCTTCGTGCACTTTCGGCATCTTCTTTATAGGTGAGATACTCCCCCACTCGGTGGCCTCCCGCCACAGCCTGGCGATCGCCTCCAAAACGCTGTGTGCCACGCGCCTGCTGATGCTGCTGTTCTTCCCCATCGCCTACCCGGTGTCCAAAATCCTGGACATCATGTTGCACCAAGAGATCAGCAGCTTCTACACGCGGGAAAAGTTGGTGGCCATGTTGCGTGTGACGGACCCGTACCACGACCTGGTCAAAGAGGAGCTTAACATCATCCAGGGAGCCCTAGAGCTGAGGACCAAGACCGTGGAGGACGTGTGCACGCCCCTGTCCGACTGCTACATGCTGGCCTCGGACGCAACGCTGGACTTCTGCACCATGTCCGATGTCATGCAGAGCGGCTTCACGCGCATACCCGTGTACGAGAACGAGAGGTCCAACATCGTTGACATTTTGTTCGTCAAGGACCTGGCGTTCGTGGACCCGGACGACTGCACGCCCCTCAAGACCATCACCCAGTTCTACAGGCACCCCATGCACAGCGTGTTCAACGACACCAAACTGGACGTGATGCTGGAAGAATTCAAACGAGGTAACCTGTGAGCCACTGATGGGTTAATTCCATTTCGTGTGCATGTATGAATTATAACATGGTTCAAGTTTGTCCTCAAACAAAGTATCATTTGTCACCGTTGCTTGGATGTCTATAAAGATGATTGCAGGCCGATTAGAGAGTGCTGGTAGAGAAAGGTTTGTGGACACTAAACAGTCCCACTCGTGACCTCTATGAGAAGTGGTTTTACGTCGGTATTTCCTTCAGTCAGTTTGTTAATTATGGAGCATATGGAATGTCAGCATAGCTCATGTATTGTAGTAAGCAGATAGATTATGATTTCTTGAACATTAGATGCATGGATAAAGGCATCCTCTATGTATGTGGGTGTCTGTTTGTCAGACATTTGTGTATATACGATTAAAAATAATGATGCACACACATCCACCTGTGCACATACATGCACGCACAATCACACACACACACACACACACACACACACACACACACACACACACACACACACACACACACACACACACACAGAAAGTTGGAGAATCATCTCTTGCATTAATCAGAGATGTGTTTCTCAATTGACACTCTCCAACTTATATAATCGTTAAAGGCACTCTATCAGAACAGCTCTATCAGAAAAAGTCTGAAGTTCTCCATTGATTGTTAGTGCTGCACAAGCCCAAACAGCCAATGCGAGTCCGTATTTGTGTGTGGCTGTTGATTTCATTCACTGGACTGTGTTGTCCAATTCTGCAGGGATTTAAAAGGCATATCCCTCCCTCATTGAGAAGGACACACAGTGAGTGGGTGAGTGAGTGAGTGAGTGAGTGTGTGTGCCTGCCTCACTGTTCACACTGTTTCTGCAAAAGCGAGAATGTTTTTATTACTGACTA
>NC_140277.1:6414327-6559327 GCF_964030765.1 Micromesistius poutassou
AACCCTCATGTTGTGATTGCATAGTATTTAGCAAACAATTATTGCCTTAAAAGCACCCACACCTCTCCCACCACCACCATCGTCACCATCTCCATCGCCGACTTCACCACATCCATCGGCAACATAATTTCCTCCATCACCTTCCACCACTACTAGCACCACCACCTCCATCATCATTGCCACCGCCATCTCCTTCCTCCTAATCACCCTCCACCCCCTACCACCTCTACCTCCATCCCCTCCACCTCCATCGACACTTCCACCACTGCATCACCTCCACCACCACTAGCGCCACCACCTCCATCATTATTACCACGGCCACCTCCTTCCTCCTAACAACCCATCCGCCCCTAGCACCATCTCTACCTAGGGGTGTAAATATTAATCGATTCGATGCATCGATTTGTCCGCAAGAGTATCGATTATTAAAAAGAATTATATATATATATATATTTTAAGCACTTTTATTTTTTTTCAGTGAATAGGCTAATTGCCATAATAGACCTGCACAGTAAGCACTAAAGTGTGTATAGAATACTGTTTCTGTATTCTCAATAAAAGGCAAATTATTATTTTTTTGTTGATTTATTTGATAGATATTATATTAATAGATATAATGTAAAAGATATTGACTATCGAATTGTATCGAATCGTTGGCTTAAGAAATCAATATTGTATCGAATCGTCATGAAGGCTCCGACTTACACCCCTATCTCTACCTCTACCTCCAACTCCACCACCTCCATCAACACTGACACCATCGCATCACTTACACCACCACCAACCCCACCATCGTCACCTCCTCCCACCACCACCACCACTCACATATTGTCCTCACCTCCCCCCAATGCAGGGAAGTCTCACCTGGCCGCGTTGCAGAGGGTGAACGGTGAACACCGCCCCCATGATCACCTCCACCACCCCTAACATGTTGTCCTCACCTCCCCCAATGCAGGGAAGTCTCACCTGGCCGTGGTGCAGAGGGTGAACAGCGAGGGCGAGGGCGACCCGTTCTACGAGGTCATGGGCATCGTGACCCTGGAGGACGTCATCGAGGAGATCATCAAGTCGGAGATCGTGGACGAGACCGACCTCTTCAGTACGGCAAGCGCTGGAGGGAGAGGACTGCTCAGTAGCAGGGTTCAGTGGGCCAGGCTACGTGCCCCATGGGGCTTGGGCTCTTCATTATTCATACTGTAGTTAGTCCATTCAGATGTCCTACTGTAAAAGGACTACGATGCCTTGTTAGTATCCCCGGAGCGGTCCCAGAGAAGTGAATAGTTATTACCCGGGTAGAAAGCCCGTAACCTAAAGTCTGTCCCTACGTGGTGCGTTGAACTTGAGGTATGTTCCTACAATTTCCCTGGGCCAGTGCAATCTTACCTTACCTCGGGGGTTAGGTGCGAGGTACTCACCGCAGGTCCACAGCCACCGTAGGCAGACAGCTCTCTCCGTGACATGCCACACCGGCACCCTCATATCCAGGCGACCAGCCTGCACTTTGAATCCCGTCGTTTTCCTATGTATTTATAACCAAAAGTTCCCTCATAGAAGTGTCTCGACAGAAACGTGTGTCCTTCGTGTCCGAGGCCCACCTGCCGAGAGCCACCTCCACAGAAGCTCTACCCACAGACTCACTTCCTGAGCCTCACCTGCAGACCCAGCTGTTGCCATTTAGCGCTAATGGGCACCTCAACACCGCCCCCTCTGTGTGATGTCCAGTACTGACCCTAAAAGCACTCTAAAGCTAACCCTACTCCTATTCCTAATATCGTAACAGTAATGCGGTTAACGTTGACAGCATGTCCGATATTCATAAGCTGCAATAGATAGACGAATCGATACCGATTGACGAGACAGCCCAGGAAACGAAAATACATATTCATTTTACGACATTGCACAAACTCTTGATAGTTAATATCAGCCATTAATATCTGCCTCTTCATGTCATGCAAATAACAATTTGTAAAAGATATTACACATTAGTGCTGATAGCGGCCGCGGTACATCGGTGGAGACAAGCTCAGTGTGGCCCATGTTAATAGGATAGCTGAGTATGATAAGGTACTTCCTCTCCCAGCTGCCCCGCTCTCTGCCCTCCATATTGATCCCACTTCCTCTCCCATAATCCCTCCGGTGGTCCCACATCCGTGCTAATGCATAATTAATTACACTGAAGAAGCTCCCTAATCCTGTTGATGAAACACCCCAATCTGACCAGCTTTAATTGGCAAATACAGGGAGAGAGGGTGTGAGAGAGAGAGGGTGAGAGGGAAAGCGAGGGTTAAAGAGCGGGGTAGAGAGAAAGAGGGAGACAGACAGAGCGAGAGACAGAGAGGGAGACAGAGAGACATCCTAGACTCTCATTGTATGCATAATCAAGGTTCTCCTAATCTCTGTTGTTTGTTTTTAATGAGATTTTTCCTTGAAAGTACACTGCATGCTTGTGGATGCTTGACATACATACTGTGGTCTATTTTCAGCCCTTGCTCCTAATGCCAACAACAGTGAAAGCATAGCTCCAGTTTCATGACACCAGCTTAAATGTATGTTTAAAAAAAATCACCCAGCCGCCATGCATTGTATGCGCACATAAACACGTGTTTGTCTGTGTGTGTGTGTGTGTGTGTGTGTGTGTGTGGTCAGAATTATAGCTCCATCCCTCCGGATTCTCCTCTGAAGCCATTTATAACAGCAGCTGTTCTCTGTGGGAAGCAGTCACCAACCGATTACCGCTCCCGCAGAGCCATGAATATTCTGTCACTAAAGAACAGATCATTTATTCATGAAACATGCTCCGCAAATCACCCGCCTTTCAGCCACCACTGCCCAAATGTCCTTAAGCAGGGCATTACCTCATCATCCTCCCATCCCCGCTATCATCATCATCATAGTCATCATCAGGGTGTCAAAACGCCAAGTGGCTGATTGATGAGCTACACTCTAACATATAGCATGTAGGTCAGTGTATACAGGACAAGACAGAATGTCGTTATTCTCAGATGAGAATAATGACATTCTTGAGTATAACATTACATTAGTAAATGAAATGTTGTTGGTATGGGCCTATTCCCAGCTGATAACCAAAGTATATATTAGTCGTATATATGAGTCAAACAGTACATCAGTACATGAATACTGTAGTAATATTGTTGGTATGGGCGTATTCCCAGCTGACAACCAAAGTATATATTAGTCGTATATATGAGTATAACATTACATTATGAATACTGTAGTAATGTTGTTGGTATGGGCGTATTCCCAGCTGACAACCGCACCAAGCGGCGTGTCTCCAGCCATGAGAGGAAGCAGCAGGACTTCTCCATCTTCAAGCTTGGGGAGAACGAGCTGCGGGTCAAGATCTCCCCCCAGCTGCTGCTGGCCACACACCGCTTCCTGGCCACAGGTGAGCATGTGTGTGTGTGTGGGTTTAGAATGCACTCCACCTGCCGGAGTAGATTCACCATAGAAGATCATGAAGGCTTTACGGACCAAGACAAGCTATAGTCGTTGACTTCTGGTTGTGTGTGTGTGGGTGCGTGCGTGTGTGCATGTTTGTGTGCGTGTGTGTGTGTGTATGCGTGTGCGTATGTGTGTGTTTGTGTCTCTGTATTTGTGTGCATTTGTGTGTGTGTGTGTGTGTATGCGTGTGCGTATGTGTGTGTTTGTGTCTCTGTGTTTGTGTGTGGTGTGTGTGTGTGTGTGTGACATGTTGACCCTCCAGAGGTGGAGCCCTTCCGGCCGTGTCACCTGTCGGAGAAGATCCTGCTGAGGCTCATCAAGCACCCCAGCGTGGTCCAGGAGCTCAAGTTCAACCCCAAGGACAAGCGCTGCCCCCAGCACTACCTCTTCCAGAGGAACAAGCCCGTCGACTACTTTGTCCTCATACTGCAGGTAGCTGCATGCTAGCTGGGCTAAACACTAGCTTAGCATAGTTTAACTCTGTGTGAGTATTAGTATTAGTACTCGCTTAGGTTTGTGCAGCACTTTCTTTGCTAGCCTAAGTACTAGCCTAGCTTAGCTCGGTAGTAGCTCATCATTTCATCTCAGTTCTAGTTTAAGCCTAACTCATTACCAGCTGAGCTCAGTCCTGTTGGCAAATCAAGTTCCATATTTTTGTGTTGAATTATTTATTAAATCCACCTGAATTCCCATACATGTCATTAAGGAGCAGATAGGGGTAAGGCATCTTGCAACCTACAGGTTAGGATGATGATAATGGGGGAAACAAGGCAGTACCTCAGCTAAAGGTGTGGGTGTGTGTAGCTAAAGCGTGTCCTTGCCCTCACAGGGTCGGGTGGAGGGTGGAGATCGGAAAGGAGGCCCTGAGGTTCGAGAACGGAGCCTTCTCCTACTATGGCATGCCCTCCCTCGTCCCTCTGCTGCCAATCAGTGAGTGAAGGATGGTGTCAACAGTACTCGATGTCTGTGATGTTGACAGCGATTATGATATTAAGATAATTATTAAGAACATTATTATCAATTATGGTAAAAAATGTTCAATGTAGGGATGATGGTAATGACAGCAATTATGAGCATGCAACAAACAACAGTGGAGGGCGGGTAGCGTTTATGGTTGATTAATAATTATGACACTTGCCGTTGCCGTCGTTTTTTCACACGTAGCGTCAGTAGGTGGAGTGTGATTCTGGGAGCGAGGCAGGGCCCAGGGGGGAATCTGCCTGAACATTAATTCTAAGAAATAATTATGATAAGAAAGATTTACCCTGAACAGGATTATATTAGAGCAGGCAAGAGTGATTAGCAGGGGCCAGTTCCCACTGGCTTCCCTCCAGCACTCCCCGCCTGGATCCATGTGTTTAAACATGTCAATGTTTTAAACATGTTTCAGACTGTTTTAAGTCTAATTCTGCATATGTAGCTCAGAGGCAATTTTTAAATTTATTTAGTCAGTCCCCTAAGGATTGAACGAACAAAGTCATCAGTGTCATTTGGCATAAGTATTATTAAGAATGCAAATGAACAAATATTTAACATTACCCTGTTAATCCAATGTTAGCAATTCAAATGTAATGTTTAAAGCCATACTTACCCTGCAGCCATATTTACGTAGTCATCGATGCTAAGCTGGAATGGCGTGTTCACATATTAGATCACAACATTTGATTGGCCAGCCCACCCTGGTCTGACCTAGCCTGACGATGCTAAAAGAAGCCTCCTCTCTAGTCCACAGGTGCAGCTCCCGAAGCAGTAACCTGCACCAGTCAGACTCCATGCTGAGCGGTGGAAGCGTGGGCCACCTCAGTACAGGAGGGGTAGGAGGAGGAGTGGTCTACCTGCCCGACTACTCGGTCAGACAGCTCACAGACCTGCAGATCATAAGGGTAAACGCATCAACACATAAACACAGAGCAGCACGCAAAACTCACACACATACATAAATGAATGTAAGCAATCATGAAGACTCGACTTACAAGTAAGGATGAGAACAATTAAAGCATTCATTTTAAATGAATAAATTATATTTTTGTAAAAAAAAAAAGAGTGCAGAGTTGCCATAGCAATTAGAACACAAGCTTCTTTCACTCAACTTCTTTTTCTGATGAAGTTAGTTCCTCTTTATTAAAGGATTGAGGCCATAATCCAACTATTACTGCACTCTTAAGCAGCCCTCATTAAATCGTCCAACATTGCCCAGAAGGTTAAACCTCTCTCTCTTGCTCTCTCTCTCTCTCTCTCTCTCTCTCTCTCTCTCTCTCTCTCTCTCTCTCTCTCTCTCTCTCTCTCTCTCTCTCTCTCTCTCTCTCTCTCTCTCTCTCTCTCTCTCTCTCTCTCTCTCTCTCTCTCTCTCTCTCTCTCTCTCTCTCTCTCTCTGCACTTCCTCTACAGACTTTGATTTGTCCTAATCCCCATTTTAAACCCAACACAGAGATCCTCGCCCACTCTATCCCTTCCTCATCCACACATTCATCCTTATCCAAAAAGGTTGAATGAGATTCAGTTCCACTGGGAATGCCTAAAACAGGAATGTTGGATTTACCTTCTTCCCCACATTATATTGCATATACACCCCTTAATTAAATACAAACCCTCATCCTATACATACCACTCCTTTTATTCATATAAATATATATACATACTTATTTTCAGGTGCACCCAAAAGGTATAGCATGCCATTTATAGGAGCGGCAATAGGCAATTTCACCTGAAACTGCAAACCCGGTCGCTTTTCTTGTGTGCATTTGCATGTATTATATTTTCATCTCTTTTTCAAATTTATTTCTATATTTTATTTTTATTTTGATGTCTTTATTGTTACAGGGTTTATGCAAACTGCCCCTCAGGAACGTTTAAGACATATCGTATTATCACTCTACTATATATGCATATAACTAGCGATTCACAGATGGCAGTGGCCAACATGACGCTATTTTGAACAATTAGAATCCTTGCCATGTGAAAGAAGGTCAACTTGAAGGTTGTCTCATAAATTTGTATGATTTAACTTGGCTTATTCAGAGACAGTCAGATGAAGGGCTGGAAGACTTTAAAACAGTTGCTATTTTTTCTTGTAATAAAGATTAATATTTTTGGCGCAAAAGGGGGAATACGTATGAATTTAACAAAAAAAAGTAAACAAAATAACAACCATTGGCTCTTTGCCTAATTCGTATTTTAAACAATGGTATAGGTATCAGCCCAGAATCTCACAATGGGTGCATTTTCCACCTAAACACACTTGCCCCACCCTCCAGATCTCCAGGAGCCACTACCAGAACGCCCTGACCGCCTGCAGGATGGACTGCTCTCCCCTGTCCCCGGACCCCTTTGACGCCAAGGGGAGACCCCCTATCCCGGAGGCCCGCTCCCACAGCATCGCCCTGCCCCTCACCCACCACGCCCACACCCGGCTGGGCCTGGCCCGCCTGGCTCACCTGCACCCCTCCCACGCCGGCCTGCGCAGCACGTCCCGCCTCAACCACAGGAACCGCATCGTCCGTACGTGGCCAGAGAGAGATGGCTGATCCAAATGGATAACTGTGTTCTGCCAGAATAGGACCACTCTTCGGTTACAGTGATTTAAAGTTCAGCCTTGCAAGGCATAGGGAACTTAATGTAGGAGTCCCGTGTTTTCAAAATCAGGGTTCGTGTTCCTGCATGATGTGTTTGTATATCTCAGAAGGGGTGTATGAGTCATTGTAATTACGTCTCTAATTATTTGCTGTTCAAGTCAGTCAAGTTCTCAGTCGTTTGGGTGATAATTTTGTTCCAAACAACAGTAAGATGAACAGTATTGAGGAGCAGATAGGGGTGAGGCATCACAGGTAGACACTCTGACATCTGGGATCGAACTCAGAACCTCTCCGGTTGAGAGTTGAATGCCCTGGCGCCTACACTGGCTAACAGTGCTAAAGCGAGTCACTGATATTCAAGTGTACGGATGCCATGTGTTTCACTTCTCCCAGTGAAACACATTCAGCGCAGCACACACACACACACACCCGGCCAGCTCACTCGGTCGGCTGTGTGGTTAACCTCGGCCTAACCTTCCAACAGGCAGCAAGTCAGACGGCCAGCGGAGCCCCAACGACACTGTGTTCCTCCGCATGGACGAGATACCATTCATCCACGAGGACCGACCCGAGGGCAGCCAGGACCAGGGTGAGGGGAAGGGAATCGCACGTACACACACGCACGCACATATGCAAGCACACACCACCAGACTCTCAAGTCACATACAAGAGAAAACCAGAGAGGCAGTTCGCTGCACAGGAGCAGGGAATAAAGCGAGGGAAAATTAATGCTAATTTTTTACCAGAAATCGTTCATTTTCAGGGAGTTGTTGATGAGGAAAAGGGCTAATTAGTGAGGAGCGTAAATGTCCACTATAAGTGACAACGTTTGGATGATGGGTTGTAATACGATTCAGTCTGTAGGGACAGATCAGGGCCGTCCGCTCTGTTTAAATGTGAATCATGTCCTTGTTTCTCTCTGTGGACAGACGCCTCGCCGTGCATCAGCTCCTTCTCCCTCTCCAGCTCCGAGGAGACCATCGGGAAGAAGATCCTGCGCAAGATAAGTGAGTGGAGAGATTTGTCATGAGCTGGTGCGTCAACCCACCCACACAGACACACACAGTCATAGTCACACACACGTACACACAGCTGTACCCAAACTTTTCCCATCTGACATCACAACCAGGTATCTTAGCAACAAGTCTACAGTTCTCACCAGTCAGTGAACACACTCCGCTGTAGCTGTTCTGGGTGATTCAGTTAAACAATAACCCAGTATAACCTTGCATGAATCCAATGACGTTCATTGAAAGAGTTTGAAGTGCTGGCGCTAGAATGAAATATAAGTGTGAGATACTCAAGGTTTACTCAGGTGAGATTGTTTTTCCAATTTGTTTTGAAGGTTAATCTCTGCTTGTGGTACCCTAGGTAACAAGGCGAGGAAGAAATCCTACGACGGAGACAGAAATCTGGAGGATGGCTCGGAACCGGCGCCGGTGAAGAGCTAGCAGAGTGTTAGAATCAGTGCTAACAACGCTACAATGCTACATCAAGAGGGAGGAGAGGAGGAGTACATTTCTATCCAGCGAGCCTAACCCATTACCCTCTGTAGGTGCAGTGATAACACTCAGGTCCCCCCCTATGAACATTAAACACCATCTCCGGGATGACCAACTTCGCTGCAGCATTTAGTCGGCCAATAGGGGGCGCACATGGGAAGGTGACAGACCAGATCTCAACAGATCCACTTTGCCGTGCAATGCACACAAGTCCTGCCATGAATGCCCTGATAATGATCTCAAAAGCTATTTGTTTGTATGCATGAAGCAGATCTGACCTTTTGGAACCTCAAATAGCACTGGGGGTTCAGAAAAGGTAAAGGGGGCGTCTGCTTATTTTATTTTCTAGCCCTATTCCCTTACCTTGAGGAATTTTGACAACGATCACACACTGAAACGATCTCTACCAAGCAAAGAGTTTCTTACGCAAACACTGACAGTTGTTACTGGTCAGGTTACGCTGTAGAAGTCCAGTCACACTTTTACGGAACTTTGTACTTCTAATGCCTTGTCAAACTTGAAATAGGATATAAAAGGCACTGAATGCTTTGTGCTTTAAGCTCCAAATCTACCAGCACAAACAAAACAACCAGTAGATAAGCTACACTTCACCTCACCTCCTGTATATATTTATTACCGGGGACAGTAAAATAGATATTATCAGTCCTGAGAGATATATATTTATTAATTTGTAGCCCATTGAGACCTTGTGGGTAATTTAAGTAGTTTACTATTTACAAATACTTTATGATCATTACATTGATACTACCATTGAAAAATCTGGTTGCAACGGAAAGCTCACTAGTGCTATCAAAGATTACAAACCACTGCCAGAGAAACACAATAAGGTAGCCATGGCATTATTACACCAAATAATAATATTTACACCATAAATGAAAACACCTCCATATATTATTTTGTATTCAAACTTTAAAAGCCATAGATTTCTCACCACTTGCCAATAGTGCTCTCTACAGAAAACCGATTGATAAAGGGGCAACGTGCAATACTGAAAAAAAAACATATGAAAGATTGTCACTTCCTTTTCCTTTTTATAGAAGAAAAACGTTATCCGAATATGATTGTTAATTTGAAATAAGCAATATCTACCACATCCAATCAATATATTAGTTATTTTAAGCCTATTCGTCCATATCAACTGTTGTCTGCAACTCTGCAGACACACAAGGACATGACTCAACGGCCAAAACATGCCACTGAACGTGTCATGAAAGATTCATTCCAAAGAATGTCGATATATGAATACATATATTAACGTTGCCAGACACACAAACCCATGAAGACCTTTCCTATGGCTGCTACCCGATCTCGGTTATCCCAGAGCCCTGTACGTACTCACAGTCACTATTGGACACACGACAGCCCCCCCCGCTGTTCCCTCAGACGAGATGGGACCATATTCCCCACACGAGGGGGGATGAGATCACTAGAGCACAGACACGACGAGCCAATAAGCTACAGCCACTGGGGTGTCTGGTCACCAGGGCTATGGGTATAAAAAGAAACATTGGGGATTCAGGGACGTACAGGCAAATTTCTACTTGCATGCTGCCTGCACTAGGACGAAAAAAACCTCTCTAGTATCCCTGTGTCTTTGTAATTCTGCATGCTTACGCAGAGGGCCGTAGCCCGAAAATAATGATGGTAACATTGGACAGTCCACTTCAAACTCCCTCCTTCACCCCCTCTAGTCTCCCCCCCCTCCTCTAAAGAACAGGACAGGGTGTGGAGAAAGGAATTTAATGAATTCTGCAGAGGATTCTAATACCATGAGGAGAAGATTACTCCTAATACGAAGAGAAGGAAGCAAAGTACTAGTGTTTAATAGGTCAATAGTTATACTAGAGGACAGATAAGGAAGCCCAATAGGGACAAAAAGAACGTATAGGGCCAAAGGTACTTGTTGTTATTGAATGATTGCTATTTATGCGGTGCACAATAGCCAGATAGTAGCAGGTATTTACGGTATATATATTTATTTCTGAGATTTTAAGAGATTTTAAGCCATTGCTTCAGAGTTGATCTTTGAGCCAATTGAATAGTTTATCAATGGTATTCTACAGCCTAAGCAACATAGTCTAGGTTTGTGTACGCCTATCTCTGGCCTTGTGCAATCCAGGGCAGATAACACTTCTGGAGAGTGATAAAGGGATGCAATATGACACACACAATGACGTCAACATACTGACCCCTTGGGCTCCAACACACTAAGCTAGTCCGGTGAAAGCTATGAAGAAAGAAACAGTTTGAATGACTGCCTCTGTTCAGCAGTTTATGTCAAGCTCCTCCACGTAAACGTTTTGAACACCGAACAGGAAACTTTTTGAACCAACTGCCGAGCGAATAAATCCGAAGCACAATTTGTACTGAGCTGAAAGGCAGGGGAAGCTTTTCATGTTTAGGCTTGGCAACATCTTTTCTATGTGTATGGACAAAGGCCGGAAGGATGACAGATTATTATGACATTTTGTAAAAACAAGATATGTTTAGATATATAAATGAATATAATATATACCAACAGATGAAGTACATCTCTTTATTCTAGATGGATGGTAATATGAAAAATAAAAATATTTGAAATATCGACTGCTTGGTGTTTTTGCATGTCATTTGTAATGCATTCAATCATCTTAAACTCTACTCCCAATTCCAGCTTTTAACAAAGACATGAAAAAAAAAAAGACTTATTAAACATTTATTTGGAAGTTCATTATTTCACATTACACGGGTCTGGGTCCCATTCTGCGATTCACAGCATGATGCAGTTAGTCATAACCAGTTGGTTATACAGACACTTTATGCACTCCTTATACACAATAAGTTCTATGCAACTTAAATACTAACCCTGCTGTACATTGACTTGGCAGGCGCTGGCAGGTACATTCAGCAGGTAGACACGGACAAGCTGCCCTAAAACGGTCACTGAGGTTTAAATGCCAACCTGAAATGTCACCCGATGTTAGCATAACTAGCACACAGATATGCTGCTCAGGAACTTGGTCCCAATATAGGTATATCGATTTTAAAATGTGGTACTGGAGTCCACCCCTGAGATAATATCATCTGCTAGATAAATTACATTATTTAAACAATAAAATACATCAACATTGTACTTTAAGATAATCAAGTATTACCGATTTGATCGCTCAACATCGCCTATGAATTTTCCTTCAAACTCCCAATGCGACACTACAGCTGAGATGTGTTCGGCCAAAGCTGAACAACCGGTTTGTTCTCAGGCGGTGAATAAGTATACAAGTTAATTCGGCCATGATGTTCAACATATTGCCTGCTGATGACACGCGACCAAACAAGATCAACACTGGACAATGTAGGCTGCAGACTAGAGCAGACATACAGACTTTTTGTACTCAAACACTTCCCTGTGATGTGCTTTGGTGTGTGTGTGGGTGTGTGTTAAAAGATTAAAAACCTAATTAATTTCTACAGGTAAGCACCAATGAACCCGTCAATTCCTCTGTGAATCGACCGGAGTGGTGGATCAAATGGTGGGGAAGTAGTGTGTGCTGATAGGAAAGTTTTAATCCAAGTAAAAAAGCGCTGGGGCATAAGATGAGCTCATGCCCCCCAGGAGAAGTCCTGGAGGACTTATGAATGGCCCCCCCTTGGTGAGCAGAACCTCTACTGGACGCTGGTGACCGTCTCGTGGATGGACTGGGCCACGTAGTCGATGTTCTTGGTGGTCAGGCCGCACATGTTGATGCGGCCGCTGGCCATGAGGTACACGTGTCTCTCCTTCACCATGTACTCCACTTGTTTGGCTGCAGGGAGAGAAGAGAGGACAGAGATAGAGAGAGAGAGAGAGAGAGAGAGAGAGAGATAGAGAGAGATAGAGAGACAGTTTCATTAGTAATAATACAGTTCATCATTAATCATTAAGTTAATGATTAAACAAGTGTAAGTGAACTTTCTAGAACTAGCAGACACAAACTTAAACACACACACACAAAGTTTGAGAAGGTGTGGCAGTGTGTGTTCTGTGTGTGTTTTGGCTCTCGTGGTTTTGGTACGTTGACTCTTGGGCACACATTTCAAAGTACTAGACAAGCCGTTATGAAATCTCCTGGCCCTATATCAAAACCAATTGTTATTTTCTGTTTTTATATTGTGGATTATATATTTCATGGCGATAGGGTTTTGGGTGAGTTGGCTCTGTGTGTTTTGTACTTGGACTCTGGCATTTCATGATGAAACAGTAGAGCAGATGTTGTGAAACATCACATGCCTATCACAAGCTGAGGGCCAACAGCAGCCCATGACAGCCAGGGGTCTGTCCAAGTGTGCTTGAGCACTTCACACAGTGTTTAGTATGTTGATCTTAATCTTCTTTCAAAAGGAGACCAGTTGGAGTCCCACTCTGACCCCACACTGTTGCGTCATATCTCACCCTTGCATTTTTTTCAATATCCATCGAATTCGGTCATTATAGCATCCATCTACCTCCCAAACAATTATTTGGGAAAATAATGTGTGTGTGTGTGTGTGTGTGTGTGTGTGTGTGTGTGTGTGTGTGTGTGTGTGTGTGTGTGTGTGTGTGCACAGCCAGTTCGGTGTACAACTCACGGTTGAGGCCGGTGAAGCTAAACATGCCGATCTGCTCGGTGATGTGGTCCCAGGTCCCCGGGGTCCCCAGGGCCTGGAGCTTGGCCTGCAGCTGGGCCCTCATCAGCAGCACCCGGTCTGCCATGGTCTTCACGTTGGCCTTCCTGGAGCCGCCCGGAGCACACGGGACCACACACACACACACACACACACACACACACACACACACACACACACACACACACACACACACACACACACACACACACACACACACACACACACACACACACACACACAAACACACACACACACACACACTTTGTCATCAGGGTGTGTACTGATGACGTCTGGATCAGGTGCAGGCAGTTATTGGATTCCTGTCCAATTCATTAGAGTCCTGCCAAACAGATTTCAATCCCGCCAGGTTCCAAGATCAATTCATTCACAAATCATGCAGAGCAGTGATACGACACGATTCATGCGAGTCAGCAGGCAGGATGCGTATCTGGATGAGTGCCCGGGTATTGATTATAATCCTTCCAAATTAATTTGAAACTTGCCAAATGCAAATCCTAGAATCATTCAAATCCAACCCAGTTCATTTAATTAAAGACAAATTTCGACAAATCCAGCCCTTTTCCCAAAGATCTCTTTGAAAGGGGAATGGGCGTGCTGGGAGTTAAAACTTGGCGCTCACCATTCTTGGAAGAGCTCGGGGGTGCTGAGGGTGATGGCGACCAGCCGCGCACCCTGGGAAGGCGGGTTGGACCACGTGGTCCGCACAATCTTCTCCATCTGGGACAGGACGCGCTGCAAGTTGTCCGGGTCGCGCGCCACGACGGTGAGGTTGCCCACTCGCTCGTCTGAAGAGAGACCGCAAATGAGACTAAAAACGTCACAGTTTGAGCCTTGAACCCCCCCCCCCCCCTTTTATACAGATCAATTCATAGAGCTTGTTGTCGTTTTGGTCTGGAACATTCAGCGATGTGCAGAGAAATGTTGTGCACGTTCTTTTGTTTAGTCGGCCAAGGACAAATAGCTGTTCAGGGAGCGATTCATAACATTGCTGCTGAGGTTACACAGAGTGTATTCACTCTGTGGGAGAGGGACTACGTGAGCGTGTTGTGAGTTCTCTGTGTTTCTTACTGTAGAGGCCAAAGTTCTTGGAGAAGGACTGAGCGCAGAACATCTCAAAGCCCATGGAGACGAAGTAGCGGATGGCCCAGGCGTCCTTGTCCAGGTTGCCCGAGGCAAAACCCTGGTAGGCCGAGTCGAAGAACACAAACAGCCTCCTCCTCTGGAGAGACACACACAAGGAACGCTCACCACCGGTCTCATTCACTGTTTAATAGAACTCAATCCTCCCTCTTTTCCTTTAAACAGCAGCATCCTACATGGGCTGTCACAGTGTGTGTGTGTGTGTGTGTGTGTGTGTGTGTGTGTGTGTGTGTGTGTGTGTGTGTGTGTGTGTGTGTGTGTGTGTGTGTGTGTGTACATGTGTGGTTAGTCAGTGTGCGTGCGGGTGTGTGTGCGTGTGAGTTAGTGTGCGTGCGTGTGCCGTACCATCATAACCTCAGCGATCTTCATCCACTGCTCCTGTGTGGGGTCTGTGCCGGTGGGGTTGTGGGCACACGCATGCAGAACAAAGATGGAGTGCTCTGGGCACGTCTAGAACCAAAGAAAAGGTACAAAGGAAGGAATCAAAGAAAGAGCGGGAGGGAGACAGGAGAAACAATAGGAGAAACTAAAGGAGAAAAATTACTGGGGAGTATAAGTAGCACTCACTAACCTTTTGAAGTTATTGTCAAGAACAGGAGTGCATGAAAGTAGTTTTTATCCGCTATATTTATTCTGTTCCGTCTTGTGCACTGCTGTCTGTATGTCTCCCAACTTCAATGCTTGCCTGTGTCATGTATTTGCTTGTTGTCTTTATCACGTGTATGTGGTGATGACGTAGAATGGTTTTAAGTTTTGAATAGAGTAAGATGGGATTGACGACTATTTGACTCACCTCCAGGTCACCAAGGAAACCCGCCAGATCCAAGCCTCTGTTCTGGGCATCCCAGTACTTGTAGGAACGCACGTCCTCAAATCCGGCGCTGGCAAACACGGCGTTGTGGTTTTCTAAACGGAAGATGTATCCGATTAATAACAGCCCGACTTTCAAGTATAAATGTAAATCTAACTGGGAGGTACTACATGTAATTCCCTCTCTCGCAACCAACTTCCATCTCTGTATTTACCGTCCTGAACATAAAGACAGTAGATGTAACTCGAACCACTGCTACTGTTTCACATCACTGTCTATCATAGAGTATGTAATTAAGAGTTTATAATCCTTCTAGACGGCTTATCTAACTAGGATCTAAAATCCAACCAAGATCTTGGCTTCTCAACATAACCAGAGAGTGATCGGTATAGTCTGGTTACGTGTTATTTAATGACAGTAAAGTGGCCTTCAGAGCAGGTTTTACTTGCGTAACATGATGCATTTCAAAGTCTAATTATTCAAACTCAAAAGCGAGCCCGTTGGAAGGATTTATAGGAAACTTGCTGGTTTAAACCGTTAAACCGGCCTGTCTTCACCCAACCAAACCAAAAGGTATCTGTAGACGTGACCCTAACCCTATGTCCATTACATGAGGAAGGCGCATAACCTGGCGACTTGAGAGAGCCAGGATTCAAAGTCCAGAGTCCATAGTTAAGGAAAACATTGATTTCAAAATAACATTCATCTTCAGTCAAGTGAAGTTCATGCCCCAGTAAGTGAGTGCGTGCGTGAGTGAGTCAGTGCGTGAGTGAGTGAGTGAGTGAGTGAGTATGTGCGTGCGTGTGTGAGTGAGTGAGTGAGTGAGTGAGTGAGTGAGTGAGTGAGTGAGTGAGTGAGTGAGTGAGTGAGTGAGTGAGTGAGTGAGTGAGTGAGTGAGTGTGAGCGTACCCCAGGTAGGTGCGGACACGTAGATGGGTGTCTTGGTGTTGTTGCTGCCGTTGTGGAAGCGTCTGAGGAACTCGGCCCCTATCTTCAATGCCCCGGTTCCCCCCAGACACTGCACTGCTCCTACCTGGGGGAGGGGCAGGAGACACGGAGAGAGGTCACAAATCAATGCACACCCAACATGAGATTCACCAGTTCCAACAGGTGACCACTAGCGCCATACGATCTGCAGAATCCCTCTCCACCCTCCAGAACCAACTCTAACTCCTACTCTGCCCTTGACAATAATACATTGTGATGGAAATCTGCAAACCTTGGGTTCTGATAGCTACCCTGCCCTCTGTGTTTTATAGACACTTGTTTTTGCTTGTTTTTGCTTTTTTCTGCTCAGTGGGCTGAACCGTTGCATATACGATTGGATCGTTAAAACTCTATGCCTATTTTCAGAGAATGAATGGGGCTGCATTTGTGGATGTGTGGCTCTGTAAAATAGGTAAATATACACTGAAATGAGATATGCAGCCTTGTTCAAACTGTATTGATTGTGTGTTAGGTGTTTTCAGCCCCACCTGTGAAACTCCTCTGCTAAATGTTAAATAAGTAGGTAATATAATGTATATATGTATTATGTTATCTTCATTTTACACAATCCTTAAGTATATATGTTTGCGTGTGCCTGGAGGGGGGGGGGGGGCGCAGTTGCTCACCCTATTCTCCTGGACAGCGGGGCTGGCATCTCCCAGGGCGATCTTGGACGCCCAGGATCTGAACTCGGGCAGACCCAGGATGGGCAGGTACTCGTGGTTAAGGCGGTCATCGTGGGCGATCACCTTCTCCACCTTCTTCACCACAGGCAGGACCCAGGGCTTCCCCTCGTCAGTCCTGTAGGCTGAGAACCAGAGGATGTCAATTATTTATTACAATGGACAACGACACCTTGTACATCATGAGCATGTTGTCTTTAACAAGCACAATACCGCTCCCTGGTGGCGTTTTGTGGTAAATATAATGGTAATCCCAGTTGGTTAAAGTAGAAAATGTGACTAAGTATATCCATATAAATAGTATAAATAATAATCTATTTACATGTGTAACATTTAGGACACGTAATATGGTCGTTTTAACGGATGTTGGCTGACAACTTTAACCCAAAACTCATAATACAATCAAAGATTATAGGAATACACTGTGTTCTAGCCATATCCCCCACCACAGCTGCTGATAAGAAACAGTTAAATATACACAATTATTTCGCATCAAGGTCTCAGGAGTTTAAAAACACATTCCTTGAACTGGAAGTAGGCCTTATTTTCTCCCTAAAACCTCTGCCCTTACACTAAATAACTGTGGCCTACTTTAGTAAGCAGGGTAGCCATTGGCCATCTGTGTCTGCTGACAGCAGGGGATTATGCCTGCTGTAGCCTACTAATCGTGTAATAACTCGGGTAAAGCGAGCCTCGTCACGCTCACGAAGAGACCATCATACAGGCTACCATTCAATTCATGTTTCGCAACTTTACAATTACGCCTCAATCCTTTGAAAAAAAAAAAGCCATAATAATGTGCATAATGCCTCGAAAACGACTTAAAGACAGCGACTTTTCAATTGTCTCAAGGTTATAACAGTCAAGTTGCAGACTAGCGTTGCTTTTAAGAATAATGTTAATCCAGCAAGGTCTTTATTGTTCTCTAAAAACTAAATAAAATACGTTAGTAAGTAAATAACGAGCAGGGCATCATTCGCCTGCTTCTCCGTATCGTTATCTGTGGAGTGATACAATTAAACAGACTGGGTTGTTTGGTCTCAGTCCACGGCCACACATGCACTCATTAGACGCATCAAGCCTGTTATTCTGTTATTATAGATAGACCAATACAACACTATGAATCAAGGTTCAGAATTTGGATACTCGACTTATTGTTTGTACAATTAGCATTTGAATAATCGTGAGAGTGCACAGTGCAATCACAGCAATTGTTATATTACCTCCCACTCCAAGGTTCACCTTGTTGGGATCCTGGTCATTATTGAAATCTTGTGATAGTTTGAAGACAGCCACGGGGACCGCCTGGGTGACGTCGCGAAACACCGACATTATTCAATATTAGAGAATATTGTCAGACGGGAGAAGGTAGGAAATTCAGGAGATGTTCACGGGATGAAAGAGATGGACTTTCTCTTCACCTAGGATTTGGGAAAGGCGAGATGGGCGTGAGCAAATAAACCAATGAGCGTCAAGGAAATCTGTTAAACCAATCCTAATGGGGATCACATAGAGGTCAAAGGGCGATAATACGCAATAGTCCCGGGCTGATGACCAATAGAGACCCCGCTTAGTGATTGACAAATATGTATACAAATGCCCTATTAATGCCGAAAGAGGGCGGGCATGCAGGAAAAAATAACAACAAAAATACGGTTTCTGGCCACAAGGTGGTGCTGTAGACCTAACCCATGACCTTACCCCCTCGTGAATGCAGTAAAACCACAGCTTTCCAGGCCCTGGGAATGAGAAATGACAGCTTTACTGCGTTAGGTATCTGCCCTGGGGTGCTCCTCTAAACAAAATATGTCAATCTAGCTGTTGGCGATGCATTAGTAAGAGTGATTAGTGTATATTCCGTAATATATCTGTATTGTTCAACCCCCTTCAAGTTTAAGTTGGAGAGCCGAAGATTTATAGGCCTACATGCTAGGGCAGCCACCTTTACCCTGTCAGATGAAGGCTTAAAACCAAGCAAAAACGCTATTACCCTGAACAAACTAGAGTATTTCCATGTATGATTTAGGAAATTAGCCCAGAGCTCCATGTCCCCTGCGGTACTGGAGGCCTTGGGCTGAGCCATAACGTGTAAACACGCAGACCACAAGGCGCTCTCTCCTAACAGCTGTCTGCAGAAACTGAAGTGGTTGATAAATGAAGGCCACCCCACACCCCCTGTTTCCCCCGCCCTGAAAGTGAGTTTCCTCGTCCTCTAAACCTCCAGTTGGAGACACGGCGTTGTGTGTTTACAGTTGTCTCTGAGGCGCCCCCTAATGTCTCGCTCGCTGGCCTGGTATAGACACGTGTTAAATGGACAAACTTATGATGAATCTGCGCCGAGTCTTGACGCTGTAAACGTGGACCAGGGGTTGAGGAGACTTACTGTACAACACACTACTCGCACTGTATTTCCCATTCTGCCCATCCCCCCCCCCCCTTTGCTTCCTCCACAGATGGTCCCATACCTGCTTGCCAGCACCCTCCTGTCTGGTCTCCTCACCCCAGTCTGACAGTAGATGTTTTCATTCCTTCCGACCAGGTGAGGGTGTCTCGAATGCTAGCTATCACTGTCAGCTCTGCAATTATGGGATTTGAGCTCTCAGAACAAGGGCTCTCTCTCGGGGGGCCCCTGGCTGGGTTTTGCCGTGCATGTGATGTACTGGCTGACCCCCTGAGGGCGGCCGACGACTGGGGCCGCGGTGAGAAGCATGAGTCAGAGGTGGGAGCTGACAGGCATGGCCCCTGGCGAGACACTACCCACAGCGAGAGGCAGAGTGAGAGATCGTCATGTTCAGATCAATGAGTCACTCAACCAAATATTCAGAGGGGGCATCTTCTCATCCGTTGTGTCTGACATTGATTTGTGGAAACATTTGCTTTGGCATTCATCAGAAGTAAAAAAAAAATAAATCAAATATCAGGCACAACAACGTTTCTTTCATGAAGAAAACGGTTTTAATTTGAGTTTTTTCACTGTTGGCCTCCATGTTATCGTTGGGCCTGTTGCAGTGTTGACACCCAAAACACACAAAGGCGCACATTCAGACACAAGCTGGTCACATTCCGCCGGCGCTATCACTGAAACACAAACAGCCGCGCGTGCACACACACACTCTCCGGGACATTCCGAAAAGGAGCCGAGCTCACCGTGTGTTGCCTGCTTGTTGCGATACACCTCCGCCCCTCCAGCGCCTCCCTGAAGTCTCCGCGGGTCACGGCACCCCGCTGAGTGACCAGCTTTTTAACTTCCCGCCCTGTTTGTTTTTCAAAGACAGTGTCATCAATTCTCTAACAAGGCCCCAGACACAGCAACAACACGGGAGTCAAAGGACCTCCTTCCCGCCCCCACCTGCATGCTGCCCGTGACTGATGGCGCGCGCATGCAGCGACAGACACCCATGCATGCAGTGTAGGGCCTCGCTGCATGTCTGGCCTCATTCCGGGAAAAGGGGTGTTTGTGTGCATTCCCTGTGGTAACACGGCATGCTTCTTGGCATGTCTGCTTCATTGAGGTATAGGGCGGGTTTGATTCCTGCACTGTATGAGCAGGATCTGTGTGGTGCTTGGAGTAACATGGCGATGCACGTCTATTTTTGGCCTAGGCAAGACTACACAGTTAAACAGGGAAACCACAATTGCGAAGATTGGAAAGATTTAATGACAGGAAATGACAGGAAAGCTATACCTTCACATGTATGGGCAAATACCTCAAGATCTAAGAGGGTCGATGTCTATGTGTACTGCATACCTCTATGTAAATTGTACACTGATAGAAGGAACAAACTGAATGGGAGATATGTTATTTGCAAAATAAAACTCAGTTACATAATAATAGTTATTATGATGCTGTTTTGTGAGTAACGTGTTTCCACCCTGCCAAACATTGTAACAAGTGTAAGCAGTTGTATTAACCTGTTTGACACTAATTGCCTCGTCTGCTAATTCCTTCAGCACACAAGGCCTGTACTTGAGAAAATGGGATGAAATGGGTGGAACAAAACACATAGTCTAGAGCCCTTCTACTATAACTGATTGATGTGCAGGCATTTTTGGCCAGCTCTGGCTTCCAGACTTCAGGTCTATACAGATATGAATGCTGTGAAACAAAGGGAGGAAGTGAAAGGCTTGCGTCTGAATTTTCACCCTCTCCGTTCTCTTTATGTCTCCATGAATAGTTGACACAAACAGGTCTAAACATAAGGACTGACGAGAGGGCTGCCTGCCTCGGTTAACCCTGTGCCTCCAGTGTCTATTTTAAAAGGCTGTCCGGAGGCATGCGGTTGGACGATGGGAAGGACATCTGACATGTTTTCGGCAGCAAGCACGTAGGTTCTATGCCAGGATGCTATGCCTAGCCTGTACCTCTGATAGTACACTGATCAGTGTTGTAACTTGTAATCCACCACACTGTAAACAAAGCATTTGTCTGAAACAACTCTGTTTGAGAACCCTAGTTG
The DNA here is from genome assembly GCF_964030765.1 of Micromesistius poutassou. Lineage (NCBI taxonomy): Eukaryota > Metazoa > Chordata > Actinopteri > Gadiformes > Gadidae > Micromesistius > Micromesistius poutassou. The sequence goes on from NC_140277.1 coordinate 6,435,607, forward strand.
CTTGAAGCAACACTAGCTAACTGCCTCGTATAATGACCTAACTGCCTGAATACGAAGAAGCTAACTATCAAAATGCCTAACAATCCAATTATCCTAACTACCTCAATATCTCTCTACCTCAACTATCTGTTCATCTAATCTCAAAACACTTCACTTCAGTTCCACAACAATGCCGCCTTTCCAAAGAAGCACCTTATATTATGTTAATCCAACCGCCCTACTTGCCAGTTACAAGCTCAACATAATAGGCCACTTCAAATGGGCTTTTCTTTTACATGTTAGCACCTTTCATACACTGACAAACAGAGTACAACAGTTTTTGGGGTGGCATAAGTCCAAGGACCCTAGGTCCGGGCTTCCTGCTCAGCCAAAAGCGGTCCACACATTATCTTTATCGACCTAGCGTGGCCGTGGAAAGGATAAGAATATTTAGGTTACACGTTTCCTCCTCCAAACGGCATTCCCAACGCCGTAGATCACAGACGTTACCACCCCTCACATCCCCCTGTTAGCACTCATATATACAAACACACACCTGCCGGGACAAGGCCGCCTGGGAGAGAATTACAGCCGGCTAATTTATGAGACCCCAGGGAGGTCAAGGGGGACAGGGGACCCAGACTGGCCTGACCTCGCTTCCTCCTGCCACGGGCTACCGGGTGGGACGCGGCCTGCTGCTACCATGCACTGTTTTGCTATTATCCAGTAATAATTCTGAGATACATGTCATTGATGAGCAGGTATAGGGGTCTGACTGGCCACAGGTAGACTGCAGTCATTGAGGTTTAGACTCAGAACCTTTCAGCTGGCCGGACCTTTACATTGTCCTCAACATACTCCTGTATGTACACATACAACCTATTCCTGGATACTCATGCTCCTCCTTATGAAGATGCTTCACTGTTGACCATTAGTAAACTCTTATAGACTTCACCACAATGAATTGGGGGAACTATAGGTCTTCAATGTGCCGTTGGAAGTCCCAACCCGCAGTGTAGAGCCAGAACGCCACAAAAGGTTGTGTTGAACATTTCCACCTCTGTGCTCCCCTTCCAGCCTTCCTCATTTCCTACAGGGAGAGAAGCTGTCATCCGTCAATCGGGAGTGAGGCAAGGGTACAATAGCATAAGCCAGAACCCGGCTGTGAAGCCCTCCCCTTTCACGGTCTGCTGATAAGGTCTTCGTCTGCTTTCCGGGAACAATAGAGGAACTATAAGCTTTTCGCTTTTACAGTTTGGTGTTGTTGGTGATGGAAGTATTTTGTCTTGTTTGATGATGTAAAAAATGAATAAAACAGAAACAAGTATGGTGCAGTCAAGGCTGGTGTAATAATTAACATATGTTTGATAGACAATAATAGATGATGCCCATTGCATGTGTGAGCGACACATGCAAAGTGAAAATAAAACAATAAATGATAAGCCATCTTTTGATTACATAGCTAATCTCATTGTAAGTCCTAGAAGTCTAAAGGTATAATGGAACAATTGAATACACATAATTAGGTACAGATTTATTTTCCTTATTTTTATTTTTATTAATAAACATAAGTATCCACCTTCCAGTCAGATAAGAGGAAGACTGACAAAGCCAGTACATAAATTGCGTTAACAAAGCCTTCATCTTTCCAAATGTCATTAGAAAAAGCGTTTTGTTTGTTTGCTAAATGGGACGGTGATGGGGGTCTTTCTCTGATATAATCGGTGATAGGACCACTAAACACACACGCACACACACACACACACACACGCACACACACGCACACACACGCACACACACACACACACACACACACACACACACACACACACACACACACACACACACACGCACACACACACACACACACACACACACACACACACACACACACACACACACACACACACTATGAAGTGAACCAACTACTTCAAACGTGAGCCCTACAATGAAGTAAGTCTGACAAAGAGAGAGCGGAGCAAGAACAAACATGTTCAACATTGCCTGGCACGTTACTGGCTGCAAAAAAGTAGTGCAACTGGGAAGAGAAATTAACGAGAAAGTTCAAATGTTGTGTGATTTGTTTCGATAAAAGTAATATCATTGGGCTGTTTCCGTAATCGTCCACTCTAAAAAGTAACTCAGAGGGCCTTTTAACACCACTTGATTTAATACATGGACTCAAGTTAAAAATTGTAATTAGTTAATTTAAATAAACCTTCTAAGTTGCAAACTTAATTTTTTAAAGTTGTGATCAAATAATAATGTTGGTAATTACATCAAATTAATTTTGTATATAATTTATACTCAAATTTCATTGTTGGTGGGTTTAAAACAAAATTCAAGTTGTTGTAACTTAAAAAACTTCGCTTGATAACTTAATTTTTCTCAACATTGACTTTACAAGTTTAAGTTTCCTCCCCCACTCAACGTGCCTGGACAAGTTCTAAGTAGAGACGACGGAGGCAACCTTGATAAAAGAAACATTTCATGGTGAGTAAAATTTAATTCTAATAGTTCTACTGAAGTATTGGGTTTACATTTGTTTCAGTGACTTTCATTCAGCCTGTGTGCCCAGCAAGAGAGAGCTGTTGGGAAAAGGATTATTTACATTTAGCTCATTGCATGCGGCCGCCAGCTACATGCTAATTAGCTGGCGGATACTTCATTAAAATACTTATACTCGTATTCGTTTTTTAATTGCCGATACCACTGTCAGTAGCCTGACATAGTGAGGAGACGGGGGGAGAAGGCGGCGACCGCGCCTGGCGGGGTGTCGCTTAACTTCAACCGAGTCCCTTACGGACGTCTGTAGGCCTACTTAGGGGGACGAAGGCCCGCGAAAGGCCTGCGACGCCCCAACCGCGGAAAGAGAGGCGAACCCCTGGTTCCGATTGATTGCCAACGCGACAACCTTGTTTTCATCCAAACAAGCCGTCTTTAGCGAACGGTGAATTGCATTGGCTTCTATGAGCTCAGTGTTTATTTGTATTTTTATTTTGGTTGAGAGTGGGCTAGAGTTGCTGTGTTTCGCCATTCTCCACTACTGCATTGTAGTAATTCGCTGGAGCTTAGTTTGTTTAGATCCCGCTAGTTGGATACATTGCATTCTTTCGTAGTGGCGACTTCTCTACTGCAATGGTCAGATATATACTGTTGTGTTTCATTGATTAAAAATGCGTTAGAACACGTCCATCTCGAAGACGAGTTCGTGCAGAATCAGCTGCTTATCGCAGGTCGACTGACTCGATTTCCTTCTCATACACTTACGTGTTTAATTTGCGTGTTTAGACAGATGGGCGCGCGCACCAAGCATCACCCGCATTCTTTAAACACTCACTCGCGGTCAAACTATGTTTTCTCACGATGAAATACTCATCAATCCTAAAAGTAATGGGCTTGTACACGATGTCTGGGTCAAGAACATATATGTTTGCTGTACGGTGTTTGCAGATGCATTGATTTAAAAGTACAACTTACCGCTGTATCAGCTGTTCTTTCCCAAATCATTTAACCAATCATTTACCCTAAAACTAGATTTTGTTTTGGAAGCCTGGAATATACTTTGCTCGAATGTATTATTGTTATTATTATTATTATTATTATTATTATTATTATTTGAACGCATGGCATAGCCTACTATACTTCATTCATGTTCATTCATGCAGCCCTATGGAAAAAAAATGTTTCCACAATCCACACGCTATTTCTATGCAGTTTCACACGTATGAATAATCTTTGACATAATATTTAACATGCAAGTGTAGTGGTGCCTGGTTGCTGCGGGGGAAGATCAGCTTTGCGCCGGGTGCAAACTAGCAACGACACATGCGTCGGTGTAGAAAGTCAATTGCGCCGGGCGCAAGATAGGGCCCTTCTTCTGTTGGGTGCACATGGCTAATTTGCATACGCGCACAGGACTGTCGGAATGGGAACATGTCGGACTGGCAGCATTACGGGCAGTGGCGTCACTAGGCTGTTTTATTCGGGGTTAAAGCCCCGGATCAAATTGAAATAGCCCGAATATATTTTTGTTTGAAAAAATAATAATTAAAAAAAAAAAGACAATTCAACCTTCCGTCTAATGGTACCCCACTGTCACAACCACAATTCATTTTTTGTTTTGTTTTTGTTATATAGCTGTGTTTTTCCACTGAGGGCAAAGTGTGGTTTGATGTTCCTGTGAGAGGAATCAAAGAGGTAAGCAAACAATTTATTTTATTTTGTCTGCCTGTTTAAAATCTGGAGAAAGCGATTTTAGTCATGTGTTTGTAATAGCCATGTGACTGTAATGATGTAATCTTAAAAGACTTTGGACAATCTAATCAGATTTACATTTTGTAAAATTTCTCATTGTTTTCAAAGATGGGTTTTGAGTGCAAACTGTGTAAATTTGAAACCTCCACACAAACTGGGTTGCTACGGCACTACAGGTTACGTCATGGCCACGGTGGGGAACGTCTGCCATGTATTCACCAAGACTGTTTTTGTTCATTTAAAACATGGGGTAGCCTTAGATCACATCTGTCAAGACAGCACTCTCATGAAGCTCAGCAAAGTGTCAGATCAGAAACTCTCTCCTTCACTTGCCAGTGTTGTAGCACTAGTGCAATATCAACAGAGAGAGAGCTCTTTGAGCACCTTGGTCGACATTTGAAAAAATTAGAGTCTGTGGTATGTGTGTTTAAAAACTGCAATTTTAGCACCAATATTTATGGAACATTTGCCTCCCACAAAAGCAGAAAGCACACTCCTCACACACTGCAAGACTTTAAAGATGACGTGCTAAAGAAGTATGCATCTTCTTCAAATGCAGATGGCCACAGTGATATGGAGGTTCAAGATGTTGACATTTCTATGACTGATGATGGTGATGATGATATCAAAGAGCTACAAAACGTCCTTGAAAAAAGATTAGCATTGTTGTTTCTAAAACTGGAGAGCATATTTCATGTATCAAACAGGTGTATTGATGAAGTTATTGAAGAGTTACACTTCATCTCCCATTCAGCATCAGGTCCCATCATGAAAGACACTTTACAATCCTGTTTGGGGAAGCACAATTGTGATATTGATGAGGCTGTTGTGTCAGACATGGTGACAGAGCTTTGTGAAGCAAACCCCTTGAACTCTACTCTGAGTCGTAGTGGTCCACTTTCTTCTGCATACAAGAGAAGGGCATATTTTGAGGAACAGTTTGGTGTGGTTAAACCAGTAGAGTATGTACTCAGTAAGGAGGAAAACAGAACCTTCCAGTACATTCCTCTTTTCAAATCATTGCTTCAGATTTTGAACCAGAAAGAGATCCGTGATTTTATCATCCATGATAGTGAAGCTCAAAGTAACAGTGACTCTCAGTACAGGGCAATGTCTGATGGCAATTATTATAAAACAAATGAGTTGTTTTCTGCAGGACATCCTAGCATTGCTATCATTCTCTATGTAGATGACTTTGAGATCTGTAATCCCCTGGGTACGTCGAGAAAAAAACACAAAGTCACTGCTGTGTACTGGGTGTTGGCTAGTGTTCCTGCACTGCTCAGATCTTCACTGACTTCCATCTTCCTAGCAATTCTCTGCAAGGCTGGCGATGTGAAAAGATTTGGGTATAGTACTGTACTGGAGCCATTGCTAAAGGATCTTGTGAGCTTGGAAGAGGAGGGTTTGTATGTCCCGGCATTAGGCAGAAAAGTCAAAGGAACGGTGTTCAGTGTTGTGGCAGATAACCTTGGGGCCCATGGTATTGGGGGGTTTGTTGAAAACTTCTCCGGTTCTCATGTGTGCAGATTCTGTCTGGGGGAACGCTCACAGTTCCAGGTGAAAGAAGTGAGAACAGGGGCATTTCAAGTCAGAACCAAAGAACAACATGAAATGCATGTTCAAACTGTACAGGAAAATCCTGCTCTGACACATGTCTGTGGAGTAAAAAGGCAGTGTGTACTTACAGAGAATCTGAAGTACTTCAGTGTTTTGTCAGGTTATCCACCTGATGTGTTACACGATTTATTTGAGGGCATAGTCCCTCGGGAAATGGCTTTGTGTCTTCAAGTGTTCATCAAGAGTAAATACATCACTTTTGAAGAACTCAACAAAAGCATAAAAACATTCCCCTACAAATGGTCGGATAAGACAGATGCGCCACAGCAGATCCCTCTAAATTTTGCAGCTAAGAAAAGTGTTGGAGGGAACGCACATGAGAACTGGTCATTGTTGCGATTCCTACCCCTCACAATTGGATCAAAAATCCCTGAGGGTGAACCAGCTTGGGAAGTACTTCTGGTGCTGAAAGACATCGTCGAACTTGTTGTAAGTCATGTTCACACAGAAGAGAGCATATGTTACCTTGACAGTAAGATCTCTGAACATAAACATAGGCTTCTCCAGGTTTTCCCCCAGGAAAAACTTATCCCCAAACACCACTACCTGGAGCATTACCCCCAGCTGATCAGGGCCTATGGTCCACTTGTGTTCCTCTGGACTATGCGTTTTGAGGCTAAACATAGCCTTTTTAAGCGTATTGTCCGGCACAATCATAGCTTTCGAAACATTCTGCTATCAATGGCTATGAAGCATCAGCTGATGATTGCATACAACCAACATGATCCCAGTGTTGTGAGACCTGTGTTGCAGGCCACACAACTGTCAACTGTAGATGTTGCTGTGCTAAAAGAAGACATCCAGAAAGCACTACAAGATAAATTCCCAACCGAGATGCATATCCAAATAGCCAACAATGTGGTGTACAGTGGCATAAAGTATGCAGTTGGAATGGTTCTGGCTAATGGATCAACAGGTGGTCTCACAGATTTTGGAGAGTTAATCCAAATAGTTGTTGTGAAGGGCACACTTCTATTCATTGTGAAAAGCTTGATAGCTTGGTCGGTTGAACATCTCAGGAGCTTTATCCTTGAGAAAACAAGCACTGTGAAAGTGCTAGAGCCTACAGAGCTGTCTGACATGTTCCCATTAACACCTTATGTGCTTGGTGGAAAAAGCATTGTAACCCTGAAACGATACATATGTGTTCCATAGCTAGTATATCCTTGACTTGTCAAGGTACAACAGAAGTCATAGCTGAAACAAAAGAAGCCAGACATATTTACAGGGTTCACTAATCTCTTTTGATGATGAGGTCTGAATTTACATTAAGATGTATCAAATGAAAAAAAAAGTTGTATGTTACTATGTTATTAGTGTTGATCTCTCAGTTAATGTTTATGTGGTACATTTGTGTGAACAGGTTAACTATATTTACAACAAAAAAGTAGTTTTGGCCAAGCAGTGTTTAAAGAATGTTGTTATTATACTAACAAACATTTTGTGTGATGCAGGTTCATAAATGTCACAACCAGCCAATCTCAGACTGATACTTTCAGACCATAATGTTCAGAAACTGACATTACCATCTGGAATCCCAGGAACAGTTGAAGAGCTTCATTCAATTGTTCAAGTTACATTTGGGATTCCTTGGGATTTCTGTCTACATTTCAAAGATGCTGACTTTGGAAACGAATTTTTCTCTTTGGTTTCAACAACTTGCATCGTGGACAAGGACACTATCAAGGTGGTGTATATTGATGCACCTCCAACTGTAACTCTGACTTTAACAGATGTAGACAGCTCCTCAGCAAGTATTTCTGATTGTTCGCCTCTGCCTTCTGATGATGTCTGCTCATCTGCATCCTCCCATGACACGTTACCTGTTTCTCCAAGACCTATGACTGAAATCCACGCCCAGCGGTCAAAGGGGTGGCCTGCAGAATTTCTAATCCCTCGTTTCTCTGCCAACACAGAGATTCTGCTTCAGTCAGGCAATGAAAAGTTCAGTTGTTCTGGGATTCTTTTTGGTACCAATGATCTCATCTCACTGCTTCCAGACATTCTGGGAAATTTAGCTGAGACCATATTTGAGTACACAGCTTATCCATCAAGTGCCAATCTAAGTCAAGTAGCAGGGGCCTTGGTCAAAAAACATCCCTGCCTCAAGGAGCCCGGGTCCTTCAATGGATGTTATGGATGGATCCAACGGCTCAAATATAAAATGAACAACTTCAGGTCCAAACTTCGTGGGACTGGCTGCCCAGAAATTGTGGTTAACTCACTGAAGAGGAAAGCATCACATGAGCAGACTCCTGCGAAAAATGTTAAAAAGGCAAAAAAGGCTGAAGTAAATTACTTACCTCCTCACCCACAAGGTGAAACCAGTGAAAGTTTGGAGAAAGAGAGAGAGGAGCTATTGTCTGAAGTGATGAAAAAGGATAATGGTCAGGTGGTTGCTGGAAAAATGGCCAAGACATTCTCTCTTCGGAGACAAGAAGTCATATATGAGGCACCTGCAATCAGGGACTTCATGCAGCGCTGGCCTGCATTGTTTGATGCAATACAGGTAAACAAAAAAAAGTTTGTTAAAAGTTCTGTTACATTCTGTTACATATTTACTCACTCACTCACTCACGTTCACAAAAATTTAATTCGGTCCTCATTAATACTATTGGATATGCTGTAGCTAATTATGTGCTTCATGTTATGCTCCACAGATAAATGATGAGTTCAAAAGAATAACCACAGTAAACCTGGAAGCGACTTTCATGGCCAAACTGGACCAGTGCACCCAGAAACTAATGGGTGTGGTTTCATCAAGAGGAGGAGCTTCAGGAGCAAGGATCAGGCAGATTAAGGACATGCTTCTTGAGGTATGGTAATTATTTCGAGTTTCTCTCTTTTTGAAATGCACTCTTGTAGATTATACTCATTTGAATACTATATCCTGACACCATCACCACCCTTTTTTCATATAGCACAACACAATTGAAATGCGGAGAGAAGTAGCCATCCGGTGCCTGGTTGTATACCTTGGAGAGAAAGAAGAGGATTTGTTCAAAGAGTTTTGGGTAAGTAATGTAATATTATGAAATAGAGATCAATCCTTATTGAGCATAGTCTAAACGCAGAGGCAGAAGATGGCTCCTGCGCTACACATTGCCAGTTCGATTTTTTTTTTAAGGGAAATTCTGGCATAATCTTAACCCAGGGTCAAACACACTGGGCTGGGACACTATTTGTATTATAGTACTAGTAATACTGAAGTATGGTGCTGTTGTGAGCATGTGGCTATCAGTGGCTTATTTGATCTCAGACTCACAGTCTAGGTTAAAATTAAGCTGGAATTTCCCTTTAAGTAAAATGTTTCATACTACATCAGCATGGTAAATGACTGTTAAAGGGGAAATCCAGTGTAAAATGGTTCTGGGATATGTTAAGTATGATAACGAGTTCAAACGTTCAATGTAGAGCAAAAAAAACGTTATAGGACGCAAAGATAAGTTCGCTGTTTTTACCCGATTTGACCAAACTTATCTTTGCGTCGTATAGCCTTTTTTTTGCTCTACATTGAACGTTCGAACTTGTTATCATACTAAACATATCCCAGAACCATTTTCAACCGGATTTCCCCTTTAATAGCAATGTAAAGGAAAAGATGAACAATTGACAAAAATGTACTGGTTCAGTTATTTTATGCAACCTGAAAAGCATCAAGAAAAATATCAAGATGTACAAACAAACTGAAGGTCAATTGTAAAACATGGAAGACAATAATTCCCTTTTTTTTGCTTTACAAGGACAATGAAGAGTTCGAGACCAGCTTTGAAAGTCACGTGATGAAAATTGCCATCGTTGGAGACAGGTCTACCCCTGGATCAGATCACTGGATGGCAACAATTGTCGTGGAAGGAACCAAATGTTTGATAGAGAAGGATATTCCAAGGTCCTGTGCCTTGTTGATGGGCATAATTTATGCCCTCAACATCAGCTACTGCAAGAAACTTAAATACACTTTTGAAGTTTTTCAAAAGTTGTTCCTTGGCCTGGATGGGCTGAGATGCAGTGCTAAAGTCATAGGTCTGAAAAACACTATTTTCTAAAAATCTCAGATCCATCATCCATCATCATCCATCCACTGTCACATTTTCTTCAGATGAAGCTACCAAAAAAAGTTTCTGTCAGGTTAGTTAAAGTTATGCTGTTCAATCCTGTTGTGACAGTGGACAAAACAAAGGTCTTGTTTAAAGAAATAAGTCCATATTTTAGCCCGAAGAGAATATTTTTGTGTGTGTGTTTTTTAAATTAATGATGTGGGCTTACTTGTGACGATTATACTTGTTACTGTTGTTGTTCGTTGTTACTATGCAGCTTTTAGTCACTTGCAGTCAGTCTCTTGCTGTAACACTTTGGAACACAAAGTTCCATGGCTACTACTTGGCTTTTGCTGTTACAGTATGTATCCATGGAGACTTTTCTTATTGCAATGCTCGTGCAAAGTGTTTTTTATTCAACTGAAGAAGCAACAAGAAAATTGACAATGTTTCACTGTCATATTAATGTTAATGTTATGCTATATGTTCAATATTGTCGTAACAGTGGACAAAACAAAGGTGTTGAAATATTTCCATATTATATTTTATTATTTAGTTGTGACGTTTATAGGCCTCTACTTACTCTTTTAGTCACTTGCAGCCAGTCTCTTGGCTTTTTCTGTTATGTATCTATGGAGGCAGCGATTTTGAGGTGGTCACAATAATATATATATGTATACATAATATATATATATAGATATGGTATTCAAGATGGTTAAGGAATAACATAACACATAAGGAATGCTTTTGTCACTGAGGAGCAGTTGAAATTTGAGTGTTTTTTGCGATCTCAAATTTATTTCAAAATAAAAAAAGAAGGTAATTGCAAAAGCAGTGGTTGAACTGTCTTTCTTGAAAGCTATACATTACCAAAAGAAAAAAAAACCTGAAGAAAATCTAATTGGAGCAACTGATTTTTTTATATTGTTGCTACTTAAAAAGTTGTGTGCATTATTATTGTAATTAACTAGACAACAAATAAAAGTACTTTATAATAATATGATAAAGCCAATTGGAGTAACTTAATTTTTATGAGTTATCAACTTAAAAACTTGCCTTTAGGCTAACTGTTATTAAGTAAGCAGTACTTAATAGAATCTTTGACTGAAAAGGAAAAGCTAATTCGCCCAAAGTAATATAGTTTGTTGGTTCAATGTAATTTCAAATTAAGTTGTCACAACTAAGAAAGACTAATGGAAACTGTTGCGTTGATTTTTTTTGTTGAGTCTAAACATTACTTTTTAGAGTGTCTGAAATCGACACATTGTCATTGTTGTATTGTTCATATAAAAAGAGCACGCACAAACACATACACACTTACACACATGCGCGCACAAATAAACAGTAGGCCTCGTGCATAAACGCAGGCAGGCACACACGCACGCACGCACACACACACACACACACACACACACACACACACACACACACACACACACACACACACACACACACACACACACACACACACACACACAGTAGCCTCGCTGGTGAGATGGTTCTGGAATAAAGTTGATGTATTGGACGGGCGCTTTCAGCACCAGGCAGGTCCTTGACACTCGGTGCGAAGGCTGGGGTTTGTTAAAGACCGGAAGCAGGTTCTTCCGCCTGGTACTCTGCGTTTGGTCACTTCTCGGCACGCAAACATCATGGCGTGTGGATGGTCAGTCCACAATAACTCTCACTGAGCCAGGACTAGGAGACTGTGTGTGTGTGTGTGTGTGTGTGTGTGTGTGTGTGTGTGTGTGTGTGTGTGTGTGTGTGTGTGTGTGTGTGTGTGTGTGTGTGTGTGTGTGTGTGTGTGTTGCGTGTGTGTGTTGCGTGTTTGACGCGCATGAAAACATCCGCCGCTTTTCAGCTTGCAGTAAAAAATGTTTTAGATAATCCTTGGTATTCTCGATTCTGTACAAAATGCTTAGTCACATTTTATCTCCTCAGAGTAAGTAGGCCTAACACATAGCCTCGATATTAACAAATACTATTTTGCTGTCATTCTCATTTCATTCTAAAACCTATGTGCCGGGCCGTGCCAGAATAAATTGTCGTAAATATAAACTTGAGAAACGCAGGTCTACAGAAAATTAATATATAATTAAATTATTTCAGTTGGTTCTAAAGAAATCAGAACCAAATGAAATAATTTGAACTGATTCAATGTTCTCTCACACGAGGCCTTACGTTGGATTCACTGGACTGTAGACATCGAGGCAATCACATCTCCCAATGCGCTCTAACCCAAATATTTAAGCCTAGTAAACGAAATGCTCTAATTTACTAAACTAAACCAAATTACATTCCGCCCGGTCTCTTGTCACCACTTGAATTAAGGTTTTAAGTGGTGCAGGATCCTGCAGCTAAGACACTGCCCTAATCTAAACAGCGAGAGATAATGCCCTCTCTCTCTCTCTCTCTCTCTCTCTCTCTCTCTCTCTCTCTTTCTCTCTCTCTCTCTCTCTCTCTCTCTCTCTCTCTCTCTCTCTCTCTCTCTCTCTCTCTCTCTCTCTCTCTCTCTCTCTCTTCCTGTCTCTCTCCTTCTATCTTCCCCTCTATCTCTACCTCTCCTCTCGGGTTAGGCTGAGAGCTCTCATCCCTGGCGCCTGCACTTGGCCCCGGTTAGGCGACCAGGGGAAAAAGTGTCACATTTCTTTTGCACATTTACCCTTTGACCTTTTTTATATTTTTTGGTGGTTAATGACGGTTATTGCATTTAATATATTTTAAATTATATTAAATTAAATAGACTGCTTACGTATTGATCGTCACCTGAATGGGTGAGCCCTTTTTTCCAACTGGCTCCACGAGTGCAAATGTGAAGAGAAAATTATTGGTCAGTTTTATTAAGCAATCATTATTATTATTATTATTATTATTATTATTATTATTATTATTAATATTATAACGATTATTACTATTTTTATTATTAGTAGTAGTAGCCTAATATTATTATTATTATTATTATTATTATTATTCGTATTAGAATTATTAATACTAGCCTTTTATTACTACCCTGTTATTATTTATTCTTATGTAGGCCTATTATTATAATGTAAGGCTTTTAGCTCTAATTTACTCAAATTCCTATGCAGTTATTTTTTATTAGGCTAATTAATGGGAATTATTTAACTAACCTAAGGTACGCGTTGGCTTAACATTTTCCCCCGGTCCCCAAAATGTATACTAATACCTTCAATTAGTATAGGCTACTTGAGGTTAACGCCATTATCTATTATCTTGTTACAACCGAATCAATTCTCATCGCCCAATGCTGTCGTGCGTTGCTTGATCGTAATGTTGGCATGGTTATTTGACAGAGAAAAACCTTTCCGCAGGATCAAACTCCTGCGGCCTAAAATCTCGGAACTCCCACACAGTGGAGCTATCTTATCCTGGGATGGCCGGAACCCGGATAGGCCTGTGTGTGTAATCTCAAAACGCTTATGTGATGAATTGCGATAGCTGCGCAAACCGAAGCTTCCCAAACCGATAAGCTTCATAATAAATGCGTTCTTCTCCGACGACAACCAATATGGACTAGATGAGCACTCATGAGTGTATTTTTTTCGTTTTTAGTATTATGATTATGTTATAAAAAATAATAATAAAAAAAACTTACCTCGCTTGGAATAAAAAAGTGTGTTGAGTCCTTTGTTATTTTTTTTTTCTTGAAAAAAGAATATAAAGAGAGGGCTGGGAAAATATCAATAAAGTCAGAACGAAAGGGACCCCTCCCTTACAACACAACGACACTAAAAAGGGCCCACAGACCTCCCCCTCTCTCTCTCTTCTCTCTCTCTATCTGTCTATGTCGCTCTCTCTTTCTCTCTCATGGCCAACCAAACAGGAACGACGTATCCCTCAGCCCTACGGCAATAGACCTGACTAAGCCCGAGACAGAAGTCATATGTGGACAAAAGCAAGTCCTCGTCGGTCTACATGGAAAACAAGCAGTGCGCGTCCACTTTACGCACGGATTGTTTACCTCTTCACCAAGGATATACGCGGAGGCAAACAACTGCAGGCTAAAGTCAGATCTCTTCTCTCTTTTCTCTCGGTTTTTCGGTGTCTGGGTATCTGCCCTCTCTGGATATTCGTCGATATCCGCTTGATATCCACCCCTTACGCACTTCTTTCCCCCTTTTTTTGCGTGACAACAATGCTTCCCAGCCCGGTCACAACATCATCCACCACGCCTTTTTCTGTGAAGGACATTCTGAGGCAGGAGCTACAGCAGCAGACACAGCAGCATCAGCTGCTCATATCGCGCCTCGGATTTTCCAATTCGCAACATTCGCAACTAGGCTGCGCGCTCCAAACCTATTTTATCCCCCACTCGCCCCCTGCATGCATGTTGGCCGGTCGGGACAGCCCGAGTCCCGGCTCCGAACAGTCCGAGAGCGAGGATCGGATGTCGTCGTACCTGAGCACGTTGGAGATCCAGGAGCGGCTGGCGCAGTCGGGCTTACCGAGGGAGATGTTCACGAGCGCTGTGCAGGGGGGCCACGAGGTGAACGTCACCCATGAGGCCGAGCGGGAGGATCTCCATTCCAGTAAGACAAACGCATCCTAACGCATCCTATTAAAAAACGTAAGGCACGTAGGCCATCCAACTCTGCTGTAGGCTAATATTGGGGTCTTTACACATTTCAGGTTAAATGTAAATGATATGCAGCCTATGTAAATAGCTTTTATGCTTTGATTTGATTTAAAATAGGTATACTATGAATAGCTGATAGATATTACCGTAGCCTGTTATCTAGAAAGAAAATCCCAATAGAGGAAGATATTTCCCTATGTTGCATATGTGTTGCATATTTGTTATTTATGCTGCGTGTTCAACAATGAATTATTGATGCCCAAGCCTCATGGCTGTGTTGTGGAAATAAGCGTCTCCTCTCCTCTTGTATTTCCTCCAGAGAGCTGCGATCAAGGCGGGTGTGAGGACCTAGACTCGGTGAAACCGGCCAAACAGACCCGGACCCGGAGGAAACCGCGGGTGCTGTTCTCCCAGTTGCAGGTGTGCGAGCTGGAGAGGCGCTTCAAGCAGCAGCGCTACCTGTCCGCCCCGGAGAGAGAGCACCTGGCCAGCACACTCAAACTCACCTCAACGCAGGTGAAGATCTGGTTCCAGAACAGGAGGTACAAATGCAAAC
This sequence comes from Micromesistius poutassou, assembly GCF_964030765.1. Taxonomy (NCBI): domain Eukaryota; kingdom Metazoa; phylum Chordata; class Actinopteri; order Gadiformes; family Gadidae; genus Micromesistius; species Micromesistius poutassou. Next base: position 6,450,650 of record NC_140277.1, read on the forward strand.
GGCAGCGACAGGATAAGAGCCTCGAGATGGCGGGACATCATCACCACCACCATCACCACCACCACCCACCTCCTCCCAGAAGGGTGGCCGTCCCGGTGCTGGTCCGCGACGGGAGACCGTGTCTGACCGGATCCCCGAATTATAACACTTCCTACACGGTGGGAGCTCCGACCCCGTATAGCTACAGCAGTTACCCGGCGTACAGCTACGGGAACTCGGTCTACCCCAACACGTACTCCTGCACCTACTCCAATTTGGCCTCTCTGCCTACAACCAGCACCACCGCTAATGCGTTTATGAATGTGAATCTGGGGAACCTCGCCGCGCCGCCCCAGCAGCAGTCTTCCCAGGGCTCGGGGGTCCCACCGGCCCCGGGGAACATGCCGGGCATCCGAGCCTGGTAGCGCTCCGGTTCTCTTCTCGCTCTCACGACACACGTGCAGCGTTACACGGATTACACGTATTCCCATGGCAACGCACTGGGAAAAAACTGTCTCTAATAGTGGGCCTATATTGCTTATCTGATCATTGTGGACATGTGTGGCTTTTTAAGGGACTCCTGCATACATGGACTGCCTATAGTATAATATAATTCAGTATTTCCGAGCGGAGGTTGACTTGACTTAATTAATGAATTAATTAATTGGTTGGATTTGTGAGTGTTGGAGGAGAGTATGTGTCCGACCAAAGGATAAAGTATATCCGCAGTTCGTTTTCTTTTAATAAATAAAACACGTCGTTCTTATTATTTGTCTGGATTTGTCTTATCACTGGACGACTAGAAATATCTACCTCCTGCAAATTAGTCCTGGTAACATAGGCTTTACAAAAATTACGAACAAATATAAGGAAAAAGGTATTGGTGCATGATGTTTTTATTTATTTTTATGGATTTTAGATGTGTGCATTAAAACAAATGACACTCAACCAAAGAACTGAAGTACTTAAATGTTTTAGAACATCGGGTGCCCTTGTTAGGGTGTGCTTTTTCTATTCTTATAGCATAATCCAATATTTTCTTAGCCTGCCGTCTGTAATCATTCTCAAATTGTCTGATATGATACTAAGACTTTCTCCTTTATCTTAATAATTTAGGCTTATTAAGATAAAAAAAATTGTAATAATAATAATCTTGTTAGGCGCGAGCAGAGAGAGAGAGAGAGAGAGAGAGAGAGAGAGAGAGAGAGAGAGAGAGAGAGAGAGAGAGAGAGAGAGAGAGAGAGAGAGACACAGACAGACAGACAGAAAGACAGACATACAGAGATGGAGAGAAATTACATACATCTACAATGGTTTAATGTTGGCTTCTACGGGAAAGACAGACAAGGACTTTGATTTTGATTTTATTAACGACATTTTAGGAAAATAAAATAGTGGACATTTTCAGGGGTTCTTATTAAAACAATTGGATTTGGTAATTGATATTCTACATTCCATGTTATATACGTCTATGTTATAATTACTGGATATAAGTAGGCCCTACATTCATGTAGGCCTATATGTGATATTTATATTAATGTAATGTAATGTAATATATCTAGATATTTTTTTAAATATGAATACAATATATGCAAATATTTGTTGTAATAATATATACAAATATAATAGTATGCAGGATTATTCCCGTTATAAATGGAAATAGTGGACGCAGCGGTGTGAGACGAGAAGCAGAAGCAGCGAGAATAGCGGACAAGTTAATGTCCGGTTAGGATTCACAGGTGGACATTATCCAGGCAACCCACTTCCATCTTCACCCCTGGATCAGAGAACCACACCGAAAAACTTTCATTTTTGAAACATCTTCAGCCAGTAAACTATGCTCTTAACTGTAGGCCTACTACTAATAAGTATTATTATTACTACTACTACTAGGCCTACTACTACTACTACTACTACTACCACACGACCACTGCTAAGAATATTATGATTATAATAATGAATTAACCACAATCAAAAACTAAAATATGTCAGATATTAAAAATAGTGCATGGAACACACACCCACGCACACACACACACACACACACACACGCACGCACGCACACACACACACACACACACACACACACACACACACACACACACACACACACACACACACACACACACACACACACACACACACACACACACACACTCGCCCTGTTTAATTGGAGCAGGGGAGTGCTCGACTCCCTACTCTGCAGGGCTCCTTGGCACGCTTGAGTACGCAGACACTATTAATGGAGATGAATGGCAACGTAAACAAAGTGTTTGTCTCCGCTGATAGCCTGGCCGGCCACTTCCCCTGGCTACCGCTCTGCCGGTAGGGCATACCTGGTGTCAGCCTAAGTGCTAGAGTCTCCCTAGTGTAAATAGAACTGGCGACAGCACGGCGATGCCTGAGGACGAGACCCCGCCATGAGTTGTGATCGCTATCTGTCGCTGCGGCCAGAGATAGCAGAGCCGCCCCACCACTGCCCGTCCCGCTCCCCACTGGGACGGCGGAACAAAGTCTCCCTCTCCCATGGCACCCAGGCGAGGAGGGGCCCTGGGAGACATTTAGTCATGATACGGTTGTAATGTGTTGTTTTATTCTTTTAGATAGACAGAAAGGTATACGATAGAAAGACAGACGGGCAGACAGACAGAATGACAGACAGACTGGGTTAGGGGTTAGGGTTAGGTTGTTCTATATTTTTCAGGTTTTATTAGTCTAAGATGACTGCACTGCACTGATGGTGCACTGGCACCATCAGTCTCCCATTCCTTTTATTTAATTTGTTTATTTTTCACTTGTTCATATAGAATTGTTGTGTTAAATCTGTAAAAATTTGTGTGTTTAATCTTTCCGTTTTTTTCTAATTTTAAAAAGGAGGAGAAGGAGATGCATCGGGCGTAGTCTGAAGAGGGAGCAGAGCAAGGTACGTTTTGATTCTTGTTAGTTTTTTAATTTCGCCACCAGGGGGAGCCAGGTAGGAGCAGGTCAGCGCTAGGGTTAGGGATAGGGCTAGGGATAGGTTTAGTAGGGTTAGGGTTAGAGTTAGGTGGAGCCTCTCGTGGTGTGGTCAGTGAGGGTTAGGGTTAGGGTAACCTCTCCCTAGGGTTAGGGTTAGGGTTAGGGTTAGGGTTAGGGTACACACACACACACACCAGCATTTTCAAATCACAGAGATACTGTTCAGGTCAACAGTATCTCAGTTGACCCGAACAGCCTCCACTTTCACCGGCAGTGAAAGTGGAAGCTAAAAGGGGTCAGAAGTGTGAGATTTTGACAATTTCTTTGGACTTTGATGAGTGTAACAACGTGTAGATGCTTTTGGAACAGGAACCTTTGATTGTCCTGTGGGTCAACTCTGGGTCATGCGAATGACTGCACGCTGGCCTATGGTCATCCTTTCTAACATAATTGATGTATCGCCAACAATGCGTTTGTCACCTCGAGAGAGATTTTTCCTGAGTGGAACATGTCAAAACTATAAAGAGGCACATAGAGGAGCTTGGGAAGGCACTTGTGGTGCTGCATATTCAACAAGGCAGAAGATGCCAAGGACCCCAGCCATTGCATCCACAGTGGAATCAAGAATCAAGCCTAATACACGCCCAGTAAGCTATCTTGAACCATATTTCTCTCTTTGTCATATGTGGATTATATAGGCCTAATAAAGTTTACTTTGAAAAAACAGGTCAAATTGACCCTGAACAGGACAGGAGTCTTATTTTTATTTATCAACACATAAAAAACCTAATGATATGTAAACGGAATGTATTTTATATCAAAGGTTTTCTAAAGTCCATAAAAAAAGTTTGAACGTGTTCTTCTGACGAAAAACGATTGTATTACCTATCTAATTGAACAAAGAGAATTGTGAGAGGTTAATAGCAATATTAGTTAACATTCAATTGTTAATAGTGTCAGTAATGAGGTACAACATTTGTTTTGTGAGTTTTTGTTTCAGATATTTTTTTAAAATATTTAAACATGCACCGGGTCAAATTGAACCGAGAACAATTTTGGCTATAGGCTTACTTCCTATAGCCTAGTTACTTAAGTAAGTAGGGTAAGTTAGTAGTAGCCTACGTAAAGTAAGTTAGTAAATAGCCTACCTAATTAATCCCCAAAGGGAAAACGCGGTAGGCCTATAACGTTACCGAGACATCCCACATTTTGTGGCTGTTCAAATGTGTTATAAAACGCATATAAAATGCGTATAAAACAGAAGTACTTGGAGATCCAGGTCCTCATGATGGCGTAGCCTACTCAATGCTGCAGGAACCGCTGCGTGTCCACAGAACAAGCGTGTAGCTGTACAAAACAGGTGAATACAGGCCTATTTTGGGATTATTCTCACTTTATCTCACCCAAAACACATCTTTATGTGTATGTTCGAGCAGAACTGTAGGCTACAATATACGAGGAGAGATTGGGTATCTGTCACAGACCTGGCTGGATCATTTAGCTTCAGTAGAAGTGTAGCCTACATTAACGAATGAATAGTAGGCTAATATTACTTAATGCAGTAGTAAGCATTATAATATAGCATTAGAACATGGATGGATGGTTAACCCTAACCTCATTAAATATGTAACTTAAAATGAACTGAAATGAATAAAATGAACATTAACTGTTAGATAATGCTCACAGAATTAACTTTAAATATTAATTAATTTAAATGTATGGTTAATTAAGGTACCCTTATTGTAAAGTGTCACCACATTTTTTATTGTTGCAATTTGTGTATTTTTAATAGGCTATTTATTATTATCTGTATTGCACTATATGTATTTATTTATTATTATTATTATTATTATTATTATTAGTATTAATAATAATAATAATAATAATGTTATTATTATTGTTACTATTATTATAATTGTTATTATCATCATTCTTATAATTGTGATTATATATGATTATGATTATTATTATTATTTACTATTTGTCAAACGATTGCTCTTTACTTATTGTAAAGCTCACCTCGTGATTGAAGCGGGCTACAGGCGATACAGGCCATTCAACTTCATCATCATCTTAATTTATGCGCGCGAAGATTAAAACGAGGAAGGGCGGGAACGAGGAGGAGCCGGAGCAGAGAGGCTCAGCCCATCTGCGGTGAGCCTACTTGGGCTCCGGAGCTCAAACTGCAATACTGACTCACTTGACAGCTGCTGACACATCAACACCTGACAGAAGACTTGCGGTGACTCGCAGCTGGCAATCAAATCACCACTGCGATTCGATTAGTCGATCAGTGAATGCGGACAAGTCGATAACAAAACATGACACTATCCCTTTTCCCGTTCTCCATCAACGACATCCTCAGCAGAGGACTGGAGGAGCGGGGGAACCTTAAGAAAGGCACTACTACGGCAGACGCGTCGAGAACACACACCTGCAACGCCACAGAGAGGGAGGCTCTCGGACGGGGTAAAGCCCGGGATCAGTGCAGGACAGTCCCGGCAGCTCTGCCTCACGCAGAGGTGTACGGAGAAGGCGGCGACGCGCCTGAGCCTGGGTTGAATGCTGCTGGGATTTATACATCTGAGAGCTACTGTGGAAACTTCCCACGCTGGGGAACCAAACCCACTTCACTCAAAGAAGGTAAGGGAATCTGTCCTTTCACTGGGCGACATCACAACGTCGATGGTTCTCATTGAGAAAATATCAATATCATGTCTGACACTGCGGAATGCATAATTTAAAAAAAGTGCCTTTGTGTGTGTAAGGGTCCGATGACCTCGAGGGCCGGACACTGATAATATGATGCATTGCTAATAAGGTGGTTTATTGCCTAGATTTACAGCTTTCGCTTTCAGCCATTGATGGCCTCACACAGTATATAGGACGCAATGTCTGTTTGAAAGATGTCCCTAATGTCATTGGTGAAATAAAAAGTAGGCACAGATGCATACATCGTTTTATGTACTAGCTACATCACATGACATGTCTTCCACTTTGAAGTTAGACCTACAAGACCCTGAGCTGGCGGAACAAATATTTTCAAGGACACATGAAACAGGGGATTTCTGCATTTTTAAGATGTTTTTCTAAAGGGTCGCTTGTTCGCTTTATGACCACATGTCCTCTACATCTCCCACCACGCAGAGAGTGAAGAAGAACGACTGCACTGTTCAAAGCACAATAAGCCAGACGACAACGGCGGCGGCGATAGGTTCAAATTCGAGACCGAGGATTCGCAGCCCGGGTCCGGTAGCAAGAAGCGCTCCCGGGCGGCCTTCTCCCACGCGCAGGTGTACGAGCTGGAGAGGCGCTTCAGGGTGCAGAAGTACCTGTCCGGCCCGGAGCGCGTTGACCTGGCCGCGGCGCTGACACTCACTGAGACGCAGGTCAAGATCTGGTTCCAGAACCGGAGGTACAAAACCAAACGACGTCAGCTGCTGTTGTCGACAGAGCTGGGCCCGTCCAGTCCCCTCCCTGGCCTGCTGGGGAAGAAGGTGGCCGTAAAGGTGCTGGTGAGGGACAGCCAGAGACAGTACCCGGTGGGGTTCCCCGCTGTGCCGCTGTATTCCACGTACCAGTACAGCCCATACCTCCACTGTTTCCACACGTGGCTGCCAGGCAGTAGGCCTGCTCTGCTACGGGGGATTTCGCCCACGGAGGCATACGGAGGAGACTTTGGTGTTGAAGACATTATTACAAATGGGCAACAATGAGACCAGACACGAGCAGACGTATTGAGTTTTTGTTCCAAACGACGCACCGGCTGCTCATGTTTTGTCCTTAACGAAAGTTACATATGTTTTGTTTGATTCCCTGTTTCACCATTTTTAGATTTAATATAATGAAACAAGCAGCTCAACCTCATTATGATTTGTGATATGACTTATTATTTACAAGTAAACCATTGCTATTTCCGGGACAGATGAGGCAGATCATTTTTTTTTACTTTTCATGTGAATTTTTCTAATTGAATTACAACAATTTAATATTGTCTTATTTATAATGAGAGGTTGCTTATCTTAAGAGTGGAATTTACTTTAGTCACCCCAACTGTTGACTTTCTTCATGATTACGCATTTCGATTAGGCCTACAGTGTAGCCTTAAGCACAAATAAAGGAAGGTCTTTCTGTTCATCTTGAGGGGATTACAAAAAATATGTATATCCCTTGAGGAGACGATTTCACTGTGTAAACTGCTTTTATTGTGCCGTAAGTTAAGAGCACCTGAGTTTTTCAGTTGTATCTGTAAGCTATATGAACCAAACCCACCGTTAATTTAAATACAAGTGACATAAATACTCTGTGTCATGAATTATACATGGGATTCTCGTTTCCTATAAGAATTTATATTGTTAACGGAGACTATTTATTAACCTGTCATTATTGTATTTCTTGTTGTTATTATTATTAACTTTATTATCATAAAATAAAAGCACTGCATTATGACTCGACAATCTTCTACTTTGCTGCAGCAATTAATATTTATTATCATATTATGTACTTATTATTTTTGACAAGAAGTACCCACATGTGTCTACTTCAAATATCAAGGAGTTAAATTGTTATAACTACCTAGGGTAAGCTGTACAGCCAATCAAATAAGTGTGTGTGTGTGTGTGTGTGTGTGTGTGTGTGTGTGTGTGTGTGTGTGTGTGTGTGTGTGTGTGTGTGTGTGTGTGCTTGCGTGTGTGTGTGTGCTTGAGTGTGTGTGTGTGTGTGTGTGTGTGTGTGTGTGTGTGTGTGTTTGAGTGTGTGTGTGTGTGTGTGTGTGTGTGTGTGTGTGTGTGTGTTTTGTTTGTCTTGACAATGCCGATCCCTTTGAACAACACAATATTTGCATATGTTTATTATTCCCAAAAATAACAAAATCACTTTAGTTGTTCAACAGATTCAAAGTAGAGCATTTATATACTAAATTCAAGTTTACTCTGAATTCCTGATGAATTTAACATTATTACAGATACAAGTAACCCTAACCCTAGTAAAATAACTATGACTATCCACAGCCCTGTTTTCCATTGTGTTCCTAGCTGTTGCAGCCTGGATGTGATGCATCACATTTATACCTGACAACCAGTGACTCTTTACTCTAATACAGGTTCTGCAATTTCTACCTCAACACTCAATGACAAAGTTAAGCTTAGCTAAACATCAATCCACTCCATCCATCCATCTATCGACTTGTGTTTCGGCAATCAAATTCTGCCGTTCTTGCTTACATAGCCATAAAACTACCGAAGTGAAACTAGGTAGAAAGTGGGTATTTACAGTTATGATCACATGTCCCTATAAGTGCTGGAACTGGTGCTGTTTCACCAAACAGCCAACACTACCCAACATTCCCCCCTATAGTTTGGTTCTGTAAGGATTAAGTGGATTGTAGTTTGGTTTCTTATTTTTACTTTCTGCACATACAGTAAGATAACACAAACATCGACATATTTGTATGTGAAAGCTTGTCAATAAAAAGCATTCTGATTCATATACATCCAACGTGGAGTTTGGCTGCATTACAGTTTTTGCCCATTGCTTGAACACTATAGACACATGCTTAGACCAAACTAACACAACAGAGTTTTTGTTACTATACCTTAAACACATGTAACTTAAACAAAAGCGCTGCTTTGCACTTTATTTGCAATTCTGCAACATACTTGCTCCTGCAAACTACACACTATTTCATACATATGTTATAGACTACACTTTTACAGACATTTGAGAATCTAACAAACTTTAAAAACAAAAACATGATAGAAGGTCTTGAGGAAGTACTAGTCAAAAGTATAGTCCTACAAAAAACAAAAAAATGCCTCAGGCAAAGCCTGAGGTGTGTTATTTGAGCTTATTTGCTGTGCGAGGCAAACCAAACCATACGCATTTCACAAACAATAGAAAATTAGAAGAAATCAGGGAGTGTATTCTTGTTTAAGGATGTCTGGAGAGCAGACTTCCCCCGGGGGGGGGGGGGGGTGTTGGGGGAGGTCTCTCATGCTCCTACTGAGCAGCTGCATGAGTCAGAGGGGGTCAACAGACCGTGGCGATGTTGCAGTGCACCATTCACATAAGACAGATACCATCAATCATGCTCGACTGAGGAGACTACACCCACATCCCACTGCCATGGAGAGTCAGCGGTGTGACACTGCCATCGCAAAACAAAAACAAATCAAGTATTTTCTAGTTCTTTTTTTGCTATTTTTAACCTTCGTAATTGTCAGGTTAGTGGTGCACACTGCACACAGAGCCTTCGGGAGCTAGCGCAAAGTGCAGCGCAGCAACGTTGAACCATCTTCATTACTTTATGAAGCTAATCTTTGCCAATGTCTGTCTATTAACGTACAAATATCCAGGGTTTCAATTTGCATTGTTTCCAGGACTTGAAGTTCATTCAGCTGAAAAAAAACACTATTTGCGTTGATGGTCGGGACGGTCTCTTCCAAGTCTTGTGAATGACATGTGAAGAGTGGGATGGGTGCCACTTGAATCAGACTAAACACCTACTCCCTTACTTTCACCACTACAACCTGTTTGACCGAAATCCTGCCCAAGCCTATTTTGCAGTGTTGCATTGTGAAGAACATGCTTTGCTGTGTGAGTGTGTGTGTGTGTGTGTGTGTGTGTGTGTGTGTGTGTGTGTGTGTGTGTGTGTGTGTGTGTGTGTGCATTTGCCAGTGAGAGTCATACATGTGTGTGTGTTTGCCATGTGTGCCAGTTTGCCAGTCATACAACTTTTTTATTTTTGCCAAATATAACATTTCCATCAGAAACCGCTATTGCTGTAAAACAATACGCAAACATATTTTTGTATTCATACGCAGAGACAACTTTATGAAACACTTCTTTCCAACACAGTTCTGGTGACTTCAGAATCACTTGGTTATTGTTGGACTGAGACATTTCAGGGGAGACAATAGTGGAACTTAATCAACCACACAACACTCTCCTAGACTCAGCCGATTGTCCAACACCTACGTAGAAAGAAAACCTCTGTGCTCCCACACATTGGGCAAAGTGGGCAGATCATACCGCCTACCGTGAAAAGGCAACTTCTTCCCCCTAGTTATCTGCTTCCCTCCCCTCCCTAATTCCTATCTCATCAATCTAGAGACTTGGCAAGAAAAAGCCAAAAAAACACACTATTTACTAAGTGTGTGTGTTGGAGAACCGACTTGAGTGAGCCTACAAGCATTTATGTTTGAATATGTAATCTGCAAGTATGTAAACAGTTCTCCCTGAGAGGGAGCGTCGCGTACTTCTCTGCAGTGTGGACTGAGTGAGCTGGTGAAGCTAGGCAGATAGGCAGACAGGCAGCCGTACATACAGGCAGGCAGACAGAGAGACAGGCAGACAGACAGACAGATAGACAGACAGACAGAGGCGCAGATAGGTGGACGTACACAGACAGACCAATAGGCAGATATTTAGACAGGCAGACAGACAGATAGGCAAAGACCAAACAACAGAGAGAAAGTTGGACAGGCAGATGGAAAAACAGACAGAAAGACAGACAGAGAGACATACAGGTATGCAGGCATACGGATGGACTGACAGACAGACAAGCGTCAATGGCCCGATACAGAGACCAGGACAAAGGAATCTAAGTGATCTAAACACAGCCTCAGTGACACTCCTTTGCCTCTGTCATCCAAATAATTTCCCTCCAGTCGCTCTAGTCTCGACGCGGACCAAGCGGGGGGGGGGGGGAAATCACTCCAACAAAGGTACTATGACCCCATGCAGATACAGCCAGTTAACACCTTCATCACCCCGTGCATGGATCGCTTCATGCCTTTCCTGTGAAAAGGTGAATTCTCAGCGTGGAATGTGTCGAGGGTAGGGCCCCGAGTGCAGTGGCCCACCGACCAACCCGGACGTGTTCCAACTCTTAGAGCCACCCGGCGGTGATGCTGGCTGCTCATATTAGAGGGCAGTGATCATTTGCTGCAGGAGCTGTGGGGAGAACGTCTCCCAGGAGTTTACCGCCACGTCTTAGGCTGGCACCCGCGGGGGTGGAAGTATCAGGCCAGAGCCTGCTAGATGTTGTGTTAATGACACGTTGTACCAACAACTCTTTTACAAGCTTGGCAAGGGACTGATGCAGAGAGGTAATGGGTCGATTTTGCAGGTTGTGTTTGGCAACGTGTGTGTGTGTGTGTGTGTGTGTGTGTGTGTGTGTGTGTTTTTGGGAGTGTGTCTGTCTGTGTATGTTTGTGTTTGGGAGGGTGGTTACGTTTGTGCAACCGTTTAGGTATGTTTGTGTGTCTGTGTGTGTGTGGTGTGTGTGTGTGTGTGTGTGTGTGTGTGTGCGTGTGGGTATGCGTGTGTGCATCAGTTTGTGTGTTATGGCTTGGTTAATGTGTTAGCTCAAAGCAGACAAAGGGCAGGACTCAGGAAGTTAGAGGGGTCATGGTTAATACTTCTGTTTAAAGACAGATCAGCTGACCTTTAACCTGCAACCCCCCCCCCCCCCCGACCCCCCACCTCCATGATCTCTCTCTCTCTCTCTCTCTCTCTCTCTCTCTCTCTCTCTCTCTCTCTCTCTCTCTCTCTCTCTCTCTCTCTCTCTCTCTCTCTCTCTCACTCTCTCTCCCTCTCCCTCCCTCTCTCTCTCCTCGTCCTGTGTCTTCCTTCCTTGGCTTTATCTCTATATATGTTTCTCCTACACACAAATGCATGCATTACACAACGTTAAAAAATGAGTGGTTGGGTCTGATCCAGAAACTATTAGCAGATAGCATCAGTGCTAGTAGGAATGTAAACATTTACAGTGGAGGCATGAGACACATCCATCACACACAAGCCGAGTCATCTCTCCAGCAGCCAAACAAAAACTAGACTAGGACACCATACCCTCACATGCTGTAGGTTATCTTAAACAGTGTATTCTGGGGAGATTCTCAGTAGATTCTCAGTAGTATGCAGATTGTTTCCACAGCTTGGATGCCTCCTTCAGCTCAGTGCAGAAACTGGATTGTCAGGTCTGGTATTGTATTAACCTAATGTAATTAGCTTACATTAGAGTTCTCATAGTCGACATGCATGTTTTGATGTTCTGAACAAATTAAATGGGGCCCACAGCAAATTAAGCTAATTGCTAATCACTAATTAATAATGATTCACTTAAAATAAAGAGCGGCTGTGTGTTCGTTTGTGTAAGGGTATGTGTGCTGAAATACTGTGGTTGTTCAAATGAATACATTTCGTGGCAGTTTTAAACACTGACATCATAACAAATGACGGTAATTTCTATTGGATGTTTCTACCAGACAAATGCATATACATGCATTTCCCTCTGCATGTGTAGGGGTAACTCCCTGTTACTCTCTCTGTTACTTTTGTGGTAACAGAGAGCAGATTCATATTTGCAGAGCTCCTCTGGCCATAGATGGACATATAAACAGCCAGATCATGATATCCAACCTGTTGCACTTTCTCCTTCTGATTGTGCTCTATGCTGAGAACTCCTCTGCTCGCTCTCCTTCTCACACACACACACACACACACACACACACACACACACACACACACACACACACACACACACACACACACACACACACACACACACACACACAGCCTGCATGCATCAAAACACACACACACACACACACTCACATGGAGGGAGGAATCCAGATGTTTTAATTAGGGGTGATAAGCAGAGGGGAGGGGGGGGGGCAGAGAACAGGTCCGGCAGGGAGACGTCTCCTGTCAGAGAGCCGATAAAGACATACTCACAGACTACTTAGAGCCCCTCACACTCACATGCACACACAAGCTGCCACTATTCCTTCTCCTCTCTTTGCCCCTCTCTGGCTGTGGAGAGAAAGAGAGCGAGAGAGCAAGAGAGCAAGAGAGCGAGAGCCTTCACCGCCTTTGCTGCCTTCCTGTATGGTATCAGTGAATTGTGCACCGTATTTGACTGTATTATTTTGTGACCGTTGTTTCCAGAAAGAAATTGGCATAAAAATAATATTTACCAAAATGTAAGATTTGTGGGTTTGAGGGTAAAAGTAAGCGGATGCAGGACTATGTCGATGTTTGTGTCTGTAGGAATACTACAGACATTTTTTAATACAAAAACATTACAATAAGAAATTCATTCCCCTCTCTCTCTAGGTTAAAGGGATAGTTCAGGATTTTGGACATCGGGTCTCATTTCCAAGTGAGCCAGTGTGTTATTTATCATTGGAGATTGTTTTCAATACTTTTCATTCAGTCCTTATAGTTGCAGAAATTGTTGGTGCTAGGCTAGCGCAAGTCGAGGGGAACTGCTAGCCTGCCAATAAAAACAGTTTTACCCACTCCCGAGGCAAACCAATTACAATGCCCGACAATCGATGTAAATGTCTGTGTTGATAGAATAGTGTTAGAAAAAAACTTACCCTTGCATCACATTGCATTTAGTTTATAATCCCTGTAGTTGGAAGCAAGCTAAGGCAGCGGCGGACTGATATTACCTGGAGTGGGCTTCTCTGTTGACCTTCTGCTGTAGTGAATTGGTTGCTACACCAGAGCAAAGTGAAATTCCGCTGCTGAGAAAGTAGTCCCCCAAAATGTAATGTGATCATTGCGATACAAGGATAGTTTTATTTCTAATATTATTCTATCAACACAGACATTTACATCGATAGTAAGGCATTATAATTGGTTTGCATCGGATGTACTTTGGAGTGGGTAAAACAGTTTTTATTGGCAGGCTAGCAGTTCCCCTCGACTTGTGCTAGCCTAGCGCCAGCGATTTCTGCAACTAGAAGGACTGAATGAAAAGTGTTTAAAACGGTCTCCAATGATAAATAACACACTGGCTCACTTGGATTATGAGACCCGATCTCCAAAATCCTGAACTATCCCTTTAACTAACAGGGACCCGATCTGGCGGCGTCCAAAAGTCCCCCAGGTCCAGTTCATCTGACGAAGCGGACTTCTTGTGTGCCCTGCTTCCAACTCCAAACAACTGAAAAGACACTTGGCCTGTTCAGCAGATCACATGGACTTGCAGAAATCTTTCCCTGCAGTGTGCAAGCTGTGAGTGAAGCTGAACTCACCTCTACCTGCCTCAGAGGCCTGTGAAAGGCTATTTAGCATTGCAGAAGAGCAGGCTGGATGCTCACAATTTATAAAAAAACAACTTCTTCTGAAAGCAAAAAGCAAGTTTTTAAAGTGGGGAAGGGGTCGTTACTGTGAGGGTGAGAGGGAGGATGAAGAGGGAGAGGGAGAATGGAGAGGGAGAGGGAGAATGGAGAGGGAGAGGGGAGATAGAGAGGGATAGGGAGAGATGACTCAAGGAATGGGAGGGTGAGGGAAAACCTGGATTTCATTTGCTGAATTTGAAATAGAAAACAACAAGTGTGTCCTTGCTAAATCTCACAGAAACAATGGGTCTTGACACAAATCGACACATTATTGAAACACACTGTAAACATACTGATTGTAATGCAGTTCCTTAAGTTGTGAAGGCCTCATCTTCTTAGTGTAGGGAGGGAGGGAGGATGGATGAATGAAGGGAGGAGATGGAATGGAGCAAAGGCAGGATGAATTGAGGGAGAGGGGAAGATGTGAGTGGTGGATGGGAGGATTGAGGATAGAGTTTTTATATTTTGAAAGTGTTAATAATATTCATCTTTTAACCACCCTACCCAGAGGCAGTTCATAGCCGGCATTTATTGAAACATCATGTCTCTGAACGCATCAAAAAAACAAATCAAAGTCTGGTTGGGAGGAGGAAATGGGTGTTGACAGGGGACTGGTGGCAAGTGGCACTGGTCAGGATGAACTCTTCATCATCCTGTGCTCGACTCTGATTCAGCTAAAGGTGGTTCAGAGAGCTAATTTCAGTAAAGCCAGATTACATGAAATTGACTCTGATCCCAAATGCAATCGTTGTGGTAGTCTACAGTCGGACCTCACTCAATCGATCAATAAATCAATAACAAAAAGTCAGTCAATAAATCCTGTCCTCGTGTGTGTGTGTGTGTGTGTGTGTGTGTGTGTGTGTGTGTGTGTGTGTGTGTTATTGAGAGTGTGAATGAATGAATGCCTCACTTGGAGTTGCTGTGCTCCTTGCTCTGACACCTGCATCCGGCACAAGGACACAGGGAAGAATTCCACTCCCCTCCAATAAAATTGTACTCGCCTTGACCTGATAATGCTTTGCTGTCTTGGAAGCCTGGATACATACACAGTTACACACACACACACACACACACACACACACACACACACACACACACACACACACACACACACACACACACACACACTTGATACATTTCAAACCAGACGTGTTTTGATACATTTCCAACGAATGAGAGAGAACGGGAAATAATTCCTATTATTAAGCATTAGATAATGCTTAATAATAAGTTCATCAAATTCTCATGACAAATTCTCCCTACTTTACAATGTTTGCATTGACTTGCCAAACAAGTTATGGAAGTTTTGACTCAGAAATAATTGTTTGCATAAACAAAGACTTATGACTTAGTTATTAAAAATCCAAACTGTGCATGAAGTGAAGTTAGTAATTGAATGATTCAAGGTGTTTTCAGCAGGACCCGACTGCAAGTGGGCCCCAGCTCCAAGGCATGGCGATCAGGCCCTGCTGACAGGAGAGGAAAACAGCTCAGTTTCCCTGAACTAGTTCAAAGGGCAGCAGTTCCTCTTCTTTGAGTGTCCCTGACTGCACCTGTGCTACCCCACTCACTCTCACTATCTCACTCTCTCTCTTTGTTCATTCTCCCTCTCTCCTACCTCTAACTCCGACTAACCCCTATCTATTATCAGTGGGACTCTCACTATTTTGCTCTCTGTTTATATATATATATATATATATATATATATATAATTTTATATATTATCACTCTCTTCTAATCTTTTTTTCTGTCGGTTTGGGCCTGTGTGTGTGTGTGTGTGTGTGTGTGTGTGTGTGTGTGTGTGCGCGCGCGTTGTCTGTCAGTGCATGTGTGTGTGTGTGTGTGTGTGTGTGTGTGTGTGTGTGTTTGTCATTGCCTGTGTGTGTGTGTGTGTGTGTGTGTGTGTGTGTGTGTGTGTGTGTGTGTGTGTGTGTGTGTGTGTGTCCGTCTGTGCCTGTCTGTGTGTGTGTGTTTCGAGTCACAGGTCATTCTCTGTGAGTGACTGGTGGGGAGGGCCCTATTCTGCCTTTTCTTTTTTTAAAGGGGCCTGTCACAACATTTGAGACCCAGCGTAGGGCAATAGAAGAGGAAATTGTATGTGTGTGTGTGTGTGTGTGTGTGTGTGTGTGTGTGTGTGTGTGTGTGTGTGTGTGTGTGTGTGTATGTGCATGTGGAGGGGAGACACCTGCACTCACCTGTTAGAACGTCTCATTTGATCACTGCTGTCCATTTTAGAGACCTGACTCTTAGGGCCTGAGGGCCAGCAGAGGGGTGGCGGTGGTGTGACGGCTCTCTGCTTTGATCACGAAGCAACCTCGCTCCAGTCTGTCGTCACTAATCACCGCCGTCCCCCTGGGGCCCTCTGCGGCTGATTAATGAGATGTGCTGCTGAACACACATGGAAATAAAAAGCAAATGTTTGATAGCCTTCTCACAACATTGGCTTTGGATTTACTTTATACACATATTATAGTAAATACTGCAAATGTTGGGAGACATTGATCTTTTCCACTGCAATGTGTGTTGACTCACTGGTTCCCAACGTCTCTGTTCCCATCCAGACCCCCCAGCCACCCCCCACTACCTCCAGGTATCGCCAAGAGAGGGGGTGTCATTTTATAGAGATGTAGTTCTTTTAACGCTTTAGTTAAGAGAGATTATGCACTCAACTCACAAGCGCACACACACACACACACACACACACACACACACACACACAATGGTCCTTCTGTCTGATGGGATGAAAGACAGGTGTGTGTGTGTGTGTGTGTGTGTGTGTGTGTGTGTGTGTGTGTGTGTGTGTGTGTGTGTGTGTGTGTGTGTGTGTGTGTGTGCGCGTGTGCGTATGCACGGGCACCCACAGGTACATACACATGCTTGTGGTTCCAGTGGTTCCTCTGTGTATTAAAGACAATCCTGTAGGCAGACACACACACACACACACACTCTCTCCCCCCTCACCCTGCTCGTCTGAGTGATGACAGGAAGGGTATCTACCTCCCTCATCTCAAGGATCTCCAGGCTACCAGAACATTCAAGACCCGACTGGCTTTGCAGGCTAACTTTAGCACCCTAACCCCCATCCAGTATTACAATAGCCAGCGCGGTCGTAGTGAACAACTGTGTGGAATATTCTCCCATCCTTCACAATTACCCCCCGGTTTATTTTTCTCCCAGAAACAATGAACAGGGTGAGCTGAAGTGTTCTACTTTTGTTCTTCTCTTGTTGTTCTGTTTGGGGAACATTTAACCATCTACCTATTTATACGACACTAGAAGAATTGTTCGTCCTCTGAGTTGCACTGGAAGCGCTGATGAAGGACTAAAGATACTGAGGGTGGAACCCATGGGGGTCTTACAGTGAGTATGGTCTTGGTCCCACCGAAAAACTGCAGGTTACTGAGAACAGGACTTGGTTTTTAACTTGTCATTTCATTTAATTAAAAAAAAAAAGAACAACAATTACAAAAAGACACTCAAACTCGACACAAGTAACCCTAACCCTAGCCCTAACCGCACTAGGAATATTAATGAAGAGTTCAAAAGTTACTTCATCTGGGGCATTGGAATGTGATGTTTTATTGTCAAAAAGCAAACTGTCCTAGTCTCTCCTATGATTATGGGCCCAACACTAAGACCAGCACTTAGTCAGACCTACAGTAATACAGGCGCTTACAAACTAGACGTATAGAATAAGCCTCCATTTTTCTCCCAAACCCTCGGATATACTGTATGTCCTTTTTTATGTTTTAAAAGCTTGGTCTATCTTGGTTGTCTATTTATCATTTGTTATGTTGTCACTGTTGATGTTTTAATGTTATTTTCATATCAGTTCTACATGCTGCAAAACAAAACCTCTACTTTACATGAGATATTTGATAAAAAAGCAGAGAGAGAGAGAGAGAGAGAGAGAGAGAGAGAGAGAGAGAGAGAGAGAGAGAGAGAGGGAAAGACAGCTCAGGGGATTAAAACAACAGCTCCTTTATCCAGCAGCACCCGCTATAGGAGATGAGATGTGTGTGTGTGGATGAGTGTTAGGGAGAGAGTAGCTAATCACACCTCATCCATTAGCTTCTTGGGAAAGAGCAAATAAAATGGACAGTGGAGGCTTAATCTGGTATCACACTGTAATTCATGCTAAGTGTTTCCGTGGTGATCCAGGCTAATAGATGGAGAGTGAGCAGACAAACGTAGCAAGAAATAGGGCAATAAATATAGAAGAGAGAGAGAGAGAGAGAGAGAGAGAGAGAGAGAGAGAGAGAGAGAGAGAGAGAGAGGTAGTTGGAGTATCAAAGTGTTTTTCAGCAGTTTATATACTCTTGTGTGTGTGTGTGTGTGTGTGTGTGTGTGTGTGTGTGTGTGTGTGTGTGTGTGTGTGTGACACGCGTATGTGTATGTGTTTGTGTGTGACACATGGGATTGTGTGTGCGTGTTTCAGAGAGACTTGTGTGTCTGTGTGAACACTACTCATTGTGGCTATCCAAATACAGTCAGATATAATGTCCTTGAGGGTGATAACATTACATAGACAGAAAAGGTGGGAGAAGGATGTAGTCAAGAGCTGTTGAGATAACAGTGGAACAGACCCCCCCACACACACAAACACACACACACACACACACACACAAAACCAGAAAAACTAGATTATAAATCCTACAGTTGTTGCACAGTTGTGAATCCTATTTTAAGTGGCAAAACGTGTTAGCACCAGACAGCAGTGGTGCAATGGTATTGTAATTGCACTGTTGTTAACTTCCGGCATAATTGTCTTCATTCAAAATCCAAACCAAGTCTTTTACGATTCAAAACAAGCTGGCAATACCACACACACACACACACACACACACACACACACACACACACACACACACACACACACACACACACACACACACACACACACACACACACACACACACACACACACAGAAGGACAGAAAGACAAACAAACAGACAGATAGAGGGGGGAAGACAGACAGAAAGAGTAGAGTCAAAAATAGCTACTGGCAGACTAAATAGTTTACATTATCGGGGCTGCAGGGGATTGGACGCAAGAGAGGGGACACGTTTGAACAAAGCCACTGACAAACTGACAAACAGACAAACTGTAGGAAGGTGTCATTTGCACTTATGTGTGTGTTTTGGGGTGTCTGACCCCGACATCTTCTGTGGCTCCTAATCTTTACATTCTCATTTCCTCTGAATCTTGTTAACCACGGCTATTGGCATGAGTGTGCATTTCTGTGCCGTGCACTAAGGCTAACCTAAACATGACAAAGCAGCAGTTCTATGTCTGCTCTTCTGTCCCTGATAAATGCATACATTGTCATCAGACAGACAGAGAGCCGTACACCAATCTCAAGCATGTGGCTCTGAACAGTCCAAAAGTAAAAAAAAAAAAAAGTCATTTTAACAATAGCATCACCAGGGGCCACACACACACACACACACACACACAAACAAATACACAAGCAAACGAAAGTTACAGATGTAACTACGGTTCTATGAATCCTGGATGACCACCAGAGGCGGTGCTTAAAGCACTGGATATATCCACCTCGCGCATGCGCATTTCGAGTACCTAATACCAACATAGTCACCTGTGACCCCCACGTGACACCGGGAAGTCTATAACTTCCGGTGTCGTTAGAGGATCTGTTCCTAGAATCTTCTCGTGAAAACACAAGGATTCTGTAGTGACTAGAAGCTCTGGCGGTCATCCAGGATTCATAGAACCCTAGTTACATCTGTAACTTTCGTTCTATTTCATCCTTACTGACCGCCAGAGGCGGTGCTTAAAGCACTGGATGACCATACCAACAAGGTCACAAAGAATCCAACACCCACCTCACTCATTGGAGGCAGCAGAGCTTGGACGTAGGACCGCACCCATTGGATAGGGGTCGGCGACGTTGACCCAGTAGAACCTAGTGTATGTGCCAGGCGTTGTCCATGACGCCGCAGCACAGATAGCCTCCAGGGGCACCCCTTATAGTGCAGCCCATGAGGTTGCAACGCTTCTGGTGGAGTGGCACCTCACCCCAGATGGCGGGGGGCGGCCACTGGCCCCATAGGCGTGCGTATGGCTTCGACCACCCAGTGGGACAGTCGCTGTTTGGAGAGAGCACAACTTCTGTTAGGGCCATCGTGACACATGAACAATTGCTCTGACTGTCTTATACTAGCAGTAGCAGCAATGTAGGCCTTAAGCACCCGTACCGGGCAGAGCAGCTCAGATCTACCCTCCTCAGATAGGGAGTCAAAACGAGCGAGCTGGATAGGCTGGTTGAGATGGGTGCGTGAAAGCACCTTGGGCAGGAATGCCACATTTGGCCATAAAACTACACCCGAGCCATCAGGGTTCCAACGCAGGCATGTATCTGCCACGGATAGGGCCTGCAACTCCCCGACCCGCTTCGCGGAGGTAATGGCAAGCAGGAAAGCCACCTTCATGGACAACCACTTTCACCCTACCTGGGTCAAGGGCTCAAACTGAGGTAATGACATGTCCTCCAGCACCAGGGGCAGATCCCATGCTGGGGCCCTCAGGGTCCTAGGGGGACGCAGCCGCAGAGCCCCTCTAAGAAAGAGGGACACCAACCTTTTGCACCCCACTGTGGCTCCATCAACCCTTTCATGCTGGGAAGAAATAGCAGCCACATAGACCCTCAGCGTGGAATGAGAATGACCACTACCGAGGAGGGACTGCAGGAACTCCAGAACGGTGGCCACGGAGCAACGTGCTGGGTCTACTACCTTCCCCTTACACCAGTCGGAGAACAGCTTCCATCTATTCTCGTACTGTGCCCTGGTAGATGGCGCCCTGGCATTCAGGATAGTGTTCCTGACGGTCGCCGTGCAGGACGTCAGCAGTGGTTCGGGCCCTGCAGTGGCCAAACCCAGAGCTGGAGGCGACGAGGGTCTGGGTGCCAAATTCGATCCCCCAGTTGTGACAGGAGGTCCTTCCTGTAGGGGAGGCGCCATGGAGAGCTGCAGCAGAGCCTGCACAGCAGTGGAAACCAGAGTCTCCCTGGCCAAAAAGGGGCCACCAGAAGTAGCCTGTGACCCCACAGAAGCACCCCCTGGAGTGTGGGAATCAGGGGCTGTGGTGGAAAGGCATACAGAGGACTCTGTGGCCAGTTGTGAGACAAGGCGTCCTGTCCGCCCTGCCAAAAAGATCCCAAATCACCTCCACCACCTCCGGGTGAAGCCACCATTCCCCCGGTGGGGGCTTCTGTCGCGACAGGAAGTCCGCAACCTGATTCCGGTGGCCTGGGATGAAGACTGCCCGCACGCTGGCCAGGCGGGGATATGCCCAGGTCAACAGGCTCCGAGATACCCGGAGTAGCCGTGTGGACCGAGTGCCCCCTTGGTGGTTTATTTGGGCAACAGTGGACTTGTCTGAACAAACCAGCACGTGCTTGCCTTTCAGCTGGGGCAGAAAGTGGTTGAGTGCTAGTTGCACCGCACGGAGCTCTAGCACGTTGATATGCTCATTGTTCTGGGCCGGCCACTGCCCCTGGGTAGTCCTGCCCTGCCACATCGCTCCCCATCCCGAGAGGCAAGCATCTGCTGTGACCAACTCCCGACGGGACGGGATGGCACCCATGGGTACACCAGCCGACAGATATGGCCACTTTCTCCATGAGGACAGAGAGGAGGCATCTCTGCGACACCCTGACCTTCCGGTGCCTGTGCCACTTGGGGTCCAGGTGGAGGCTGTTTAGCCATATCTGCAGTGGCCGCAGGGACAGCAAGCCGAGAGGCACCACAGCTGAGGCAGCTGTAAGTTTGCCCAGGAGCTGGAGGAATTGGATAAACGGCACCATCCTGCCACACTCGAAGAGGGGGAGGCGGAGGAGAATGTCGTTCACCCGCCGTGGTGACAGATAGGCCCTCATGGCGTCTGAGTCTAGGACCATCCCCAGGTATGTGACCTGCTGAGATGGGTCCAGGTGACTCTTCAGGAGATTCACCGTCAGGCCCAGCCGGGCTGTGTGCTGAAGTAGCCGAGCTGTATCTTGGGCCACCTGAGACTGGGACGGTGCACAGACCAGCCAGTCGTCCAAATACGGCAGGACCTTCATGCCCTGCTTTTTCAGGGGTGCGAGAGCTGCCGCCACAACCCTGGTGAATACCCTTGGAGAGAGGGAGAGGCCGAAGGGAAGTACTCTGAACTGGAAATGCCGGCCGCGAAAGGCAAACCTCAGGATACAGGATACTCACAATAAGGGAGCAGTGAGGACAACGTGTGCTGGGAGCAGGGGCGAACGCACTGCCTTCACCAACAAGCTCCGACCACCTACCTGTCTCCCTCTTCAGACTTGTAACCAGCTAGCCACAGCCTCTGGAGGACGGGCTGTCCGCGGCTCCGACGATTGTCGCGAGGCTGCACGTAGGCTTGCTGTAAGTGTAAATGATCCTTTTTCTCAAAGTCCCAAAACAGTACCTGCGCCTTAGCGAGAAGATGAAAGGAACAGATCCTCTAACGACACCGGAAGTTATAGCCTTCCCGGTGTCACGTGGGGGTCACAGGTGACTATGTTGGTATTACGTACTCGAAATTTGCATGCGCAAGGTGGATATATCCAGTGTTTTAAGCACCGCCTCTGGCGGTCAGTAAGGATGAAATAGAACAGCCCACTAGCACACAAACACACACGCTTTGACCTACACTCTGTACACATGCAAACAGACAAAGGCACAACAACAAACGTGCAAACACTAGCAGGCACACACAATCACACAACCGTTTCAGAAAGCAGGTTTAGTGAAAACTCGGAGTTAGTTAACCCCGAGATGAGGGAAACTCTGGTTTTTCGGTTTCACAAAGCCAGTTCAGCTTAACTCTGTCAGTTACCCTGGCAACATACTCTGTCAACCTAACCTGCTCGCTGGCAGGTTTTCTTCAACTAACCCTGAGTTTCTCCTGCTCTTAAGTTGAAGCCTGCAGACTGATGGCAGTGGCAGACATGGCGTGTCCTTTTATTGAAGAGCCAGTTGAGCCAGGCGCAGATACTCCACAGAAATCTCCGTCTGGAGAGGATTATTAGACCCCGATTGGATGTTTTATCATTCCCTGATGAGTACCTGTTTGAGCGTTTCCGTTTCTCTGCACCATCAATAATTTTTAAACAATATTCTCAGCCCTCACATCGTTCACATGACACATCGTGGACACGCTCTCAGTTCCGAGCAAATTCTTTGTATTGCACTTCCGTTTTTTTGCCAACGGCAGTTTTTTGTATAACGTCGGTGATGCAGAGCATGCGTCCAAGGCAACTGTCTCTCGGGCTGTCCGAAATGTGACACTTGCACTGAAACGGCTACTATACATGTTTGTAGTGTTCCCAAGTCACAGACCCACCAGACTTCTCAAAGAAGAGTTCCACAGAATTGCAGGTATCAATCTAAGCAATAATTCATTTATGTCAAAGCTTTGAGACTTGAAGCACTAATCAGTCAATTTGATATATTTTAGGGTTTCCAGATGTGATTGGCTGCATAGATGGCACTCACATTCCTATCATAGCTCCTTCAATAAATGAAGGAGATTATGTGAATAGGAAATCTGTCCACAGCATTAATGTACAGATAGGCCTAAATAGTAGCCTTTAATATTCCAAATGAAATATACTTCACTATACAGCTAATTACTGCTCTCCACTGTGAAGATCATATGTGATGCAGCCCACATGATCAACAATGTGGAAGCGAAATGGCCTGGGTCTGTGCATGACTGACAAATGTTTCGTGAGTCTACACTGAGTGCCAGATTTGCCCGTGGTGAGTTTATATACAGTATATAGCTATATCCTATGATCAAGATTTAGTTTCCTCCTATTGCAACTGAAACAATAAACTACCTTGTATTATCATAGGAGAGTTCGATGGTTACCTACTCGGAGACAGAGGGTACCCCTGCCAGCGCTATCTGCTGACCCCTTAGCCTGACCCTGGTCCACAGCAACACTACAACTTGGCTCACTGCAGGACACGAGCCAGAGTGGAGATGACCATCGGGATACTCAAGGCCTGGTTCCAGTGCCTTTGTAGGCTCAGGGTCACCCCAGAAAGGGCTTGTGACATTATAGTGGCATGTGTGGTTCTCCACAACAGTGCCACTATTAAAGGAGACCAATGTCCTACTCTTCCCCCCAATGATCCAGATAATAATCCTGACCCCCGGCTGATGCACGAGATGGAAGAGTTGTTAGAGACATGATATACTTCAATCATTTCTAACTGACCCATCACCTCTCCAGTGTCAAAGAACGACAATATGCCTCTTATTTTATGAGGTCTTCTTTATTTCCTAGAAGGACAAATGTTGTACAGTTGTTAATCCTTTGTTGAAACAATTAAAGGACATCTACCTGTGGGCACATCACCCACCTTTAACTGATGGTCCAGCAGTTGTATTTCCATTTTTGTCTTGGTGATCTGCAGCCTTATATGTTCCATTTCTATGTATGATTTGTGATTGTAAATATACCTTGTACAGTTCTTTCACAGGGATCTATAGGAACATAAATGACGTTGAATTTCACAGTGCCATGTCTACTTAAGTGTCATTGTAAGTTGTGGGTCAATGCTAAACAACATCTTACTGATGTAAGCTGTGCTGTGGAGGTTGATGGACCTTCTTCCTCATTGTAAATTCCAGCATTGCTCTGTTAGAGAGAAAGAAGTTGCAAGTTGTATTGTGGAACAACACTATTAACTGAAAGTTATAAAAAAAAAATAATGTAAACCTCAACAGGCCTCTCTGCATCTTCCCTCTCTGTGGCAGCTGATAAGGTGTCTTCATCATCCTCCTGTAATGAAACTGAATGTTTGTGTTATATTGTACCCATTATGACAAATCTGTGGCATATTAAGAGTACTTACAACAGCATGGAGGTCTGTTATGGCAGAAGGCTCCATGAGACAGATTACACCACCAGTAACTGATAGAAGATGGAGAATAGACATTTGATGATTACCCAGAAAAGTGCCCCACCTAATTAAAAAATTTTACAATAGTGTGCAGGTCCCATCACTATTTTTTCAAACTCTGAGTCACCTTAAAATAGATTGATATCTGAAAGCAACAGCAGCCAATTACAAAGAACTGTAGCCTACTGCTACAAGAAAAATCAGTGTGCCAAGTTGTGTCTAAGATGAATGGGTGGCCATTACTGAGCGCACACTAGAAAAACGATTAACGCACATGCCATTCATTTGAATAACTTACCTCTTATGTAGGCCCCTGTGTCCTGGGGCGTGGCTGGGTCTGATGAGCTCCCCCAGAAATGCCCTCAGCAGTGGGTCGCCCACTGTTCTGTTTTGCGGGCCTCAGCCTTTTTTCTATAATGGAGGTCAAATTTACACATATCCAGAAAACACAAATTTGGAGACTTGTATGTAGAAAAGGCATTTAGATGTTGCTTTCATATAGACAATATTAAATACTGGCAGTGTTGGGAATTGTCTTTGTTTAGCAGATTTCCCTAATTACTTAAATATATCTATCACATGTTGAATATAGCCACTAAATGCTGTTTAATGAGGGCAGGCTAAACAACATCACAATTGCTTGTACTTAAATTATACCTTACCTGTTTGAACTACATTTTTATATTTCATCTTTAGTTGCTGCCAAGTCCGTTTGGTGCCTGTTGGGTTGCACCTGTGCGCACAAACACACATATGGAATATAATTGTTGAATAAGTGGAACATTCAAGACAAAACATTTATTTTGTTTCTCCAATTAATACTCAATACGCATTGACTCGGTTAGCAATTTTCTGCCACGCGAGCTCCCACTTTTTTGCTGCTGCCACAGTATTGCTTTTTAAAAAATATATATGCTCAGTTTCTGCATATGCGGTCATTAATATTTCCAACTCCACTGGGGAGAAGAAGGAGGATCGAGGCTTTCTATCACTTGTTTCCATGGTGAATCATGTTATGTGTTCCATTGATGAGGGCTTTTTATATCCTCATGCACAGGCTTCACTCAGGGTTACCTTGACTCAGAGTTGATTGAACTAAGTGTTATCACCTGTTCTGAAATCTAATTGACAAGGAATTGCTGCTATTATTCTTACAAACAATCATCACACCCACCGTCGTTCTACACACGCGTAGAGAGACAGATCCCAGGTGTTTGTGCTGACAAGACATGGTGGAGTGTGGAAGGGTTGTGGTGGACCTGTCATTTCCTAACCACGCTCAGTGAAAGCATCTGTTGATAGCCCTCTTAAAGATGCTGCTAACACAACAGTACAGTCCACAGCTGTTGATAAGCCTCTTCAAGATGCTACTCAAACAACAGTACAGTCCACAGGTGTTTGCTGTAGGGATTTGATGTGCATGTAGTCTTGCGTTGCCAAGACACCAAGTTGTAGTGTCTACATTGTGAGGTGCACAGTGTTGCGAGTCTTGTTACTCTAATATCTCTATCTATCGCTATCGCGAAGGGTCTTGTAAACTGAAATGTAACCATTTCTATTGGGTCTTTTTTTTTACTCTAATGAAAAGGATTGAATGGATCAAAACAGGGCCTGTTTGACATCCTATAACTACTATATACTACTTATCTCAGTTCTACTCAGGGAAAAGGTTATTCTCTTATTGAGGTGACACAATGCTTCTGCAGTTGAGGGTCCACTTCCTCAAGCTTAAAGGTGGATAAGTGCTTGTTAAAACATTCTGTAGAAACGTTATATATATATATATATATATTGAAGGACTCCCAAGATTCAGTGTAAGTCAAATCAAATTAATAACAGAGATGAGTGTACGGATCTCTATACGGTCTATGATCTTGGCCCTCCTGCTATAATAGTTTCAGCAATAGGGCATGTACGTCAGAATGCATCATGGGATTTTGTTTTGGGGATACTCTGCCATATAGATTACGTTTTAATCGATGTAAAATACCGTAACCCTGGCTAATGAAAATATCTTTGCCGTGTCTTACAAGAGAAACGCTGTGGCAATTTCAAACACAACAATGTCTCCATATAATGACGTTATAATGAATATATTTTTGTGATTTAAAATAGTAAACAATGACCAAAAAACGATTACTACTAACATAAATACATTCCATTGCTCCTAACCCTAGATTTTGCGTGTTCCTGCAAAGGGGCAGTGTGTCCCAATACTTAAGGGAGCAAGGGGGATTGCTGTTTTTCCCTTAAAATCAACCATTGAACGCTAGCCAGCTCGGGAGCTGACTTGCAGCTAAGGGCACTCAAAGCAAGTGTACTTGTTAAGGGAAGAGAAATGGGACTTGGCCTTATTCTCTTGTCTGTACTCATAATACAGGACAGGGTAGTGTGATGGAAATGGTGTTCAACTCTCAGGCAAAACGCTCTGGGTTTGGAGCCCTTGACTAAATCCACATTGAAAATGCTACTTTTTCAGTTTGAAGAATGCAACTGTGGCTAAATCAACAAACCTTAACAACAAATCTTTTCAAATGAACGCTCTACCAAACACAAAGTGATATTATGTACTCAGATCTGTGCAAACTGTAAAAATGACTAAAAACACATCCTGCCATCTTAAAGTCAAGATGGAACGGATTTGCCTTGTTGGATTTGCCTTCTACATACACACAGTGCATGATAATCTCAGCACAAATATTGATAACCCAAATAGGGCAACATACAGTATATTCTAAATGATTGATCATTTAGATTGACCACAATACCTCTAGTTACACCCTGATATCCTATTTTAATTGAAAGGGCATAAATTGGAATAAAACAATGTATTTCACACTACTTTTTGTCAGACTGTAGGCTCTTGCGTGTGAAACGTGAGGCATGGATTCAAGCTTTAGGCATGAAGTTGAGGCCCAACGTTAAACTCTTTATTAAACAGAGAGAGTGCAGTGCCAGAGTTGCCACTATCAGACAATCATCCAGAATGAGAGCTTCAATTCAAACAGAATCCAGACAGACAGTGGACACACTACACATTGGTACATTAGCATGAAAAGTAGGTACGGTATTGAAACAATGGAGGTCTAAAACATACGGGCCATATAGCTTCAACTCATCTTTTCCCAATTTTACTCTTTCTGCTATTGAGATGAAACTGCAAACCTATGTTCTGCTATTATTTGTTATATCTGCTAAATTGAGATGGCAACATAAATGTTGAGTTGTACAATTGTAAGGGATGATCATATGCATCAATGTAATGCTTTATAGGTCAACCATATTTCATAAAAAAAAAAGAAAAAAAAGGAAAATTAAACATGATAATTACCAATCGAAACAGGGCCCACTATGAGTCAGTATCTGCCAGCTGGACCATATCAGTGTATTGGATCAGGATTGGGTCATTTTAATACATTCCAGATTCATTTTTAATTCAGGTCACAAATTTCACAGCTTCAGAGATACCTGTTCTACACAAGCTAAAGGTAATCACAAGTGAGTCCCAATAGGTTTAGTAGGATCGTATTCTGCCTGGGGATCCTTACTAAAAATATCACATTTTAATTTCATTGATTTTTGGTCTCTAATGTAATACTTCAGGTGTAAATATTGTGTAAAATTGCGTTATACCTTCAGCCAAACCTAACAATGCACCGCCGTCTGTTGACCATCTCTCCAACTCAACGGTTCACATTCATAGTCAAATTGATGAAACTCCCAGGACAAGTCAGATACCTGAGTGGTACTACACAACACCATGTAAATATCATCTCCTCAGAAACAAAAACAACCAACCCAGTCCACTCCTAACCATACCAACATAGTAACAGCAACATAAGGAGCCAAAAGAAAAATTTGCACACGCTCTCTTCCATCTCTGCTATGTCTGACCAGGTGGAGGGGGGTGGGGGGGGTGGGGAAGGGTTCATTTAGATACTCTTTGTGAATGTGATGACCGTACAACTTCTCAAGGGGGCCAATACAGTGGTGGAGGAGGGGGAGGAGCTCTACATCTCCGCCTCGCGGTGCTGCATCCTCCGGCCGTGCTGGTGCTTGGTGATGCCATACTTGAAGAACTCGTACACCGACCAGCTGATGGCCGTGGAGGGCATCTGGTAGATGACCCGGGCCTGTGAGCCCCTGAAGAAGCCCCGCAGGCCGCCCAGCCTGTACACCGTCCGGAAGGCGTGGGCCAGCCCTGTGATCTGTCTGTGGGGAGCCGGGCTCTGGCCGGGGCCGGGCGCCGCCGCCAGCGAGCCCAGCGCCAGGGACTCCTGGGTGTTGAGCAGCGTCTTGCACACGTCCAGCGGGGTGGTGGCGGCGGCGGCGATGGCGCCGGCCAGTGCGCCCGACACCACGTGGGACGACGGGTTGTACTGTCTGTGTGGGTTGAGCTGCTCCTGCAGGTACTCGTAGGTCATGAAGTGCAGCGCCTGGAAGGGCACGTTCATGGTGAGCTGCGTGGTGTAGCTGCGGTAGAAGGCTCCGCCGCCCTCGTTCCGCCACACGGCGCGCACGCAGTCCAGCACACCGCGGTACGGGGAGTTGTACATCTGCATGCGCTGCTTCACCACTGAGGTTTGGGCGGGGGGGCGAGGGGAGGTCACGGGCGTTGATCAGACGCGGGGGTTGGAATGAGAGCAGGTTTTGCACGCCATCATCGGGGGACCGGAGAGGATGTGGAGGGGGAGGGGAGGGGGGGGGGGGTTGAATAGACAGGAAAATTAGTAAGTAACTGAGCCAGTAGATGTCACGGTATGGATATAGATAGTACGTACGCATCTTGGACCTCGGCATTAGTGCGGAAGCAAACCCTTAGCCAGCTGACACGACCAGCAGCTGTGAAGCAGGCTTATGATCGGGCTTTGTCCGATGACAGGCATGAGCAGCTGGACTACAGCAGCTTTCAAGGAAACTCAGAACTAAATATAGAGGAATATATACGCACAGTCAACCCTGCTTATGGGAACTAAACCGATGTAATCCCCAAAAGACAACCAAACAGTGGTTGCTTTAAGAAAATCGTAAAGTAATAGAAAATAAACTTTGTGCTGTTCTTGTTTGGGTGTTCAACTTCTCTCTATGGGTAGCTTGGCGTGTGCGCAACTTCATATCTTAAGTCTTGTGTGTGTATGTATGTATGTATGTATGTGTGTGTGCGTGTTCAGGAATGCACCTACCTTCCGCTGGGTTCATCGCCGCATCGTGAAGCAGTGTAGCCACACACCCAGCTGCCCCTGGTAATCACATACCACACATCTCAAAACACATAAAACACATGCAACACCGGCAAAGGTGAGGCAGAAAATACTGTAGAGCCCCACACAAATCTAAAAGCAGAACAAAGAATAGATAGCGCAGCAAGAGCAATCCTTCTTTATTATGTTTTTTAGAATTATGTTTTATGGAAATTATGCGTTTCCTGAACTACACTTGGCTATCTTACCAGTGATCGGTTGGTTAACAGCTGGCTCCATTAAAAACAAACCATTCTAAAATAGTACGAATCTATTGAGAGGGACTGAAGTTGTGGAGTAGCTCCCTTTGAGTTCAGGCTGTAAATGGTAAGGCTAAGCAAAGAGTGACTCCTAGTGGAGAAGGCGGGTTGTTGCTCCTTTGGAGAGCTTCACCAAAAGAGTGACGGAGAGAAAAAGGGCCGGATAGGAAAGAAGAGGAAAAGAAAGACTTACCGAGTCTTCCACTACTCTGGAAAAGAGGGAAGAGAGAGTAGGGAGAACAAGGAATAAGGAATACGTAGGCACACAAAAGCAAGTCTTCCACGGTTACGTTTTGGCAAAACTGCTGGTGATCTTAAATTCTTCCAAGCCGAAAGCTTTCAGATGGACAAAAGGCAGGTTTTCCAGAGCCAGACAACCTTGAGTAATAATCTATCCTCTCTAGAACGCCTCAGGTTTTTCATAAGTGGTCTGCCTGGGCTATATATTGATTGGTCTGATTCAGAATCCGTATAGAGATATTAAACGGTAGGGCAGTGTGGATAAGGAATCAGTCAAACTTTGGTCAGTCGCCACAGATAACCTTTCGGCCCATTGTCCAAAAAGGCCATTTGCTGCACTAAAACAATGTTAACGGTTTGGAAATGTGAGTGTGTGTATGCATGTGTGTGCGCACACGTGTGTGTGTGTGTGTGTGTGTGTGTGTGTGTGTGTGTGTGTGTGTGTGTGTGTGTGTGTGTGTGTGTGTGTCAGTCTGTGTGGTACCATTAGCCAAATGACTGTTAGCCCCTGGATGAATACGATCACTTAGAGTCTTTTTAAGTTTCTCGTAGCAGGCGAAATAGAGAGCGTGGGCAGGTCCCGCCCCGACTGCTGTGGCGTTCAGCCCTCTCATTGGTCGCCAAACGCCCTCTGTGGTTATGATTCGCCGCAGGGCATCCATCACATTTCTGTAGTGGGCGGCGGGGTCCGGCTGCAGGCTCTGCATGCGAGTCTGCAAGTGTGGAGACAAGGACAGAGTCACCGCGGTGCATTAAATCTATTCTATAAAAAGTGCAATACATTTATAAAGCATGACGGAAAAGATAGGGCTGTGCAGAACCAAGTGGCTTTTGGAATTGAATGATTAGTTGGTTATCAAGTAGCAAGTGCATGTTATGGCTGTAATTCTATTATATTCACACCTTTATTTTGCTGAATTTATTTTTAGTATTCCAATCCATGTTATGATAAATCCATTTAAATACTGTACAGAACTCCCACAGAAATATGCAGTGTTCATAAGCACATAGACTTTGTGGATACACATACAAACAGGTTTGCTTAAAGACTTTGATTTTCCTTTGAAGACAAAGTAAGCGAGCGGTTCTATTCCCTAATATAGAGAGTGAATGAGTGAGTGTGTGTGTGTGTGTGTGTGTGTGTGTGTGTGTGTGTGTGTGTGTGTGTGTGTGTGTGTGTGTGTGTGTGTGTGTGTGTGTGTGTGTGTGTGTGTGTGTGTGTGTGTGTGTGTGGTGATGCAGCTGGTATGACAGCCTGGGCTACAATAAAATAGAAACAGCTTTACTGTATAAAGCCACAAATAAAGTTATTCTAGGATTGGATGGACACTGGCTCCTTAAATTTCACTGGGCCAGTGAATACCAAACTACTGGTTTCAACTGCGGTTGATTGGTTAGCCCCATGGATTTGGTGTGTGTGTATGCATACCTGGACAATGACCTTTGCACCAATCGCAAATATAAGCTCAGTGAATTAGCTCAGAAAACAAGGATGCAATAGGTCACACATATTTAGCCCTATCCATACAATAACAGCAGTATACTCAACTTAATACATTAGCTTGACGCACCTAGGCCTTCATAGTTAATCAATAATCATTTTTAGGTTTGAAATTCATAAGACGAGTGGATATGTCTTATCTCAACCCCCTTGTGTTTACACATTTTAAACATGGCTATGACCTTTGAATTCAAAAGCTTGTAGAATTAACCAGTGATACTAGGAAGGTAATAGCTAAACCAGGTCATACACTCAACAGGTGAATACATACCCTGGTATATATATGAGTGCTAAGCACATTTAGTATACTTAATCATATAAAACTTAAGTTAATTTATTTTGAGCAAATAGGCCATGAGCTGAATCTTTTAAAACATAGCCTAGGGTGTGCAATAGAAACCACAATTGTGAAATGTTTTTGTAAATAACGTTTTGTTTGCTCATATAAAAGGACACATTTAGTCATGTTTGGCTTACGACCAGGTCCAGTACATCACATGATGTAAAACAAACCAACCTGACTAGTTAAGCTTGCTAAACAGAAGTATGTCATCAATGACACCATTGGTTCTGTGTCTGACACAGCAGTAGGCAGCACCGCCGGATGGAAGAGACATGGATGGAGCCTGTTGTGTTTTTAAAAGGGTCTTATCAAACTGACACAGGCAGCTGACTGCCCCGATCCCCCTCAATGACCTATAGCTGTGCTACACAATAGCCAGCAGAACAAAGATTAACCAAGATGACATTGTGTAGCAAAACAACATGCCTCGATCCGTTCAAAGGCTAAACAAACTGCAACTTAGTAACTTAGCCATCTTAATAGATTATACAATCAACCTACCTACATGGTATTAAAAGGCCCACACCAATGTTGACGTGTAATGATCGCTGTAGGGACCACACTAACACTAGCTCCATTCAAATAACATGACGCCCATGTGACCAAAAAAAACAAGTTATGGACTTGGGAGGAACACTAGCTAGATAGATAGATAGATACTGCTAAAATAGGCCATATGACAGAATACCCATATGTCCCATAGTACACTTTAAAATATTTAGCGCTGCACACTGGACCTGCCAAGAAATGTATTTGCTAATCACTGCTACATTATGTCAATGTAGCAGTGATTATACCTGACAGATAAGCTTTTCTACTCGGTGAGTTGGTGATATAGGCGTTTAGAAATGTTTTTCGTACATAATGCGACTTTAAATTGACAAAACATGCATTTTGATTCACTGCACGGTTCGGGAGTTATATATAAACTTATGTAACATTGCAGCCGGTAAGACATGACGACCGTTGCGAGCTTATCCTATAGCCTGCCTTTTGGTAGCAGGTCGTTTGCATTATTTAACTTGTAATGACATGCAAGAGACCGGTTGGTTGACGCGTTAGCCTCGGTGGATGACCTTGCCCTCACAGTCACGTCTTGTGCTGCACAAAATGGGTAGCAACCAAGCTAACTGGCTATGCTAACAAACACAAAACACTAGTTTTGGCCCGAGCGAAGCCCAACACACAGTGGGGGTCACATTTAAACAACAAAAAACAGCCGCAGGATGCCGGCTTAACACCAAGCTGTGCTACCTTGACACAGTCGATGGGAAACATGAGGCAGTGTTCCATGATCCCGGCCACGGCTCCGGCCAACATGTGGGTGCTGGTGGAAGCTCCCTGTGGCAACCCCTCGTAGTCCGCTTCCGAGTCCTGTGTCAGATCTGGCGGACCACAGCAATAATGGACAGTCTGTAGGTCTAGTTCGCCCCCGACCCGGGGTGTCAAAGTGCCCATGATACTTTCCGAAAGTCCCCAGAATCTACCCCCAAGCCATCGAACTTCTGCCCCGGCTGAGGCGCCAGCTACCCCGGATTCATTGCCTGACGTCTCCGCTGTCATCCGACGTTTCCTTACGAACCCCTCTGCTTCCATCGACATCCAGACTACACGCAGAGGCCAGAAGATAGCGATAGACAGGCGCCTTGATGTTAATCAAAACATAAAAGTTGATGCATTCCCCTGAGACGATTTGAAGCCGCGTATTTGCTTCGCCATTCCCTCGCACGCCTCTACTACCACATTTCCCAGCCAAGGCCAAGGCGGACACCAGAGGGGGAAGTGGATTCTCATTGGTTGTGATGCTATATCCGGGTCAGGACATTGGATAACGGACCATGCAATAGTCATACATGTGAAATAAATAACACGCAGCCTGTTCTTTTTTTTTATAATTCACATTGGTTGTTTTTCTTTGTTTTTACAATGAATTTTCTCATTATGAGATTGAACCACGCAGCCTGCTAAACATATCGTGTTTTGATAATACGATCGCTGATAACATTATCTGGCAGATAGGGGGCAGGAGAGTGTAGTGTTGGCTGCCAAAAACTATTCATTTTTCGAACTATACGATTACGCACATTGCAAGATGGTTAACCCTACACAGGGCCTGTATCTGATTTCCATGTAATTCGCCTTGGATAAAAGTTACTGATAAATCTATAGTGTGGGATGGGCTAGGTTGTTGTCAATGACTGCATGTAGACCTATTGATATTAACTCAGTTAGCAAATACCATATTCTAAACATTGTATTCTAAAGATAAATGTATATGAATCTCGTAAAGGCTATGAACAGATATTAACGTTAGTTATCTATGTAAATAAAAATGGAAATTGTATCTCATTCTCCTCAGCCTATTCTTCATATCGAGCAACAAGTAATCACTTAGCAAATATAGGGATTTCTCTGAATCAAAGACTCAATTTGTAGAATTTTCCCTTCCAAAAACAAAATAACCGACTTGATATCTATTCAAGCAATACCTGTATACTGGCAATCTGACCTACATTTTTAAGGCCTAGTGTTTGATAATATGCCACCTTTGTTGTACATTGTAAGACACATATATATTAATCTATAGAAGACTATAGACAGATACTATGTTAGCCAGATATCTCTGCTTTATGACACTTCTATCACATCTCTAGATCGGTATTGTCTCTTGATATGTTTTTATTTCATTCTTGAGCAATTATCCCACACAACATAAACAATTCTTTCAATTGTCAAAACAATTTGGATTATTGTTATATTTGGGGTTTACCACGAAAACAGTAAACTTATGACACTCCCAAGTGTTCATTAAGCATGATAATACTCGTTAATAGCTAGCCCTGAGGTAAATGTCCTTTTGTCTGATTATGCCCCCAGACTTATCTGACTGGACGGAAATTAGCAGATTTCTCCACCAAAAATGATAAGTGTGTTTCGGATATGGAGTGACCTAAGGAACCTAATTCAATTCCCACTCTTATGGCCCTGGACTGAGCCTTCAAGGGGCGCAGTGTTGAATTTCTGCCGACAAAGGGGAATGAAGTGTTAATTTCTGCTTACAAGAACAGAATTGCCTGCTCCTGATCTAGTTAATGTTGATTGGCTGTGGCCCACAGATGTTCCTTAAAGGAAAACCGAGCGGGCATCATATCCGTGTTGTTGCTTTTCCCCTGAACCTAATGCTACTCTAACATACCTAGGGAGGGTAATGCTAGACCTGGCTGGAAACCCTAGATTGCTTATACACCACATTTGGATCCTTCCCTACAGAAAAAAATGGTGCAATCTATAAAAGCCAGAGGAATTATTTTACACAGCCTAAGCAAAATATTGTTAAAAAAACAAGGGTAGATGGTATGAAATTACAAAATAACTTATTTACGTTCTGCTGTGTTTGGTTGTTTCCATGCGAGTACAGGCCACACCCTCCCACCAAAGTCCCAGGAGATGTCCATCTGCCAACTCAACTCGGTTCATATTATGAGCTATGTCAGGGGGCAGCGTCGAACGCAGCCTCTTATCATATTAAAGTAGTCTAACTGAACCACTTCGGACCATTAAAGGCCTCCAGACATCTTTAACGATGGCCACTGCAGAACACCTCATTGAGTAAAGAGCCTGAGATGGGCCTTTACTTCGAGAGGCCTTATCGTCTTCATCACCGACAGAGAGAACTTAGAGAATTTAGCTCTTTTTCGTTTCTCCTATTATATTCTTCATATATTTAGCGAAAAATTGCATTCACAAAATATAGGGAATTCCCTGACATGGAAAACGTAGTGAAACAAAATGAACAAGCTGTTTTCTATATCAGACTGATACATGATGTACATGATAAGATACATTCTGACAATCTTCTAGATTTGGTTTCCTCAAGGCCTAGTGTTTTGTATGATCTGCCAACTGTGCAGATTTCTCCTGCAAGGTATGGCTGCGGCTGTGGTTTATTTATGGTATTACTCTGCCACCACGCGGACAGTTGCAGAATGACAGGAAAAGGCGTGTCTGCAACGTTCCTCCTGGTACAGAAATCAAATCTGTAACTGAGCTGATTAGTATTAGTAAATATAAGGGCAGAGAAACGGTACATATTGAATGTGCAATTATTACTATCAATGTAATATTTTTGATAGATTCAGTGCTATATGTATTAAATGTTAAATGCTTAAATATGTCTTAACAAACTCACTGGAATAGTTGAGGGTTATTATTCCTTATTCATGCCAATAGCAAATAGCCTACCTTAAAAACAAATTAATTAGATATAGGTTGAAGAAAGCCCACTATGGCATCCCGACTTCTGTTCTGGCCATGCTAGAGATGTCGTAGTGGCGTTTGACAATGATTAAGGAAGGTAACCGACATGTCCAGTGTTATAAAGATATATGTTCAAGTATGACCTCATGCCATTGTAGGCCTACTTTAGACCTTTTCTGTCACCCAGAAAAGTGCAGAAGAATGCATTTTATTGCAGACTGTCATCATTTTGCGGATGCCGTTCAGAGGGACATGCATATGGGATCACATTCAGAAATAATAGGCCTACTTAAGATGGTGTTCATGTCCTATGCATCTTGTTGCAAGACCACATAATCTCACATCCCGTCCCAACATAATGTGAATGGCCTGAGTATTGATGATGATCACGACAAATCGCTGGACAGCGCCCGCGGTTCGATCCGCAGTAACC
The DNA here is from genome assembly GCF_964030765.1 of Micromesistius poutassou. Taxonomy (NCBI): domain Eukaryota; kingdom Metazoa; phylum Chordata; class Actinopteri; order Gadiformes; family Gadidae; genus Micromesistius; species Micromesistius poutassou. The sequence continues at coordinate 6,487,934 of NC_140277.1, forward strand.
AGGAAGGCCGCCGCTGGTGATACAATAGTGACATGGAAGTAACCGATGAGCCAGCCCAGCGCCAACAGAAGTTTCCCGGGGACTCTTTATCTACCTGACCAGGCAGCTGTCACAGGGGGCGTCACGTGACCAGGAAACAAAAACCACCTTGAATCAAAGTCTGTTGAGTGTACACAGAGCCATATCTCTATGTGTATAGTCCTGTAACGTGACGCACGTCACTCCAAGTGACGGGTGTCACGCATGTCGGCTAGGCTCATGCGGATACGTGTGTGTTGATCTGTGGTACCAGAAGCTCTTGTATGTTGTGCTGTGCAGTCTGGTCTTTGTATGTTGTAACAGGACAATAAAGATTTCAATCAATTATATATTTATCGATATACACAATACAGGCCTATATAGATACATATAGGCCCTATGTATCTTTATATACATGATGTAGGCCTACAATAGAGCAATCAAGTGCGCCATTTAGTGAATAGATGGATGTCACCATGTGATTGGCCACGGGTGGGAGTAAAACATGTTCAAGAACAAAGACGGAGGCATTGTTGCGTCGTGGACTACCCGTGATTAGTTCAGTATGATTTTAGCATACTTTTGAACATGCGTAAATTCCAGTTAATTACAGTTCCGGTATGAAGTTCACTGGGGCGCTCCGCTCCGTATGGCCTATTCATTGATTCGTTAAGCAGCGACACTCCAAACTATTAATTTCGATCTAATATACTTTTAATTCAATTTTAACAAATGAATTGTCTTGATTTGGTAGGCCTACCACGCTGTTTCTGAACAATCCACTTCACCTCGGATGAGGAATCCAAAGCGAGTCTTTAGACTAATAGTGCCGTCGCCCTTGGGCTGACTGGGTAGGCCTATAGGCCTACGTGAACAACTATCTATTACCTATTGCGAACACTCTTGTCGAACGCAGTGTTTTTCTGCTCTTTAGATCAATTACATAGCCTTCGGAGAGCATCATTCAATGACCTCAACAAAACTCAGCAGGCTACACTTTAAATGTAATTGATAGGCTACATTCTGTTAAGTGATTTTCAAACCATCTTTTATTTATTTTCCATTAAAAATGTAAGAGTACTACCTTCGCGATGTGTTGGGAAAAACAGTCTGTCTAGTTACTTGACCAGATAAAATGAGACGGAGAGGTAATAAAGTCTGTCAGCACGAGGGCCTCGGATTTATTGAGTAAAGTAGCAAAGGTAATACTGATTCATAAAGCGTGAGAGATCGAATATTCTACGTCCCCTAACAGCGCTGAGGTCGTCTGGAGCTTCGCCTCCGTGGAAGTTCTGCTTCAGAAGAGCACCCGTGATCCGGTGCATGTGAAACTTATAGTATCTTTCCTAGCCAGGTGTGTGTGTTAGACTTTGTGTGGGTTATAGAGGGTTCTCTTGTGTGATATGTGTCCTCGCCATCTGGCTGTGTTCTCCGCAGACTGATAGGGGGGCTCGAGGGTCATCTTGACCCTCTTGAATGTGTGGTGTGTTGTGTTCGTTAAGTTTGGGCCCAGAGTTGACTATATTCGTAATGTAATGTGTCCGTTAGGTTATTTTTGCCCATCAGATGACAACCAGATGACAAACAGAAAACACCAGGACCAAACAAGAGGTAGGCTAAGCAAATTCAAAACATTTAGTGATAAAAACAAATGTTAGGGGTAGCCTAGGCTACCTACATGCTGCTGCTACTGATTCACTTAACAAAAATATGTATTACATCGTCCAGCACTGAACACCTGACTTCACAATCAAATTCTCCACGGAGAATGGCCTCCCTGATCCCCCGGGCGTCCTCACTGACTCTGGGCAGGACCAGGCCAAGAAGCCCCGTGCAGATCACCTATATAATTGTATTCATGATATTGCGTAGCACGGTCGTTAATCACTTCTGATAACCTATCAATTAGAATGTAGAAAGTAATTCATTCCACTCATTCCAATCTTTTATTTTGATGTATTAAAATGTTGTAGGCCTACGCTATTTTATGCCGGAATTGTAATTAGACTAATCCGTCTTGGGAAAGGTAGCCTATTGCGAATTAGCGTCAGCTACAACAAGTATAATGCAATCAGACACATGCAATGCATCAGACACATTGTATTTGTTTATATACAATTCAACTATGCAAATCATATTGTATTCTGTATTTAACAGTGGAGAAGATGAGACGATGAGAAGTGATCGATGTATAGGCTACAACTAGGGTCACTCATTGAGTGAAGAGTCCATTTTCTTTCTAAATTATTGTTTGGTGAGCCAGAACATAAGTCGTTTCACACCTGAATTACAAAGATTTTGTCCGGTTCAGTGGTGAAATGACTTTGTTGCACGTTTAATTTAGTTCTGTTTGCGTTCCCACAGGACTTTGAGAGATGGATGTAGTGAGAGAACTTAGTTATTAATGAATGGACAATGAATGGGCCAACCTGTTTGCAAGGAGGGAAGTAGGGAGATAAGAAGGCAAATTACTGCCATATTGTTTTGAATTTTAAAAGCTATAGTATTTTGCATATCGAAATATAAACACCGTTGAATTCATAACATTGAACTATTATCATTTGAAAACTGTCACGCCGTCCAGTTCTGCCACTTAGCGGCGGGCAGTTACCCACAACCTACGTCATCCATTCACTCGTGTTGAGATTGTTAGTTATAGTGTAACTTATGTCACTTTATTTTATAACTAATGTCAGTTATGTAGGCCTATATTCAAACTCGGACCACAATAGTGTTTTTCAGGGATTCAAATAACATCATAACGCAACGTAACAGCTAAGATGACAGCAGTCGGTTCGATTACATTCTCAGTCTCGATTGCTTATGTCTGTAATTGGAATGCCCAGGTAGGCTACTTGAGTTAGAATTATTATTCCGCCACGTTTGACTTACACAGCCTAAACCGCTCGCACGCTTTTTATGAAACTTAGGCAAGGCAAGGCAACTTTATTTATATAGCACTTTTCATACACAAGGCAGACTCAAAGTGCTTCACATATAAACATTGTCATACAATAAAATAAAATAATAGATAAGTAAAAAAGTAAAATAGATAGAAAATAAAGGCAAAGTTTAAAAAAAAAAAGCATTTTAGAAAGTGCAATGTATTTAAGATCAACAGTCTCTGATACCCATGTCATGCAATTTTCGGGACCTGGCCCGACCAAAAGGAACTTGGTCCTTATCCTGGGAGTCTGACCCAAACACGCGTCGTCGTCTCTCCACGACTTAAAGGAACTTACTAGTCCTTACTGTTTCACATTCGTCAGGACTCCGAACCGACCTAAAGGAACTTCAGATCATGCATCTCTCTTGTAAAAATAGGCAAAGTTAGTAATAAAATAAAATAGTAAAGGCAAAGTTAAAAAAGCATTGTAGATTTAAGATTTAGCAGAAAGCTAAAGCAAACTTAAAGTCTTCAGTCTTGTTTTAAAAGCTGTCAGAGTTGGGGCAAGTCTTAAATCCTCAGGGAGTTTATTCCAGCTATTTGTTGCATAGTAACTAAATCCTGCTTCCCCATGTTTCGTGTTGACTCTGGGGATAATTAACAGATTGGTCTCAGAAGATCTTAGTGGCCTAAAAGCCTTATGTAGCATATCAGTTAAATATTTTGGCCCTAAACCATGTAGGGATTTATAGGTTAGCAACATGATTTTAAAATAAATTCTCTGACATACAGGGAGCCAATGTAACGATTTAAGAATTGGTGTAATATGTTCAATTTTTTTGGTCTTTGTTAGAACTCTAGCAGCAGAATTCTGAACAAGCTGTAGTTGCCTTAGAGTTTTTTTTGGGAGACCTGTAAGGAGACCATTGCAGTAATCAAGCTTGCTAGTGATAAAGGCATGTACAAGTTTTTGTAAATCTTCGATAGACATGAGCCCTCTAAGTCTTGCTACGTTTTTAAGGTGATAATATGCAGATTTTGTAACTGATTTGATACGACAGTCGAAATGTAAATCCGAATCCATGATAACCCCTAGATTTCTGGCTTTGATAGAGGTTTTCAGGGACAGAGAGTGAAGGTGTTGGGTTACTTTAAGCCTTTCGGTTTTAGCACCAAATACAATAATAATACTTGCCAAATACTTGCTCAATGCACTGGCACAACAGATCTGATAGTAATTTGGTGATACCGATACATAGATTTGCATGTCATCAGCATAGCAATGTTATTTTGCATGATTTGCTCTAGTGAGAGCATGTAGATGTTGAATAGAGAGGGTCCTAAGATCAAACCTTGTGGGACTCCACATGTCACGTTTGTTGATTCTGAAACAAAGTCGCCAATGGAAACAAAGTAGTTCCTATTTTGTAGGTAGGACCTAAACCAATTTAAGACTGTGCCTGAAAGCCCCACTCAGTTTTCTAATCTGTCCAAAGTATTGTATGGTCTAAAGCAGGGTTCCCCAATTAGTTTTTCCAGAGGGCCAAATTTGGTCAAGCATGCCACGCCAAGGGCCGAGATATCGTTTTATTTTTTTAATTTGCCATTTTTATGTGCACATTTTGCTTTAATTATCATTACTATAATTATTAGTAGTAGTTGAAAATACCCTATGTTAGGAGTCACACAATAATACTCTCTTGAAACAAAATTTGTCCAAAACCTACCATTAATTTATTAAAATGCCCCTGGAACATCAGCAAACAAAAAGTCCAGCAAACAAACATGCACACAGTGCAGCAGCCCCAAACATAAAAACTTAAATAGCATCAGCACAGTGTGTCTTCAACAGGGCATTGGGCCTGGTGCCATCCATCCAGATCAGTCTGTGTTCACATCCACTCTCTTCCCCTCTCTATATGTCTCTCCCTCCCTCTCTAAGAGACACAGGAAGATTTTAGTTAGTTAGCTTTAAAATGTGATACCACAATATGTGACATTAGTTTTAAACTTTTTAAATATGTGTAGCAAATAACATCAGTCTGTAAACAACAAAAAGTTTTTTTTTTTTGTTTTTTTTTTACATGTGAATGCCACTGGGTCAGCGCGGGCCGGACATTTGGCTCCTGCGGGCCGGATCTGGCCCACGGGCCACTAATTGGGGTTCACAGGTCTAAAGTGTTGAATGCAGCACTGAGGTCTAGTAGCATTAGTATTGAGATTTTGCCAGAGTCTGTGTTAAGACGGATGTCGTTTACAACTTTAATAAGGGCGGTCTCGGTGCTGTGAAGGGGTCGAAATCCAGATTGGAAGGTGTCATAGCAACCAGTTGATGCCAGGAAGTCACTAAGTTGCTGGAGGACAACTTTCTCAATGATTTTACTTATGAAGGGTAGATTTGATATTGGTCTGTAGTTGTTAATAATAGAGGCATCTAGGCTCCGCTTTTTAAAAAGAGGTTTAATAACTGCAGTTTTTAAGGCTTTTGGGAAAATTGGAGAGAGTTGTTAACTATTTAGCTATATAACTATAGGCAGTCAAAAACATTCTTAAAAAGGTTGGTAGGTAAAGTATCAAGGCAACAGGTGGATGGCTTTAGTTGTGTCACAGTTTCCACAAGAGTTTTAGAGTCTATGACATTAAAGCTTGTCATTGCCACGTTACTTTTGCCTGAACAGGGTGGTAGTCCAACATTTTTGTTTAAAGTGGAGACGTCTGATGCCGTTAATTTTATCAGTATAAAAAGTTGAAAACTCATTGCATTTCTGCGTGGAATGAAGGTCAGGTGGAATTTGTGATGGGTTGAGAGGTGGTAGCAAGGAGATGGCCTTTTTAAAAAGTACATTAGAATGTTCATTGATATACCGTTTTTTGACAGTATTTGATTTTGTCTGTATATCGGGAATAAAATATATATTAAAGAAAACACAGAAGTGGTCCGACAGTCAAGGATCAGTCACCAAGAGATCTGAAACATTGAGACCCTTTGTGATAACCAGGTCTAGAGTGTGCCCCTTACATAGCCTCTTTCACATGTTGAGACATTTCAAATGTGTCCAAAATGGTAAAAAGTTTTGGGAGGAGGGAGGGAAGTTTTGGGAGGAGCTGTCGTCTATCAGAACGGTTGCACTGTTATTTTGTTCAAGCCATGTTTCAGTTAAAAACATAAAATCCAGTTGAGAAGTGGTAATAAAATCATTAACTAAAAAAGATTTGTTATTAAGAGACCTAACATTAAGTAGACCCATCCTGATGGTGTTATTGATAGACTTTAAGGTGGTTTGGAGGGAATAGGTATGAGATTTGTGAGGTTAGCAGTGCGTCTAAGTTTCCCTTTGTTTACTCTCTCAGTGGTTACAGCAGGAATGCAAAAGTTGCCATGTTTTGACATAGGCAACCTTGGGTTCAGCAGATTATGCGGAACTTCCTTCATACTGTGTCTACGGCTGAACCCTTATTTGTCTCAGTAATAATCAGGACTACTATCAGTACAGGGGGCGGGCTGGGGCACCCTCTGCTTGGGTGTTATCAGCCTGTGGCAATGGCGTGGCGATGGTATCATTGACACAGATGCAAGTTTGATGCCAACGTTTTTCAATTTCTTAAATTCATCTGGAAAATCATAAAGGGAGGAGACAGTGGAGCTGGAGTTGTTGTTGTGGCTATGGGAGAGATGAGGCTGGCAGTCATCGTCGATGGGGGAGTGCTGGAGGTCATCGTCGATGGGGGAGTGCAGAGGGAGGGCGTGGCCATTCCTCGCCAAGCCAGCATCTGCAATGGGGGAAGGCATGGTGTCGATGGCGTTGGGCAGGCTGTTGTCTCTCTTCAAGGTCTGTGGTCCGTCTGCTATCTGTGTGTCAGATAGTGGCACAGTAGATGTGTGGGGGAGGCTGTAGTCTCGCTTCTTCTCAACCTGTGCTCTGACTATGGCCTGTGTGTCAGACCGTGGCAGGGTAGATTTGTGGGAGAGTGAGAAGAGAAGATTGTCCCCTAACAGTTTTGAGCCTAACCTGTTTGGGTGTAGGCCATCTGCTCTGAAAAGGTATTTGCGCCCCCAGAACAAGTTGAAATTTTCAATAAAGCCCCTTCCTCTTTCATTGCAGACTCTGGAAATCCATGTATTGATGACGGATTCAACCATCATAGGACTCATCACCAACAACCAATAAACTGAATACAGTGCACAGATCAACCAAACAGTGACCTAGTGCACAGACCATGATCTCCTACTCAACTCATCAAAAACAAAATAACTTATCGTCGACCCAAGACGCAAGCCGTCCACCAAAACTCCTGTGCTCATTAAAGGTGAACCCATCTCCATCACTGACACTTTCAAACACCTTGGAACCCACATCAGCAACAACCTCAAATGGAAAATAAACGCAGACCATATCTACAAAAAAGCCCAACAAAGACTCTTCCATCTCAGACAGCTCAAGAAGTTCAGAGTAAGGTCCCATCTATCGTCGAAAGCATCCTCACCTCATCAATCATAGTCTGGTTCGGCAGTCTCGACTCACTCTCCCAGAAGAAACTACACCGCATCATCAACAGAGCATCCAAAATCATTGCCTCACCCCTACCATCCCTTGAATCACTCTACCATAAACGGTCACAACGCAGAGCCCGCAAGATCATCTCTGATCCCACTCACCCGGCACACTATGCCTTCCAACTACTGCCCTCTGGGAGGCGCTACAGGACAATTGCCACACACACAACCCGCTTCATTCCCACTGCAATCAATACCCTGAACTCCAGTCGCTGAGGATTATGCATGGCCCCTTAAGTATTATAAAATGTGTCTGTCTGTATGTATTTATGTTATCTGTTTTATGTTTAAATGTAATGTTGGAACCTGTACCAAGGAGCTGTACTGAGACCAAATTCCACCAGCCTGGCTGTGTGGTCATTAATAAATTATTATTATTGAGTGCAAGGAGACGACTGAATCTGTTTATTCCCCTGTCAACTGCTGGAATGGGTCCACTGATGAATGACCTAATGTGTAATTTGTCCAGTATGTACAATAGATCAGTGAAATCCCTCTTCAGAAGTTCTGACTGTTCTCTTCGAATATCATTAAGTCCTACATGCACAATAACCTGTGAGATTTTGGGGTTTTCCAATATAATTGTAGCTAGTTTCTGGCTGACATCACTAACCGTCACATCTGGGAAGTAGCGTATTTTGATCTTCTTACCGGTTATTAGTGGTGGATTTCATGATTCGTTTGAATTAATCAGTTCGCGTCGGTCAGTTAGCCATTCGTTCGTTCGTTCGTTCGCATTTCCGGTAGCGGTGAATCATGATTCTCAGTCACTGAGTCGGTCAGACTCGGCTCCTCCCTCGTTCTCATTCAAACGAATCGCGAATGCCGAGTCAGTCAGACTCTGCTCCTCCCTCGTTCTCGTTCAAACGAATTGCGAATGCACGTTCTCAGCCGAGTCGGTCAGACTCAGCTCCTCCCTCGTTCTCATTCTCAAACTAATCACGATCGTGCAATGGTGCAAACGGTCAACAATCAACACAACATTAACTAAGTTCCTTTTAGCTGAGGAGTGCTTCATGTTCGGAATCGGGATGTTGTTGCCCGGCTGACTCTCGTGACTTCTCAGTCCTCGAGTCTTCACTGCTAAACACAGTCAGTGAATGAACGGCGACTCGCGAGTCAGCGTGACTCAGCGACTAGTGGGTGGAGCTGGGAGTCGAGTCTCGGCGAATGAACGAGACGAACGACGACGAACGAGAGTGGCGAATCAGGTCGGTTTGTTCGTTTTAAAGAGTCGTTCGTTCGAACTGATTCGTTCGTTCAAACTGATTTGTTCGCGAACGAGCCACCACTACCGGTTATATCCTTTATGGTTGAGTCTCCTACAATCAGAGTGTCTGGTTCATCTGCTTTCTGTGGGATGGGCCCTTGATGGCGGTGGCAGGCGCATGCACAGCTCGCCTCCGTGGTGACTGGTTCTTGTTCCGTCTCTGTCCGCACCGTTCGTCCGGACGTATCTCGGGGCTCAGGGGTGCATGGGTGGCAGGCGTGTCCGTGGACTCTTGAAGTGGCAGGAACCGGTTCTTCAGCGGCAGGGTTAACTTCAGCGATTGGCTAATCTGGCCGATACATGCTACTTTAGCTTTGGGAAGCTTAGCATTTGGCATTGAGTGAATTTGTTGATTCACTTTGGTATGTTGTTTGGGCTTAGCGCCGACTCTGTGCCAGTGAGAGGCAGCTGGAACTGTCTCTCTCTTGTCCAGCTTCGGGAAGGATACAGTGTAGCTTTGATCCTCTTGTTGTGTATTTGTCTGAGCTAGCTCAGCAAACTCACCCATCTGCACTGTATCCTGGAGGAGTCCTTTGCATTTTTCTAATGCTGCTAGCCTCGTTTCAAATAAAGCCACTGTCTGTTGCATTTTGATGCAGTCTGTGCATTTCCTGGTCTCCATGCCTGAGACATCCGAGTACAGAGGCATGTTGGCGATAGGAAAGTCCAAGGCTTTTGTTGCGGTCTGATCCGGTAGTCATAAAAAGTGCCAAAATGTATTTTGAATCGAGCGATGGAGGTCGACGGAAACAAACTATATATTCTTAGGTATTATGATCATGAAATAAAAAGTAGTTTTTTCCACTGCCTAGCGGAGCTTCTGGAAACATGACCTCTCTCTCTGATGCCTCACTGAATGCCTTACACAGCCTTGTGAGTAGTTAAAACAGTGTCATTACAAAGCCTTATTAGTTGTTAATATAGTTTACAAAGTCCTATTAAGTTGCCCTATAAGTATAGTCTATTACACAGTGCTATTAGTAGTAAATGCAGTCTATATAGTCCCATTACACAGCCCTAGTAGTAAATATATTATATAGTCCCATAAATGGCCTCTAAATAGGGGCCCCCTCTAAATGAAAGAGTCAGAGAATAACTTCTAATAAGGAAGGCTTCATTATGTGTTTTTGATGGATGGATAGATAAGTTAAAAAGCTACTTATACTATTTAATCCCGGCGGTGTACTTGTCGCGTCGGTGCCAGCCCACTCGGAGACTCTGTCACCTCCCGTCAGTCCGGTCGGCCGCGATGGATCCTTTTTAATATTCCCTCCATTGCGTTTGCCTGTGTTGGCTTGTGTTTTGTGATGAGGGCTCCGTAATGCAGACAATGCAGAGGACTACAGCTGTAGAGGACTCAAGATTAACAGACAGCAAATATTACACTGATTGGCCCAAAGGTGGCGCTATAGCAACTGTCCAAAAATGCAAACTTTGAACAAGAATATCTCGTAACCGGTTTGACCTACACTCATGAAACTTTGTCCATATATACATATCCTCATGCTGAACAAATAGGCCTCAAGAACCTATGACTTCCGGCGAACAGATTTGCCGCCATCTTGAATTTAGTTAAAAATATTACATTCCCTAAGGATCCCAGGTTTTTTGACTTTGACAAAAAATCTTTAGCGCATATCATCTATGGACCATTATCTTCAATCTGAATTAAAGATTAGTCTGTACAATACACTTTAAAGCACCCATAAGCCATTGAGTTCTAAAAGGGGTGTGGTTTAAACCGCAAAAAGACTTAAATGCTCATATCAACATCAAAATTGGCTCCTATGATCTTGACTCCAATACAAAAGTTGTTCAGAATCAAATTCTGAACAAGTTAAAGCCAACATATTTTCAAATAGGGCGTGGCATTGAAATGGGCGTGGCCTGTCACTAAAATCGCCACAGTTCATAGAGGCAATGTTTGATTTGAGCGGGACCGACTTAGTTGCTGTTGGGGACCAAAGTTTCAACTGCTCAAGTAAAATTAAATCGATTGACAAAACAACATGGCCGCCAGAGGCTAAAAATCGTCAAAAATCATCCAAATTTAACTTAACGTCAAAAGGCAGGGTTAACTTAACCCAATCATCATCAAACTTGGGATAGTGAAACGCACATGGGTCAAGATGAAACTCTCCAAATTGTATCTCGAGATGGGCGTGGCCACTGACTAAAATGACCACAGTTCATAGACTAGAATGTTTGATTTGAGTGGGACCAACTTAGTGGCTGTTGGGGACCAAAGTTCCAACTGCTCAAGTAAAATGAAGTTGATTACGCTCAATGTTAGGTGACTAAAGGCGGGGTTAACTTGAGTCAATCATCACACAAACTTGGTGTACTTAAAGAAGCATAGGTCAAGGTTAACCTGGCTAAATCCATATGGTTCATCCATATAGGACCATAGGGGGTGCTACAGCAATTAATTGAAAACTTTAAGACTCATAACTCCTCAGCTATTTGATTTACGGTCATGGAAGCCTATCACCAGATCTAAGCTGAGGCTATTCCATAACTGTCAGTTATGTTATTTTTAAGGTGTGGCAAGGAAATGGTTCCAAGGGACGGTTGGTAGCTTCCAAAGAACTACCTTTACATTCCACCAATGATTTCATTAGCCAAAGGTATACTTCAGGATTCCTGATGGACAGGTTGGTTGCTCTTAGTAAGCAGAGAACCATTCTGCCCCAGCCATTGCCAATTTAGCCCACAATGATATGTTTTCGCTTGTTCTCTACCTGGTAGGATATTTTAAACGTCAAACTCTCCAACCCAATGTGTTACAACTATCGCTAATCAAAACAGCTATGCAAATCTATACGTATCTCGTAAACGTTTTAACTTACAGACATGAAACTTTGTTCACACATGCATATCCTCATGCTGAACAAATATGCCTCAAGAACCTATGACTCACGGTCTTAATTGTCAACTCTTATGGTCTGCATCACGGTCTTAATGGTTAGGGTTAGGGTTAGTCTATCAGGTCTGTCAGGGTCTTCATGGTCTGCTTCAGGGTCTTAATTGTCAAGGGTTAGGCTTAGTCTGTCAGGTCTGTCAGGGTCTTCATGGTCTGCATTAGGGTCTTAATTATCAAGGGTTAGGGTTAGGGTTAGTCTTTCAGGGTCTCATGGTCTGCGTCAGGGTTTTAATGGCCTGTTAGGATCTTGATGGTTTATTGGTCGGCTTATGCTTGGCACCGTAAAATGCTGCTCGCAGCTTTAATTTATATTTTGGATCGTATTTTTAAAACGGTACACTTCAAATGCCATAGTTGAATTTCAGATAACCTTGATTTCAAATTAAACAAGTTCAATGTTATGAACTCAAACTAAATTTCCCTATAGTAAATGCAATAGCTTTGAAATTCAAAACATTATGACAGTGACTTGCTTCCATATATAACTTATATTTGAGGGCTGCACAGTGGGTAAATGTTAGAGCACAGTACCCAATCAGCAGCTCCCATACGCCTACACCATCGTTCTTTTCCTTTTGCAGTCAAAGAGCAGAACAATTTTTTTTATTCTATTCACCGAAGTGTAAGACAAAATGGTCCCATGGCATGAAAATTTCACTTTATGAGGTTTTCTAACATTAGTATGAGTCCCCCTAGCCTCCCTATGGTCCCCCAGTAGCTAAAAATTGCGTTGGAGGAAGGAAAGCTCAAACGCGCCGATTTGGGATCTGGCCCCATATGTCGTCATAAGAGGCCATGTTACCTCCCCTTTCTCTGCTTGACCCGCCCAGAGAATTTGGCCCGCCAATGAGACGATACCGAAGTCATGCGATCTACCCGCACTACCGTGGCGATTGAGTGGTCCATCACAATTGACGTATTGGGCACCCATTCAGTATTATCCAGCACACCTGCTGTGCATGGGTAACACCGTAATAAATAGCCCAATTATATTATCAAATATTATATTATCAAATCAAAAATCCATCCCAAACCCTAATTCAATTTCAAGGATCAATAACCATTATACTAACCATATCACTACTGCTTCTTGTAGTTATAATAAGACGCACACAAGTAGGTTCTCCATTGTATTGTTTATCCACAACAAGACCAATCAAGGGTTTCATTGCTCATTTGGCTTCATCTCACAGATCCAGTGGAGAGGATATCCGTGGCAGTGTGAATCAAACCACGTATGAGTTGGGTCACTAGTGGGGATGAAAACAGCACAGTTCTCAGGTTGGTTCCACGCTGAGCCAGTAGCTAGATTTAAGGTAAGAAAATAAGAAATAGTTACACAATTTATTTTGTAGCAACAATACAACTTGTATTGTATTCTAGGGACAACCTCCCTAAACGAGGGAGGTTGTTACAACGGTGGTCGGTGGGTAACGTTGTTGACCCACGTCCATGTGTCTTCCACAACGTTCTCCGTCAAGCCTATCCAAAACCCATTCTTCCACCAAATGGCAGTCCTTTGCCATTTTGGGATGTTGTCGTTCACAAGTTTCTGCGTAAAGAGAGCATAAATGTACGATGGCTTCCACTTCAAAACGACAGATCGATGCAAAGACGTTCCCAAGGCAGTCGGTCTGTTGTGGTTCCATTACACTATAAACCCAACCCACTGTCTCCATGGTGTCCTCACCTGCTCCTCCAAGCTCTCTATCACCATGAGGTCCGCCGACCAAGGTAGTCCTGCCTGCTATCTGACCAGGCTTTTGTTGTCGATGAGTCAGTTAGAAAGTTGGAAAATAAGTAGCAGCTTGTTTCTAGGAGTTTCAAACAGAATTCTGTTTCAATGACAGACGGAGGGGAATAAAAACAAAACACAATGAAACCAATCAACACATCAGCAGATAAAAAATTTATCCACCGAAATCTCTACTAATCTCACCTATGTGCAATTTAGCAGAGAGTAGTTTTTCCTTCTCAATTTGGCACTGCAAGCCATCGTTGAGGCTGCTTCTCCACCTGCTGTTTGATTGCTTCATGCTTAGACCTTCAGACCTCCAGCCTCAGGGCCCTCTCAGCCTCCTTAGTAGCTTTGATCACTTGGCTGTAGTTTTCCCGCCACTCCACTATTTCAGAACAGGCTGGCTTTTTTTCTCTTATTCTCCGTTATCAGTGGTTAGGGTTAGGGGGTGGGGAATATACAAGTGTTAGCCCAACCAAACATTGAAAGAGATGTTGAGAAAGATGATTGCTGTCGACGGGAAGGAACTGGGAGAAGCTTCTCCCCTATTTCCTGTTCTCCATCAGGGAAGCTCCACAGGGTTCTCCCCTTGAGATGCTCTATGGTCGGAGACCCAGGGGGTGGCTCGACATGGTGAAAGAGGCCTGGGAACAACAACCATCACCCATATACCCAACAGTTACAGTATATAACCGTGGCCCCAGGTCAGGGAATTCCAAGTGGGCGGAAAAGTGATGGTGCTCCTCCCTACAAATGAGTGCAGGTTCCTCGCCAGATGGCATGGGCCAAGTCAACAATAGGGTAAGGCAACCTGGTCGGCGGAAAGGACTACAAATTTACCATATAAACCTTTTGAAGAAATGGCTGGAAGTGGAACCAATGTATTCACAGTTGCCTGACCTGTCTGTTAACGTTCGTCCTCTGCACATTCCAGACATCCTCATTGGTCACCAGCTGGCACCAAACCAGAAGCAGGACCACAAAGAGCTCCTGGGACAGGCTAGAGCCAGAGCCTTTTTGGAACAACCTTACAACATCCGCAAACTATCTCAATCCTCATGCACACCTTACACTACTGATTCCACTGACATCCACCCTCATCTTGTTCATGTAAAGTAAATACACTACTTTTCTTAAACCGTTCATACAGTGTTTCTCCTACGTTCACATCACACCTTGTGACACTAGCGCCCAGAGTGGGGCCTCTTCAGGCCAAGAAAGGACACAGAAGGGCTGTCTGGACCGGCCACCAGCAGTGACGATGGACAGCCACCACCCAGCACAAGCCTTTTCTACAACAGCACGGTGGAGCCCAGTGGAGGAGGGGGGAGGCAGTGCACCGAGCGCCAAAGGCCACCGTCTCAAACTCAAACCATAAAGACTTAAACATTGACGAGTAGCAGGGGGGCTCAGAGTCCATGAGAGCAAGTCCATTTTATACAGTCCATGACTCCAGCCAGTACATTCCAGTCTGTTGCCCAATAGCTGTTGAAGGAGGAACTCCTCCACAATCCCCACCTTAGCCCTTCTCTTTTAAGCGTTTCCTTAGGGATTAATAAAGCTATCTGTAAGCATATTGTCATGCCACTTGTTGACATTAACCAAACATTTACTCAAGCATATAACAGTGAATTCCCACACTAGGCAGCCACAAAAGGACAGACAGAAGCTGGACTACTTTTATTGACAGAAGTATATAGATTCATCAGTAACAGAAGCTGGACTACTTTTATTTACAGAATTATATTGATTGATTGCTTGGTAGTGTGCGAGCTGGAAAGTTTTAGAATCACTTATTTAATCACTTATAAGCTTTTGTTTAGTGGTAGTACTGCATACTTGTACACAGAGAAAACCATAAGGATTACCCATTTCCAGGTGGTTATGTTGATTATTACTACTAAAACATAGCTTATGCATGAACAAAATACTTGTTATTGCAGTACAACTCAGATTATATTGTTATACAACAAGTAAACTTCTAATAAATGCTAAAATTTATTAAAAGGCTATTGACCAATGTGATTGGAGATTCAATTTAACATCCATGGTAAAAACAAAGGCTGGTATGTCTCCTTCAGAAAATACCTATAGAAGTGGAAGATAAACTGTTTCATACATGGGACTGTAACAATGTGCAATGATACACTCCACCTAGTTGACTTTTAATGGGCTCCTCCAGACAAGGACACAGGATGGGGGTGTTGCAATGCTACATGACCTGGTGCTCCATGTAGGAGATTTCTCCCTGAGTGTGTGTGGTGATGGCTGGTTTAACCTGTGCACATTGATTGCTCGTGCAACAGGTGTGCAGTTTAACCCAGCATCAGCGTCCAATCAGCTTCAGATGGAGGACCAGGACACTGGAGGAAGAGGAAGGAAAAGAGAAGGAAAAGACGATGGAAGTAGAAGCCAAATCCTCTTTCTGGCGTCACTTCACACATCTTGCATTGTCTTTTTGTTGAGGATCCCTGTTTTTAACTATTTAATCAACTACTTTAATAGAGCAAGATACAACACACACGCACAACAAGACGGCCCTGAACAACAAATTCCTGCGCAAACACATAATGAATGTAGCCTCATTAACCACATTTATGAATGTAGAATGTGTCTCCATTTATAAATGTGTGTATGTATGGACTTCCTTTTATTATGGCAGATAATTGCCTTCTTCTAGCGCCACCCCTTCATAAATCTAAAAGAAGCAGACTAGTGGATATCGGAGGAAGTACAAATATCGAGACTTTATACTATGACCCAGGGACCCAATAACGTGTTGGATTTTCCCCCTTCCATAAGCTCATTCGGAAACACACAATAGCATAGTCATTCTTTTTACGGCCAGGAACGTTTGCGTGTCCCACATTTAGCATGACAGGAGCGGTGTGGACGAGGCAAGGCAGTCGGGTTATCCGAAGCATACAGAACGCGTCCAGGAGAAGAAGCCACACTGCGCTCAAATCCCAGTATGACGTGCTGGTAATCGGAGGAGGTAGGAATGCAAGATCCAGTGCAAATGTGCCTGAAGAAGCTTTAGGACTATATATTGCGATAGCAGCACTTTAATATACGTTTCTAATCTAAAGGGTTGTAGTAAAGTCCGAATTAAATTTCCTCCGACGGGATTCACAACGTTTGTGGCTCCACGGAACAACTTTGATTTTACGTGCAAGCAATATAGTCACCACTTTACTTGTAGGCTGTAAGACTTGTAGGCTGTAAGACTTTCGTAAACAAATTGCAAACTGCTGAACACATTTTTTTACCTGTGTGAACCATTGCATTATGATGCTATCGATATTTGTTAAATATCATGTGGTGACACAAATGCATTGCTAAATTCTACCGAGTTGGTGTCGATTTTAGTCGTTTAAGTTTGTGTTAACAACCTGTCCACCCAAGTCCACTTGCCAATGTCTTTCTTATCTTTCTATCGGACCAATATTTGTATCCAGGACACAATGGATTGGTGGCGGTAAGTAAAATGAACAGCACGCTCTCATTTGTCTCATACATATCTGCATAAATTAATTCGATTGTCCCATGCAGGCTGCATATCTCCAGAAAGGAGGGCTGCAGACAGCGGTGCTCGAGCGTCGCCACGTCTTGGGGGGAGCCGCAGTTACAGAAGAACTGTTCCCTGGTAAGGACTGGACGTCTGGCATTCGGGCAGATGCCAGAAGGGCCTCGACCTCTCGTGGGCCGTTTGGGCCGGCCAATCACGGAGCGGCATGCTTGTCGGGTTACTCTGTCTGAACACACACAATGCAGAATCGGCACACTATCGAGCACACTGCATTGACGGTCTTTTACTGCTAACGCGCGATGCAACAATTCCACCCGCGGACCCTGTTATAATGTGCAAATGCCAGGGACGTTTTTTGATCCAAGTCCGTCACTGGGTGGAGGCTTGAGTCAATGCCATGCCAAAAAACTAAAAACGATCTGCAACTTTAGGGTGAAGCTAAATCACAACTCTTGCTGATGTCAGGACCGCAAAGTCGCTCACCAGCTTCCGCAAACGACTCAACCCACCTGTTCAGAGTTCACCTAGACTACGTAGCCATTCAGTCCCTTATTTGTCTGTTGCACTATTGTTTGTTGTACGTCCTGGCACTTAGTGAACGCACTTAATTCAGCTTGTATTCATTCATTGTACTTAATTGTGTAGCATGTACTTAATTGTGTTGTGCATATGTGTAGCATGTACTTATTTGTGTAGCATCTGCAGTAGCTAGCTATCACTGCTGTACACGGGGAATGGGGTTAGCCTGGCGATTGTTAGTACTTGCACTTGGTTCTATGAATATCTTTACTGTAGGCCTACCGACGGCGATATATTGTTTCACTTCTTATGACAAATGTACTTATTGTAAGTCGCTTTAGATAAAAGCGTCTGCTAAATGCCCTAAATGTAAATGTAGAATGGATTTTGTATAAATGCTTCGTAGGTTTTGACCTCTAATTTACCTCTTTATCTCTAATGGAACGAATTCGATTGTTTGATATATAATAAGAAATGATGACATTTTTGTAATACGGGTGTTGATAATGTTCTAATTTTATATAAATATGTCCTCCCTGCAACAGGCTTTCACTTCTCCAGGTGTTCATATTTGCTTAGTTTGTTCAGACCCCACATCTATGAAGACCTGGAACTCAAGGTAGCAAGTTCATCCAGAATATCCTGAACACTGCAGTATTTGCAACACAATCAGCACATTCTTATCTATTTTACTGTCTTCTCTTAAGTGATTCCCAACTGATTGGTCAACCCACGGCCCTTTGACTGATCATATGCCAAACCTTAATCTCCATGTCAATTCTGGTTGTGACTTAATGACTACTGACACATGTTGGTCCACCAGATGAGAGCCTCTAGTTGAGCTCAAAAGGCATTTTTAATAATATATATAATATATCATTCGTATTTGTTTGCAGGTGGACCCATGTGTGAGGCCCTGACTTAGTTCTGCATTGTGTGTGTTCATGCGTGCCTTTAGAAACACGGGCTGAAGATCTACAGGAGGAACCCCCATGCATTCAGTCCTATGCTGGAGGAAGGGGTGGGGGGAGCACCCCCCCGGTCCCTCACGCTTGGCGCAGACATGGACATGAACCGGAAGGAGATTGGGAAGTTTTCACAGAAGGATGCCATGGTAGGTAATTTCAATGCCGAGGGTCCACTGTTATTAACCCATAATATATCATTTATACGGTTATGGTAATAACACATTTTTAGGACAATTATTGTCCATATTCCAGTACTGGGTGAAATTATGCTATTATGCTCCCCGTGTCCATTAACCTGTATTATGAGACCATGTGGCAGACCCACATGCATTTCGACCCTCAGCCTCTCTTGCTCTTTTCCAAACACACAGGCCTATGGAGAATTTAACGCATATTTGGATAAGCTTGCCTCAGCTGCCCAACCTCTCCTGGACGCCCCCCCGGTGGATATCATAGGTCTGACCTCAAGTTCCCTAAGAACCAGAATCACAGCGGCCAAGACTTTGATGCCACTTGTCAAATGTGGTACGTTTCCATCCTAGACTCCTCAATGGTATCAATAAATTGCAACTATAATCTATAGTCCTAACTAGTCGTAATATACACATCCATTATTGACTACTTATGGATGACTTGATGATCCTTCTGTCATAATTGATGAGGACTGTATGTGTTGAAAGGCCTGAAACTTGGAAAAAACATCCCAGAGTTCTATGAGATCGTCACAGCGCCGATAATGAAGGTGAGTTAACAGCCTCAACACCATGTTAGTGTTGTCTATACCTTACGAGGATCTTACTAGAGGCTTGAAGACTGTCCTGGGTTTCAGATTCTCAACCAGTGGTTTGAGTCCGAGCCGCTGAAGGCAACGCTGGCTACCGATGCTGTCATCGGAGCCATGACCAGTCCATACAACCCCGGTAGTGGGTGAGCTATGCTAAAGCACACATTCTCCCCTTGATAGACATGGTCGACACATATTTACTAGGCAATGTGATTAGAATGTTTTGGGACAGATCCACACTCAAGCACATAAAGTGCAACATTCATAATGAAATGTGAACAGAAATAAAACATTTGGGTTGAAAATTAGACTACTTGCATTTTTCTGTCTTATTAACAATACTCATGGTGGTTGTGTCTTGAAGGTATGTGCTCCTACATCATGTGATGGGGGAGTTGGAGAAGGAGAAGGGGTCATGGGGTTATGTGGAAGGAGGCATGGGAGGCGTGTCCAATGCCATTGCCAGCTCCGCCCGCTCCCATGGTGCTTCAATCTTCACTGAAAAGGCAAGGCTGTTTGACCTGATTCTAATCCAAGCTGGAATGTACACGTTACATTGTCTGTTCCTTGACATGGGTAAGGAACTAGATCAGTGTTTCCCAGCCTTGGGGTCTGGACCCCACTTGAGATTACTTGCTTTGAATGTTATTTTTTCCACAATTCTTTTTGGACCAATTAATGGATTTGTGAACTCAAAAATCTTGGGAACCACTGAGTCTGTTTTTTTTAATCAAAGTTCTAACGTTATATTGGCTTGGCAGGATGTACAGGAGATTCTGGTTGGTTCAGATGGTGTTGCCAAGGGAGTGGTGCTGAAGGACGGCTCAGAGATCCACAGTAAATTGGTTCTGTCCAACGCTACGCCATACGTCACCTTCAAGAAGCTCACGCCACAGGTGATGAAAGAAGGCCCGGCCTGATGATATTTTTAACATGTAAGCGATATCTATATCTTCTATAATCACATGTCCTTTTTCACAACAGGCTTCCCTATCTCCAGAGTTCATCAAAGCCATTGATCAATTTGATTACACCTCCCCTGTCACCAAGATCAACGGTACGATATATGAAGTTATATTCTTCATTGATTATAGTCGTATTAAGTTTTCCTTTGACTGGTAAAGTCTTAAAGATGCAGCTTCGTTTTGCACCAGACCATCACACCTCTGTGAAAAGGTTCCATAACATTTCTCTAATTCCTAAAATGAATAACAAATTCCCACTTTAGCACAACCCTGAAATCATTTAGTTCTCTTCTGTTTTTGGACAGTTGCTGTAGACAAACTGCCAAATTTCCTAGCAGCGCCCACCCCAGATGGGAAACCAGGCCCACACCATCAGTGCTCCATCCACCTCAACTGTGAGAGTGTGGAAGTACTGGAGACTGCTTACAAAGAGTCCATCAATGGAAAGTATTCAACAAGGTCTGCACTAGTCTATGCTCTTATGGATGTACAAACACACAAACACACAAGCACGCACTCACACACACATGCCAACAAACACACAGCCTGTCCCTCATCCACTATGGGGGTTCCTCTTCTGACAGGCCAATGTTGGAGATGACCATCCCCTCTGTGCTGGATCCCACTCTAGCACCGCCCGGTGCCCATGTTGTGTCATTCTTCACCCAGTTCACCCCGTACTATCTAGAAGGCAAGGAATGGACCGATCAGGACAAGGAAGCATATGCCGATCTCGGTAAGAACTTCTTAAAAGGCATCAAAAAACTGCTTCAGTGACATTCAGTCAAACAGTGTTCCTTTGTTCATGTTTTGTTTACTGTTTTAACTTTGTTCCCCTCGGGGCATGTAGACATTCTCATTGATTGACCCAAACCCAAGACTCAAGCCTGTATTTGTATCTCCCACTTTTCCAGTGTTTGACTGGGTGGAGCAATACGCCCCGGGGTTCAAGAGCTCGGTGGTGGGCCGGGATATCCTCACTCCCCCTGATCTGGAGAGGATCTTCGGGCTAACCGGAGGGGTTTGTTGTAGTCTTTTGTCTCTGTGGAGGGAGAGATTTCAATGGGTGACGTGGTGGAGCTCCTTTGCCTATCCGCACAAGCTCAAGTACGCTGGGAGGGTTAGATTTGCATCCCAGCCTTTCTTCCAGGTGCTGCAACAGGTGTGGTCTAAGGACTACACTTTGAAAAGGGACCCTCACACTTTGAACTATAAAGGAAATATATCAGATGGGCACCGTCGTGGCGCTCTAGGCACTCAGAGAGGTCCTAAGCTATTCTAGATATTCAAATGTTATTGTATTAACCCATTATTTTACAATCAACAATATACAAAAATGTTTCTGAGAAAATTTGTCTTGGAAAGTGAAGGGTTAAAAAGGGTTAACATACATTATATTCTTCTGAAGTACACACACAGCTTGAGTGATGATACGATTATTTGTCAGGAGAGTTTGCATTTTGCTCAAGAGATCGCAGTTTTTAGTTTTGGTGATCTCTATCAACTCTTATTATTCTGTGTACTCTTTCCACCTACTGGACACCCGCCATTCTATCACTATTACAAAGACAAAGACAATTTTATTTTATTTTGTTCTGTTCCAGTTTTTTTTATTGAGGTCATGGGAATTATTATGGAATGAGGGCCTTTTAAGAGAATGCAGTGAAGAGATAAAGACATCTATTTGCACCCGCTCATCACAGAATATCTTCCATGGATCGATGTCATTGGACCAGCTCTACCTGGCACGACCTTTGCCCTGCCTGTCCAACTACCGCACACCTATCAAAGGGCTCTACTTGTGTGGCAGCGGCTGTCATCCAGGTTTGCTTTTACTGCATGAGAATATATCTCCCATCAAAAGTGGCTTGGGGGATTGTTGCCTGTAATTTATATAAGAGCTTCAACAGGATTACGAACAACACCAGTCACATGGAGAGTGAGTGTGACATTGTACCACTGATAGTATAGTAGGCCACCTAAAGGTATTGCAAACGGTTCTCAAGTCCCTTCAGTTGGTCCCTTTTAGAATATAATAAGTAGATTTCTTTAGATTTTTAGTTTAGCTTAAAATCCAGAAGTGTGTTGCATAGTAGTTTTTTTGTTTTGTTAACTTTAACCACCTTACCTTCTGATGATTGTGTTGGACTAACTTCCTTGTTATGTTATTCCCCTTGCTCACAACGTTGTTTTGCACTTTTGCAGGAAAAGTGCTGTATTGATAAAGTTTTAATAATTGATTTGATTGTGTGTTAACCAATCTCTCAGGTGGTGGAGTGATGGGGTCTCCCGGATGGAACGCTGCTCTTGCCGTCATGGCCGACCTGAAACGTAGCTAGATAGCATCGCCGGACTGCATCGCAGGCTGGATCTTGTACCAATGATTTGGTTGTCACACATCTTGGACATTGATGGAGACCTGTGGAAGTCCATATTCTGTTGTTAACACTAGAGATTGACCCAATCCCCTCCCTCAAAATAGAGTGTGTAAAGTGGCCGATACCTTAAACTGTGCTAATGTGAGGGTCAGTCTGGTTTGAAAACATAACGATGTGGAAAATTACAAAATATGCTAATTGAATTAACTAATTGAAAGTAAAATGTGTTTTATAACTAATATAGCTTCCCAATTGCCTGACTCCTACTAATTACTGCCTACGTACCTTACCTTCTAGCTCATTATTTGGGGGATACTTATTGTTTATATTTGTATCAATAAATTCAAGTTGAATATGAAACCAGGAAAGTGTGTCCTTAATTATGAATATGGTTTTCAAAAGGGAACATTTCTACAGTAGCCTATATGTCTTACATCTAGAGTGTGGCAATTCATTTACGTTAATGGGGGCATAATAAGTGGGGACTGTCCCTTTAAGGCGCCTATTAGGGTGGTTCCAACTACGTTACAGGGTCAGGAAGCGGACTGAACCACCTAGATTACGGCAAAATTCGATACTCGTTGACCAAATGTAGCCAAACAATGTGTTAACTGCAGTGGTGCACATTTTAATGAAATATATTTGAATTAATAATGCTGGATGGTTGCGCTCATGAAGTTCACAAGGGATATATGCAGGCTCTTGGGACTCGGGAGCGGTGAGAACCCCCTACTTCTCCAAACTTTCAAAAACTTTTATCCTGGTGAAAAATGAGCGACAGAATTGTCGGACCGAAATTGTATCGCTAAATCGATGTGTTTTACGATAAGTGTTCAATCTACAATGTCTCGTCTGATAAGTTAACAGTATACTGCGAGTGAAACAGGGAAAGTGCCCATTAATGTTGCCAGCTACACCCTGCTTGTTGTGCCTCGAAGTTCGTCGAGAGAACTGATCAAATAAAAAATTGTTCGGTAAATACTAAAAGGCGATATTTGTCCCGATCACTTTCTATCGTGATAAGTTAAGCCTTTATCAGCTTGCATGGGGCTCATGGGGTTTGTTTATGTGGCTGCTCGTTGCCTAAACCAATACAACATAGCTGTAGACATCCGAAATTCGTTTTGCTATTTGATAAAAACAAACTAACGTGATGGGTTTTTTCCTTACTTTCATTTAAATTTCATTTAGTGTAGTGCTGAATCACCATGACTAGTGATGACTCGATTTTTGGGAACTTATGCTACCGACTCGTTCCTTAAGCAGTTTCAAGGCTACATTAACATTCGTGTCTATTAAGGGCATCTGGAATGCCATCTAAGGTAAACCGCTCATATTTTAAGCAAGAAATTTACTTTTAAATAATATGCCCATGTGGATAATTCACTTTAGACGTTAGGCAGCATTATAAGTACTAACTGTTTTGTAAAGATAATTCCCTCAGACCTTTGATAAAACAGGAGTAGATATTCGAATTTGACCAAAGAGACCTTCTGGGTAGGTCTACTGAAACATTCCTTTGACTCTATATTGTTGGAAAGGGAGATACTGGTTGGTTGCCGATGCACGAGGCATCCTGTTTCTATGCAGGTTGAACCCTCAACCGGACGGCTTTTGCAAAAAAACAAAACTCTCCAGCCCTCAAATATAACATCGTGTTCGCTGATGACTGCAGGCTATAGGTTTCCGGATGAGATGCTGCAAAACTGCTATGGCAGTGCAAAAAAACAAAAGAGATGCTTGACACAATGTGTAGACCAACGAGGTGGTGCAGTGTTTGAGACGCTTTGATGTTTGGTAAAATGTTAAGTTTAGGTTATTCCACAGAAGATAAAAAAAAATAATAATAATCGTGTGTGTGTGTGTTCCTATAATACCATTATAGGAATGATATAGGCCTATACGATTAATTTATCTGCACTCTTAACAGCTGGTGTTTTTCGTGCAAACAAAACATTGAACATGTTAGGAGCAAAAAAGTCACATAATAGTCTAATTGTTTTACTTTTAGAGCTGCAACCAACTATTATTTCGGTAGCGGCTGAGGGAAGAAGTGCGAGAATACGACGGGCATAAAACTGGAGAGTTCCATGTAAAAAGATTAATAATTTAGTTGATTAAATGTTAGAAACTATAGCAAATGCCATCACAGGAAAGGGGATGTATTCAGTGTGCTTTGCAGTGAATCAATTGCTTTGCCGTCTCACTGCAAGAAAAGGGCACGGAAATAATCTAGTGCTAAACTGCATTGATTCATTTTGGTAACCACAAGTGCCAGCTTCCTATTGTGTGTGCATTCTATTCCTTGTTTGGCAGCATCTAACCTTTATGCTTGCAAGAAACTGAATAGAAATTCTGCAATGTTTGCACCCCTTTTTAGTGGAGCTTCCACACTGACAATAAAATTACAGAAAACCTGAGTGTTCTGTTCCTCTATGGGGGGCTAAGAAACCCCAGTATGGTTCTCACTCTCGCTTCGGTTTATTAAGGTTTAATTTATTTGGACTGGCGGATACGGCAATCTTTATAAACAAGAATCTAGACAGACCAAGTATCACAACGAAGGCTGACATTTAATATATGACTAACAATACTTCTAAATGCAGTATAGGTTTCAGATTTTTATTTTTTTTACCAGATTTACGTGACATGTTGGAAGAAATGTGTTCATGATTAGTACACACACACACACACACACACACACACACACACACACACACACACACACACACACACACACACACACACAGAAACACACAGGATACGCAATACTATTAAGCAGAAGGTTACAGTAGTGTAACACAACCCTGAGGACTGGGTACTGGGTTAAACTTGAGACAACAAACTGGAATGGTCCTAGATATATTTTAAGCACATCTAATATTGTTTCTCTGAGAGTTACTGACTCTAACCTGTATAATTGTGGGGGCAGGATAGTGTGGTGGATAAACTCCTTGTCTAAAGGTTCTGGGTTCAATCCCCAATATCCGAAACCTACCTGTAGGCACGATGCCTAACCTCTACTTGCTCCTGTATCTGCTATTATTTATTCTTACACCCCATACTCTTGGGTGTAATGCCCCACCTCCTGGCTGGATGTGTTGAAACTCTTAGAACAATGTGTTTCGGTGGAATCCCCTGACGGTGTGCCCTTCTCCCAGGTCCTAATGTCCAACCAACAGAAGAGCAGATGGACTGTGGTCCTGCTCCCTCAGATCCTCATGTGGGCTCCCTGTCACAGGTGAACAAGCTTTTCTTTCTTATCTTAGGAATGTTCCTCTCTGCACTTCCATACAATTTCCCACTGTATCGGGTGGGAGCTTATGCTACCGACTCATTCTGTGAACCACTTCAAGGCTACGTTGCTCATTCATTGTCTATGATAGCTCACTCCCTCGCATAGAGCAGCAAGTCTATAAGGGAAATTGTTGGTGATTATGAAGTCCTATAAACATATCCTTAAGAATGTGAAATGCAGCTGTTTGTGTGTCTGTGTGTGTAGGAAATTCTCAATGGAGAGGAGGGTCTAAGTGAGGAGGAGAAGGCAAAAAAGCGAGCAGAGCGACGCAGAGCCAAGAGGAAGGTAGGGACACTTGCTCACTCAATGTCCAGTAAGTTGGTTCACTGAGCAAGGGCATTAGTGCCCTGAACAATAACCAGGAAAGCCCTCTTTATTTCCAGCGTCAGAGGGAACGTAAAAAGCAGGAACTGGTGAAACAGAGTGAGAACGCTGAACAGGTAAGGGTAATTTAAAACTGCGTATGTTGTGCTCTTTTACAGTGGCTTTTAAAATGTGCCATAACATGTCAGTTTCTGCACATTAGGACGAAGATGAGGATGGCAGCGCAGACTCTGAGTTGGACGAGAGTGAGTCAGACGCAGAGGTTGTTGCCGTGGATGAAGATGAGGAGGAAGTTTTGGAAGTTGAAGAGGACGAGTGGGCAGAACAAACGTCCGTTCCTCAAAGTGAGGAAATCTCCCCAGCCGTGGCTCCTTTAGGGATAAAGGGTCATCAGAAGAGCCAAGCCAGGCCCAGTGAGGAGGTAGGAGGGAGCAGAGGAACGTACTCAGGGAAAAAAGTAGTTAACGTGTAAGGTAATGCCCTGTTACAGCCCGATTTCAAACACTGAGTTTGGGCATGAGAGTTCTAGGAAGAAGGGGTAGGATATGATGTTGCACATGAAATCAAACACACATCATGGCGTTACACTATTAAGTTCCCGAAAAGCTTAACCCTCTCTCGGACGTGGCCATCAACATCTACTGCTGCACAGACAAAGCTCCACAAATCCACACACGCATCACTCGTGACGATGTGACAAAAACAACACGTCTTATATTCAGAGAAGACTAGAAAGAACTGGTCGGTGGACAGGCAAATAAAGGAATTAACCGGTTTGCTCTTAATCACTTAAAATACATCACATGTCTAAAACAAAACAAAAAAAAGTAATTGTTTGGCTGCAGCTTACAATAAGTCTAACTGTTGATTACTTTGTTTATGTAATTATTTACTCATGAAGATGACACAGAAGTCACGTCACAGGTTACTAAAGCCCAAAGTGATGTCTTGCATTTGGCTTGGTTGCTGACGGGAAATAATTTTAAGAAAAAGCAACTGAATATCTCTGAAATGCCACATAGAAATATTGTATTATAATATATTTCTACTTGATAAACGTTCCAAAAAAATGAATAATTTCAGATTTTTGAGTGCTTTGACTGTTGTCAGCCTCACCTAGTAGTCGCCTGCTTAACGACTGAACGTAACATCAACCCTGTGTTATCTGCTCGGCACCCCAAGGAACCGGAGTGGGATGTGAGCAGTGCTTTCTTTGCCAATGCCGCGAGCCACATCAAACCCAAGGGCTCGAGTCGCAAGTCTAAGGAGAACAAGGAGAACGAGACCAGGAGAGAGGTGAATAGAAGCTCCTGTTATCGATTCAGTTTGATCTGAAGGGTAACTATTAATACCAGCATGCTTTCATTTATTGGAATAGGGTCAGTATACTGCTGTAATCACTGCAGTTGATGGTTTCAGCTTCAAAGTCTGATAAAGGAACATGTGAACATTGAACCAGTAATGTATACAAAACGATCACAATCAATAGATATTGGGCTACCGGCCATAGCCCTGCTATATTATTTCACTCGTTGACAAAGGATGGTTAATTAATAACTTATTTGAAGTAAAGTTATACAAAGTAAAACAGTCTACAAATACTAGAATACTGTGAGTGAAGAATTTTAAGAAAAGGCTTAATGAAATGAAGCAGAATCAAAACAATTCAACAATTACTTACTTTCCTTTCAGATAAATGGTGGACCAGATAATTCAAATAAGAGAAGTGCCTCATTGACAGGTAAAGGTGTGTGTGTGTGTGTGTGTGTGTGTGTGTGTGTGTGTGTGTGTGTGTGTGTGTGTGTGTGTGTGTGTGTGTGTGTGTGTGTGTGTGTGTGTGTGTGTGTGTGTGTGTGTGTGTGTGTGTGTGACACAATGACGATTTAAGGGGATGAGTTAAAACAAATTCACTTCTCTTGTTATTGGGCACCTATCTGCCAAGCCACATGGCTCTCAAGCGTCGCTGTGAACTGTTTATGTTGTGCAGAGAAGGGGATAAAGCTGGTGCAGGAGGGCCAGTACTCTCAGGCAGTCAGCATGTTTACAGAAGCCATCCGCTGTGACCCCAAGGACTACAGGTATGTCACGCTTGTTGTTGCAACATGCGACAAGGTCATCAGAAGAATCACAAATGCATTGAAATTGGCCATCTTGGTGCAATTTTATGGAGAGAAATACAAAGCAAGAAAAATAAAGCTGAAAGGTTAGGTTCACCTAGGTTTCTGCTGTTTTGGGGTTTGTTTCCACGTCCAGATTCTTTGGGAATCGCTCGTACTGCTACAGCTGTTTGGACCAGTACCCTCTGGCCCTGGCCGACGCAGAGCGCTCCATCCACCTGGCCCCCGACTGGCCCAAAGGATACTTTCGCAAAGGCACCGCTCTCATCGGCATGAAGGTGGGGACGGTGTCAAAGTGAAAGTCAAATTTATTTGCATAGCACAGTATCATACACAGTGGTTATTCAAAGTGCTTTAAAATAAATAAAATAAAATAACAAATAGAAAAGTAAATTAAAAAAATATATATATATTAAAGTAACAACAAAATAAAACAAAACAAGATTAATTAGGTAGGATTTGAACCATTTAAGGACATTTCCTTACAGTCCGACACACATTTCTAGTCTGTTAAGCAGTATTTTATGATAAACTGTGTCAAAGGCTGCACTAAGATCTAGTAGTACCAGGACAGTTATTTTGCCTGAGTCAGTATTTAAGCGGATGTCATTTAATACCGTAACTAGTGAAGTTTCAGTACTGTGATGTTGACGAAAACCTGACTGGTATTTGTCACAGAAGGAATTCATATTTACGTAGTTACTGATCTGGTTAAAAACTACTTTTTCAATAACCTTCCCTATAAAGGGGAGGTTTGATATAGGCCTGTAATTTTTAAGTAAAGCTGCATATAG
Source organism: Micromesistius poutassou (assembly GCF_964030765.1). Classification (NCBI taxonomy): domain Eukaryota; kingdom Metazoa; phylum Chordata; class Actinopteri; order Gadiformes; family Gadidae; genus Micromesistius; species Micromesistius poutassou. Next base: position 6,517,001 of record NC_140277.1, read on the forward strand.
GTTTCTCTTTTTCAGAAGCGGTTTGATAACAGCAGTTTTTAGTGATGCAGGGAAAATGCCAGATATGAGGGAACTATTTACAATCTGTAAAAGTTCACAAGATAAACAGCTGAAAAAACTCTTCAGAAAGTTTGTAGGAAGAGAATCAAGACAGCAGGTGGATGAGTTAAGCTGTACCACAGTCTTTTCAAGGGTCTGGATGTCAATAGCATTAAATTCAGTCAAGGAGGCATCATTATGTCTGTGCAGTGAAGTAGGCCTAGATGTTATGTCATTTGATGGCCGGTTGGAGATAATGTTTTCTCTAATGTCTTAAATTTTTCGTTGGCAAAATGAAGCAAACTCATTCATTAGGTGTCATGAGTTCAAGACTTAAATGTAATACTCTTATAGACTGATATATCCACTACTGCTGGAGTCGATGGTTAACCTGTTTGGTCCAAGAAATACAAATCAAGTGGTCGTGGTTATTCCTTTACGGTGAGTGTTTCTGTGTGTATTTGCAGAGGTACAGCGAAGCAGAGAAAGCCATGGCACAGGTTTTAAATCTAGACAAGGACTGCGAAGAGGCTGTCAACGATCTCTTTCACTGCAAAGTGCTGCAGTTGATGGTAAGTAGACACGACTGTGATATCATTAAGTCATTGCTTCCCTTTTTGTTTTGTACCAATTGTACCAATTCTAGCCGTTAACAGCTAGAATTGTGCGTTTTTGCACAATGGTAGTACTCATGGTTTACTTAATCTTTGCAAAAATAAATCATTTAGGATTTATTTTGAAAAGCGTTTTAGAACCTCCCCCTCATTAAATATAGTGTGAAGGCATTGGTTTTTGACTCTGAGGCCAAAGGGTCTGGGTTCAATCCCCAGTGTCTTAACTCTATCTATAGGCATCCTTGTTGAAGAAGATGCCCTCACCTCTGCCTGCACTCTAATGACATATCTGTATTCACTCTAGTTTGCTTTGGATTAAAGTGTCTGTTAACAAGTGATGTAATACCTTCTTCACTACTCATGGATCCTCTCTCTCTACAGGCGCATGGTTTTGAAGAAACGCAAAGTGTCCTGCTGCTTGAGAAGCTCTCCACTGTACAAGCGGTTCTGTCGTCGTTCCCCGACGCTGCCAGAGGTAGGCCCCTCTGGGTTCACTCCATTACACCAAAGCCTCCATCACACACACATCACCTATACCGACACAGGTTTCTTCAGACAAGGCTGAAAATAATTCCCTCTTTTCCATACTTTGATCCCCAAGCACATAACATGTTCATACATGATATGACACCCTTCAATGCCAATCACATAGACCTACCTACTATTTGTTCTTGCTGCTCACTCAATCAGCAAGTAACTTTCACACATCAGAAGCGAACTTACTGATGTGTCAATGGTTTTTGTTGTCTTTTTCATTAGGATCATCAATCATTAGGATAATATAACAATTTCCTTTTCTCGTTGCAGTTGGGAGCCAGGATTCATCCTTGGTGCAGCCAGAGTAACTATTTGCTCTTGGGGAAATAAACCAAATGTGAAACCACAAGGGGTTAAAATTTCTAAGCTCAATTTGAGTTGTTTGCTGAAATGTGTTTTTCTGACTATCAGAAGCCCCTGTGTGTCGCTGTGGGTGGGGAACGTGACGACCGAGTTGACAGAGAAACACTTACGGGACCTTTTTAAAACGTATGACCTACTTCCACTCACCTGCTGTACATTGCCAACCTAACTGAAATAAGGAAGACATTCTTGAGTTCCAAATATTTAACAACAATAGTCTATGGTCAAAGAGATGATTTGAGTGTTCATAAATTCTACACTCTTTTTTTTCTTCCAAAGGTATGGTGAAATAGACAGTATCCGTGTGCTGCATGAGAAGTTCTGTGCCTTTGTCAACTTCAAAAACGCCACCATGGCAGCACGTGCTCTGGAGAAGCTGAACGTAAATGAGCCCGCCCGCCACCACCAAAACACACAACCCACACTCTGACCTCATTAGTTTTACATTAAGCAATGTTGTTGTGTGACGGATGTTGAGTACAGCAACCCCATTAGCCGAGACCACTGTCAGCTAGTCTTCCTAGGGCACACATGGAACACGTATAGACAAAATATAACTTGCAATACAAAAACATGCAGATATGTGCATTGTTAATGAGCATGACATGACTTAAAACAGACAGTGATGAATGCTGGAGGATTTCAGACACTGCCTCCACAGTGGAATCCAGATGTTCCAGATGTTAACGTTGATTCACTGTCTGTTCACAGGGTTGTAGTATCGAGAACACGCGCCTGGTGGTGCGGTATCCCGACCGCCGCACCCAGAAGGCCCTTTCCATCCCCCTGAAGACCAGCCTCCCGGCCACACAGCAGGCAGCGATGGCAGCTGGGTGAGTGGCTCTATGGTGTGAACTCTTGAAGCAGCCAAGGTGGGGGTTTTACATTCACATGTAGGCCCTTGGCGTACATTTTGGACAGAAGCAAAGCTCTTGAATAGCTCCAAATAAGGTTTCTGCTGTGTGTCCTAGTTTTGAATAATTTGATACATGTTAGCAGATTAACCATATTAATGGTTAAATAAACTATAAAACTGGTTTGTGATTTTTATTAAAAACTACAAAAACGGGTTTGTGATTTGATTACATTCTTTATTTATAAAACCGTATAAACAGCTAGATATCCCATTCCAAAGTGATAATTATATTCGACAACAGGATTGTAAAATTTCTGGATCAAACCGCCCAGAATGCTCCTCTACATTTGTCGACAACACATTCACCCGATTCGTTGAGTCCTTCAGTTCAGTCATCAAGCGTCTTCTCCTGCAGGCCGAGGCGACGAGGCCCAGTAAACGAAGAAGAGTGTTACTTCTGGAGGACGACCGGCTGCCATTTTGGAGACAAGTGTCGCTACAAGCACTTTCCTGATCAGAAGGGCAAGGACAGGAAGCCCTGGCAGCCTTAACGACGGTTTCCTTTTTTTTTTTAAGGTTGCCTTGGCAACGCAGGGAGCCGGGATTCCCAAGCCTGATTCAAGGGAGTACTTAACGAATGTGGTATCCAAAACAACGTTCTGCTCGCCTTTTGGTGGACGACCGGACCTGGACTTTGAAAACGAGGACCACAGGCAGTACGGGGTAAACGGATAGAAGCTCACAAACAAGGCCATAGAGCCATGACCACCTCACTATTCCAGCCCCCTTTCCATGTAGTCAAGTTATTATCTCATATCCAGAGTTACCATGCTAACTATGACTCAATTTAACGGACACTTCTATTTAGTTTATTTTAATAGTTTTAGTGTAGTTTTATCAAACTTTTTAATTTCAGGTAAGCACGACATGGTTTCAGTTAACTCTAATACTTTGTTTTTAGGCATTGTTTTAATAGTCTAATTCTGTTTTTAATTGGCAAAGTTTCTCCGGTTAACAATTGCATATTTAGAGTTTGCTGAGAAGGCATTATGTTTTACTTTACTCGTGTTAACACTTAAAAATGCAGCGCTTGGGTCATTTTCACGCTGGGTCAACCGGGTGCGACATGCAAAACTCTGGCTCCGGCCAGGCAACAGCTGGCTCGTGGCAGTCTCTGATTTGTGGCACAAACCCGCCCTCTCATCTCGGCCTACGTCCCACCTCTTTCTTCCTGTGCCAGTAGCGCCAGACCAAAGACCAACAGACACGTTTGGTATTTTAAGTTTCACCCGATGCTGCCCACACTGGTAACTTAGAAGCCGCCTATACATTTTTTTTGCTGCAAAAAATGTTCAGGGAGTCATCAAGAGTCATCAGATATTCGAGAGCTGAATAACAGGACGAAGAACTGTATGTTTATGCAGTAATGTGTAGATTTGGTCATAGGCTTCATGACTTCTTTGGCAGGCCTTTCTAAAATACTAATAATTATAATATTGGGTGCCAAACACAGTTATACATCCATTGATTATCAATGAATATCTACATTTGATGCCCTTATTCAGTTATATAAATGCTGCAATCAAATATCTAATTAAAACTGGGGTTAGAGTTAAGGTATTTTCTAGCTCTAGCTACTTCATGATATGACTAAGTTTGGTTTGCTCTTCTGTATCCTGTGGCTTAGAGGAAGTGACAATTGGACAATTTCACCTAGCGCATGACATATTCATATCCGCTTATTTTTTTCCCCTTTCTCATTGTTGATTCTCTCTTGGTCTCTGTATGGTGTTAGGACCTTCCACCCAATCTCACAATAGCCATGTAATGGCTGGTCAATCTGACAAAATAAACCTTGAGTAAAATGTATACCATATTCAGGACCATGGTCGCAACATGATCTCATGCATGTAAAAAGTCAGTGTTTTGTTTTTGTTTGCTTAGATCTTTTTCTCATTTTCATTATATTGAAAGCCTGCATTTCAGTATTTCACTAAACATTAGCAAAATGTTTCTTCTTTTCTCTGATGGACATAAAAACACTAGATTAAGGGAGCACTAGCCTATTGGCTTTACTCTAACTTTGACTAGAATTCAAACAAGCCACACTACGTTGTATCTCAAACTATGCACAATATAGCGTACATATTTATTTGTATATTTATACCTAAGCGTAACCAAAATACATATATTTAGCTTTGACTTTGCCTGTCTTGTGTTGTGGTCGAAATAAGATGGGCTTTCAAAGACTTTTTTTTGTTTTTCACAACATTTCCCAACTAGACATGTTTATTTTGTTTTTTAAATTTTCCTGTACAAGTAGCTCCGTGAACAGTTTTAGGGGAAAGGCACCTATTGCTGTCTGTCTTTGAGTAAGAGTTGAGTAAAACAATCTATCACAATGTTTAGTTCTGCTTCCCTGTGGTTCTTAAGTTGTCCCTTTTTTTTATTTTTCTTGTAGTATGGGCAAAAGTTGTGAACAAGAGTTTCAAGGCCAAGCCATGGGGATAGTGGATATAACTTGTACTCCTAATGGTTCTACAAGACTGATACTAATGCCTTTGTATTACAGTGCTTTACAATTTATGCACAGCACACACAAGACACACAAGTTGTTCTTGTGCGTTATGTGGTATTTTATTTTATTCTTCTCATCTGATGCCTGTTTTAAAAAAGTGGGCGTTTTGATGGGTTATATTTATATATATATATATATATATATATATATATATATATATCACAGAATTTTACGTTTATTCCTTCTAGGCAAACTCAAATATAAAAAAAGAGAAAGCTTTTAATTGATTTAACCTAAGCATTGCACTCCCCTCCCCCCTTTTTAGTTACCAAATATTTTGTGCTCAGTTATGTACTGAACTGCAAGAGTCTTTTTTTGTATTTAATAAATTTATTTGAATTATTATGCATTATTTGTCCTTTATTACAATCAACAAATGTGTTTTTGGTGGGATTTTTATAAGGTTAGGGTTAGTTAATTTACTCCACTGTGATTGTTAACGTTATTCACGCTCCCCATCACTAGGTGGCAGTGGTGTACCTTCTTTATATTTTTGTCTGAACTGGCCTTCCGAGTTCACAGTAGACCCACATATACATGCTACACTCGCCAAGTCATTCCTGATGCTCCAACAATTTCCCCATTGAAGAAGTTCATCAAAGCATGCAGGGACCATGTGGGGTATAAGCCAGCCCTGTCATCACTGGTAGGAGACAGTGGTGTGGCCAGACGTAAGGATGGGAGTGGGGAAAATGTAACCACTCAAACCAATGGGAGAGGTAGACTCTAGGAATGTATGGGAAAAGCATCCACTCAGTATCTCCATCAGGCTGAACCCATGCCAGTGTGCAAGTATAGGCCAACTCAATGTCTATTTAAATATACAAGTGCAAGGGAGTGTGCAAAGAAGAACTAATCATCACCATTATAGCTCCCGTTAATTCACTGGAATTTGATAAATTCAAAATCTATATTTATCTTGTTTAACTTTTTATTTAAATAGAGTAATGAAGTCCTTTCCTGCCAAGGCATGCAACGGCAATCAACGTTCAGTTATGTACAGTTATACAACCAATTCGGCCTGAAAATTGTTTAATTCTGTGAAAAGATGCAGGGTGTTTTGAGGGCTAAGTTCAAAGACTGAACCAAAGAAATAAGGAATATCTTAAACTCTGTTAGTAAAATTTACTGTGAAGTCATTTAACTTAACTAATAATTGGTGTCTGAGTAACTGTTAGCAATGTTCAAACATGGCTGTTTGAGATAAACATTATACTAGGCATACTCCATAACAATTGGACATGGCGACAAATGCAATGGGTTTTGACTACTGATGACTCAAGCTCATTAGATGAAAGGGAGAGTGTCACACAAACAAGGAGCTTGTTGATTATATGGAATCTAAAACAATATTGATATGTATCACAGTAAAATACATCACAATTCTTAAATGGCTAACTGAGGATAATCACATTGAATATGGTAATTTAAGGTTCCTTTCTTCTGTCTCTGACATTAAGACCTCTGATTTTAACCATACCGTCAAAACTTCTCACTTACTTTGTTGTGATAAGGATTGCCTATTATGCAATTTACTTAGACAAAGAAGAAAATCTTTAACCTCGTCTTTCTGAATCATATGGCTGTCTGTCTAGTTGCTCTTTAGAAACTTGCTTGTGCAGCACTTTATTTCAAAATTGTTATAGTTACTCCATATTCGATTGTGTGCTTTGATTGTTCACAGCATCACTTGAAGGGACTTTGGATAAATGTATTGGCTAAATGACCAAATGTACAGCAAATGTACTTTCAGAGAAACATAACGAAGACCAACCCCTAAGAAGGCAGCACCTGCGTGACACCTCGACACAGTGTTGGCGACTTCACAGTGAGGGCTAATGTTTCAGCAGCCACCTCCTCTGTTGTGATTGTCATTTTTTATGTCCAGGAATAGACGGTGTTGGCCTAAAACGGTGTCCCTGAGGTTTGCTTTAAATCTGAAATACACTCTAAACAAACTATCAACACAACACAACCAAAAGGGCTCCAAAAAAAAACAGCCTGGCGGCTAAATTAGTCATAACCCTTCCCAAAATGACTGTGTTAAATAAACAAACAGCTTCCAAACAAGTGGAAAGACGCTAGCGTACACCTGGAGAAAACCCAAATCTAAACATGTTAGAAATGCAAGGTCACAGAACCAAGAAAAAACACACCATCTCCATCTATCTTGAACACACCAGAAACAATCGAGTCATACACTTAATTCCCATTGGGGTTGGATGATGAAAAGCCAATGGTAGGACCAAAGGTTTTGGTGGGGGTAATCATGAACACATTTGTTGTGGTACCATGACAACCAACCAGAAAAAGGGATGAGATATGATATTCTCACCAGGTCTCCCCCATCTCACTGTGGCTAACATCACTACACCCAGGGCTATAAGGGGGGCAGGCCTATTTTAAAGTGGTGGTTTGTGGCCTACAACTCAACAAGGAAATATCTACCCTGTGGTTCTGCCGTGCTTCTTTTGGATACTGAAGAACCAACTCTTTTTTTTTCTTCCACATCCACCCCAAGTATTGATATATCGTTTGATACAAAGCCTTAAAGGAGCTATATGTAACAGATGTACTGTTCTTAATCATATAATGAACATGATACGTCATCAGAGATTAAGGAAACATGCTCGAAACAATTCTACAGTATGGACGTTTTTATTGGACGATATTTGTAACTCACAGGAGACGATTCACAATGTGTGTCACATATATTTGGTGCTTCTTAAAATTATATACACCCGGCTAATTCACAAATACACAACACAAAAATGGTCCACAAATAAAAAAACAAGCTGTGTAACATGTGGATGCATACATAGCATACACCTATAGAGGGCGATATACATATCAAAGGCAGTGAGTTGTAACCCACAGAAGGCTATTCACATTGGGTGTATAGCAATCCACAAATATAAGTAACTTGTGCTCTGTAAAATGATATCCACACAAATATTTCACAACACCACAAATAAATATATTTTAATATTATTTTGTCAAATGATCCTGCTATTAAATAAATGTTTTTCATATTATGGAAAAACATATTCAAAACATATTCCCACATAGGCCTATGAGTAATATGTGGGAACCTATTGGCTTCCTAAGAACTATTATGAGATATATATATTATGGCTATTAATGAGGTGAACGCCATCCATAAGTGTATCCACAAATGCGTATTAACTTGTTTATGTGTCCAATTCTGTCCTGAAATTGAGGAAAAAAAATTGCATTGCTGATCATGAAATATTTTTGTGGCTATCATATTACAAAGCACAAGTGCATTATATTTGTTGATTGTGGTACAGGCCATGTGAATTGCCTTCTGTTGGTTACAAGAGTCGATTAAGATTATTTTCTGGAGTATTTTCTCTTCGTAACACCCCCTACCTTCCTAGAACTCACAGCCCAAAACTAATTTATAAAATCTCATAGTGTTTGAATTCCGGCTGAAACAGTGGGTTCACTGAAACTGTAAAATATATATTAATTGATCACTTTCAGGCCACCACTACATATTAACCTATTTTACAGAGCCACACATCTACAAATGCAGCACCATTTATTCTCTGAAAAGAGGCATTGAGGTATAACGTGCCAACAGTATAAGCAACGGTTCAGACCACTGAGCAGGGACATCAACAAAACATTTAAAAAGTGTTTGTGTGTGACTTATTTTAAAAGGGGAGCCAGTTTAATACGCCAGATTTTGTGCCCAATTTACCCCATCTGCGTATGGTCAGCAAAGCCCCAAATTTATATAGTTCTGCAACATGTACAGTCCATTTTTCTCCATGACTTCGTTTAGTATTTCTTTACGATATATACCATGTTTTTTTAATGCTCATGACATATTTTTGATAGTGAGATTGAAATTGACAAGAGATTCAGTTTGAGAATCTGGACTAGGTTGGTGGGGAATGGAATCGGTTAGTGTGGTGTGGTGGCAAAATCACTGCCTTCATTACAAAACATAAGCAGGTCAACTTTCAGACGATTCATCGTCGCTTGTCATTGTCAAAATATAATAATTGCGCATGGCTTAAAATATAATATTGCGCTAGTGTGTGTTCTGTTTTCTCAACCTGGCAACCCATGTGAGCTTCTAGTCTTAGAAACGGTGAGAGGGGGGCATGCAGATAAAACTCTCGCCAATATTGTGAATTTGGAATGCAGTACCCATTTTAAACTCTAGGTTTCCATGTTACATATTGTACCTTTAACCTGGCAATCAAATAACTTAAATGTCCCACTTGGAAAATTCTACTTGTGTTATGTTATGTGGTAAATGTGTAATATCCATATCCCAAAATATCCATAGACAAATTATATAATGACGTTTTACCCTACTGTCCCCTGTTTCTTTAATAAATAGCTTTCCACATAAGATAGACCATTGAAGAAAACTTATTTATATAGTCTAATTGAGTAAAGAAGAAAGAGTGGAAAGACACAGAAGGGGGTATAGTGGTGGAAAAGATGAAAGAAGGGGTGTGAGGGAGGAAGAAAAGAGGGAGGGAAAGGAGGACTGAGGGGAGAACGTCTAGAAAGTAAACTCCTTCACTCACTCACTCCTTCTCAGCTAGTGGTGTCCAGGACTGCAACACTTTTCGTCACCAGGTAGGTCCCAATCCAGCTCCTGCTCTGCCATGCCTATGGTTTATTTGAGTCAAATTTCACTTTTTATAATTGTTTCTGCCTGATTGTTTTGTCACTTAGGCCTACTTAATTAAGGTTTAGTTAAACCACAAGCATTTAATGAAGTTTATCTTAAATAATTAATGCATTTATTTACATGTTTTATGAGAAATATGCTTACATTGAAATGACGAAATGTAGGCCTAAACTTCTCAACGTTTCGAAGGCTGTCGACATTATGTCTTCAACCCCTCAGCCATGATGATTTACTGCTAACCTTTAGTAAGAGCCCGCTTATCTTTATCTCTGACACCCTTAGGGTCTCACAGTATTTCCGTAACGATAAGTTAATGTTCTAAGGTGTAAGCTGCCAATGTCACAATGATTACATGTCTACGTTAGCATGAATGAAACAGACATTTTCCTCACGTTGGGGCTTGGTTTCAATTGAATCATTTAAACAAGGTAGCCTGTAATTGTTCCTGAAAACGTTAGGAATCCAAGGTATTCAATGGACAATTATGAAACCGCAAGCTAGTGAAGGTACATTCCATAAAACCTGCCAGAGATATCTAAGAATTGAAAAAAAGTTCATAATAAGTTTGTGTTGCCTTTGGTCGCCTCATTTTCGACCACCTTATCGTTCGGCTGCCGTTGGCTATTCTTTAAAGTTTGAACGCTTTTTAAATTTGCTGATTGGCAAGTGCCTCAACATTCACCCTTTAATACCAGCCACATAGTCCATGCTTTGCGCTATATTGGTACGACTATAAACCAGCCGATACATATAGGCTATGTTATTTAAGTTGGCAAAGTAAGTAGGCCTATGTATGGGGCAGTGAAAGTGAATGAAACTTTCCATATGACCGCATAGCCGACTTAATGAAGTTGTATAAGTAAAGCCTGTAATTATGCTCTTACCCCTTAGGTTGGGCTCTCCTGTTAGATACGATGATACGCATCGTGACCCTCTGCGTGAGTGCGGTCCTCCTGCTCTCCCTCTGCCAGCCGGGACAGCCACAGCGGCACACCTCACCGCGCCGGTCAGCTCGAGCTCCAGCCGCCAAAGTGCGTCTGGCGGGGAATAGTGCACGAGAAGTGAACGAGGGACGAGTGGAGGTGCTGCACAACAACACGTGGGGAACTGTTTGCGATGACGAGGTGGACATCAAGCTGGCCAATGTGGTATGCCGCGAGCTGGGCTTCCAGAGTGGCATCACGTGGGCACACAGCGCCAAGTATGGTCAAGGAGAAGGTGAGAGTTCTTTGAAGATCAGCACTACGATTCAGTCAGGGGCACTGTAAGCTGATTTCAGTGCTAACGTATAGCTGAAAACAATTTAATGGAAAGAAAAAACGAATGTGTGTCCAATGTGAAGCCTCAACTGTTGATATTAGCAGCTTGCTTTCTGTATTATTGCGTTTAACATTTAGAATATTAGCATAATAATTAGAATAATATAGCAAATTAAATGTATTAATCCCAGGGAACCTGGTTTCTGACCCTATTGCACTTCAAGATAGATAGGTACAGTCAGTACATGCAGGTAGGCCTACATCCAGACCAGCACATTGGTATCTTAATCACTGCCTCTTCTAAAACATGAACAATTCCCATACTATTACAGACATGCTCAGCAACACCCCAAGAGCATGGCTTCATAAAAGACCACCAAAATAACTGCAGCATCCAAACCAGTCTCTACATCTCATTACAGTGGCTGGGCCTGCTGCAGGGGCGAACACACAGGGATAAAAAAGGCATTTGTTTTAAGAATAATGACAGCACTTGCATGCCAGGGTTTTGCAACATTTGCTGTGGTTTATGGACATTCTTTATTGCTGCCTTTCAATCCAAATTAAAGAGAGGCTCGGCAGGAATCACGTAGCAGTGGCTCCCTTCATTGGGAGGCCGTGGTGAAATACAGAGTGTTTAGTAAATCTATTTACAAAACACACCGCTGAGAGGCAGTCCTTAATCAGCGCGCCTGTAAAAGTCAAGTGTTAGGTGTGCAAATGAGTGCCTATACACGCCTAGCCCTGTTCTGCAGCGTTCCCACCGGGGGAGCCTCTGGCCAGAGAGACCCTCGCCTGTTCTGCACAATGTGGACTCAGTGAGTTTAAATGATCAATAAAGGGGCAGGTTGGATAGTATAGTCAACTATAGTGGTGTTTGAGTGTTTGAGTCCCAGTTCAAACCCCAAAGTCTACCTCATCATCTACCTCAAAGTCATCCTTGAGCAAGATTCCCATCCCCATAGGCTCACTGACGTTTATGAAACCACCTGGATAATAACATCTGTGACTAAATAGAGTGATTGTGCTTCCCCTCAGGCCCCATATGGATGGATAACGTGCGCTGTGTGGGGTCGGAGGCATCCCTGAGCGACTGTGATCACAACGGCTGGGGGGTAAACGACTGCAAACACAAAGAGGACCTGGGGGTGGTCTGCACCCCGGAGCGCAGGCTGGACCCCACGGCCGCCAGGGCAAACTCCATCGCCCTGAGGCCCAACGTCAGCCCCTCGCCCCACTGGCAGAACATCCTGGCCAGCCGCCGGAACCCCTACCAGAGCTACTATGGCAACGGGCACCCCCAGGAGCTCCCCCGCTTCCACAGACCGCCTCACCACTACCAGGTAGGGTATCTTCAGCGCATCAGTTTGATTTATGGTATCCTGAGGTATCATGGTCATGTGATCCCTGAAACTCTTGGTATCTTCTCGTTCTTCATCCACATTGGTCGGTTCCTCCACCTTTCAGCGTCAAAGCAGGGTCCAGATCGAGGAGGTTCGTCTGCGGCCGATCCTCATGGCCACCAAGAAGAAGACCCTGGTCACGGAGGGCGTGGTGGAAGTGAAGCATGCTGGGAGATGGAGGCAGGTGTGTGACCTGGGCTGGAACCTCAACAGCAGCAGAGTGGTGTGTGGCATGCTGGGCTTCCCCGAGGCAACCCAGCACAACACAAAAACATACAAGTAAGTTGAACCTTCTGACACGCCAACTGAAACTGGTGGGATTAGTCCGTGCACTATGGGTCTATGGGTACAACGTATACAGAACTGATTCTATTGGCCATTGTTTGTTTATACTATGGATGAAATTTGGCTTACTTCAATTCCATTATAGCTGCAGAATCACTATACCATTATTTCTTACTTGTGTATGAGATCTTTATGTTGTGTTAACATGACGATTGTAGTTGTCTGCAAGAACACAGCAATACATTGAAAATACGGAGAGAGACATGTCTTACACGTCTTTCATTTTAACCATAATCGATCACTCTTTATCTCGCTGGTTCATACTTTCAGAAGAAACATGTTATTTTACTCTGGTTTCTATAACCATTTTGGTTTTAATCTGTGCTTTTCTAATGCTACCGTCAGCCCATCCCCTTGGACTAACAGCTCCCCTTTAACAGCGAGGAGGTTTAGTATCAGCTGTGATTGGTATTTAACCGTCCCATCGATATCAAAGTGTGGAGCTCAGCCATCAGACAGTGGAATGGGCCTCCACGTGGGACGACCTGCAATCTCTGCAGTAGCGCTAACTGTTTTATCTCAATACAAGATATAATACTATGGGTGTCTCCCTCTACTCCGTAGGCATGCAACTGCACTTCCTACGCTCCCTTTCGAACACTGAAAGGCTTAAAATAGATGGTGGTTTCTTGGGAAGGTTCTGCTCCACAGTTCTGAACCACAGAAGGACCACACATTAACACACAAAGAGTCATTCCAGTGCCATTATGGGAACAAATTTGTCTCTTGTCAAGAGCGGAGATGGTGCTACCAGCTGGCTCGTGTAACTAGAAGGATACCAGTGTTTCGTGATTCAGGGTTAAGGAACTCTCTCATTCACTTTGCTCGCCTGCATCTGAGTCAAACTAGCACGAGACCACAACATCTGCTCTGCCGCTGAGGTGCCAGATTTCTTCCTGCCGCACGGCGGCTACTGTTGGAGAGGAATTCATTTATTTTTTATAGACATTTTAAACTAGTTTATATACTTTCAAAACTGCCCCATATCAGGGTATAGGACTCACTCCACTAGAAGTGTTTGAGCATTGCCCTTGAATTAACCTATCACGCCCAAACTATGCCGTTCCATGTAAATGGAAAGTCAGTGGAGCCATAAATGACCGTTGTATTGTTTATCAGGTACCACCACCTTAATGGGATAAACCTCGTCAAGGATGCTCTTCAGCATATCATCGAGGTCCACCGTCTGGATCTACATTTTTATTAGTGCTACAAACACCCCCCTCCCCCCCAACATTTACAGTTGAATTCTCTACAGTCCACGTTTTGTTCAATTTATGTAATGCATTTAAAGGGGAGATGAAGACTAATTGGTGAGTCAGCGACTGTTGAGACACAAAAGCTCAGACTCTGTGGGGTAAACATACAGCGGTAGCCACTACATTAGCAGGCGTGTCTGGTCGCCAAGCAAAGAGCTGCCTGAGAGAGACTGCTGAGGTCACTGCAGCTTGTATTGTCTTGTCCAAAGTGATGCTTACAACATTTATTTCATAGTTATGACTCATTAGTGAAGAGGTGCAGAACTGCAGATGTAAGCTGCGGATAGCCTTCAAACCCTTGAGATGTATGCAGGAAGTTGGGGACGAAAGGTTCTGGGTTTGAACCCCAATGTTTGAAGAATACATGTAAGCATCCTTAAGCAAGATGCTTCAACCTGCTCATAAAGGAATGCACAATGTAAGTCACCTTGGATAAAAACCTTACAAATGAGTAAAAAGAACAGGAAACATTGTGTTCCAAGAGCTAGCCAAATGGTGTTTGTTTCACCTCCCTTCTCTCCGCTCCTCCTCCTCTGTGCTATACATCTCCTCGGTCCATCCTTAGAAAGCCCAGACCGTGTCATGTCTCCCAGCCGCCTGTGTCTCTTGGACGAAACTCTAAAGATGCTGTAATTACTGGTTGGGCAGGACGAGGGCACTTCAGGGTTTATGTGGAGAGAGGAGAAAAAACATCCCCAATTATAGCCATGTGAGAGAGAGTTACAGACAGAAACAGAAAAAGAGAGGGAGGGTTGAAGAGAGAGAGAGAGTTGAGAGAGTCAGAGAACGACACAGAGATACAGAGAGAGAGAGAGAGAAAGAGAGAGAGGAGGCAGTGGATGAAGGGCGGTGAGCGAGGGCTGTGCTCAGACGCCTCGCTACTGTAAAATATGTCCCAATTACAGCATGGAGTGTGCTGCTGTGTCAGCAGGCCGTCTGTCTTCTCCTGTCACTGGGGCTATTTGGGAGTCTCAGCTACTGTTCTTTATTTCATTATGTTTTTAATTCTCCTTAAGATGGAAGGTATTGTTTTACTTATGGGGGGACATTTCTTGGGACAGTGTCTCGGTCCGGTGGGAGTCTCAAGACCTTGTGATCTCCTTCAATGGTCTTCTCTCTCTAATTTGGGCCGGCTTTTAATTTATGTACGCATGCTGGTAGCTACTCCTGTGGTTTGGAGCCGGGTGTGGAACTATGAGCCAGAAAATTATTTAAATTGGCTCACATTGTTCTGTGTGTCTGTGAGCGTTCAATCCCAGAACTATGGTGGCCTACAAGGTAGAATAAGGGGAAACAGGATGGTGTCATGGGTTAGGGTGGTTCAAATTAAAATCATTCAATCCTATTAAAAACAAATTGTTCACAGGAGCATATGGGGAATTTATATTCAGAATTACACCAAATCTTGCACAATACCCTGGAAGTAAAGGGATATGATCATTATTTTCCAATTTTTGATTTGAATTATCTTTAGTTTACAGTCTCCCATTTTACTAATGCAGTAAAATGATCTCCTCATGTTTCTGTGGCAAGGTCCAAGGTCCAAACAAATGACAAACGCGTTTTCATTGTGGGAAGTGTTTGTGCTAGTCTGGTTCTATTCCCAATTATGTGTTTCCACAGAGCCACATTGTAAATTCAGCTGAAATGTTTAACAAGTGTAAACCTATATAGCCTGTCCTAGTATACCACCAACAGGTCTAGTGACTCTATGAAGGTCGTATATTTGATTTAGGAGGATTATTTTTGCCCCAAATATTTATAACACAAGCAGGTAACTCTTCAGGTGGCTTTAAAGTTATTCCTGGATAATTGACAGACATTATTCCTCAAAGCTAGACTACATAAAGTTTCTTACTAAATATGGCAAGTCAGAAGTTTTGTCCCTGAAATATAGAACAACCAGATTATGCAGACCAAGTTGTCTCTCCCTTTCAGAGGGAATCCTACTAAATTTGACCTTTTCAAGGACATGATTCTTTTGTCACAGAAGTTCTCCACTAACATTGGTCTATATTTGTGACTGTATCGTCTAATTTTTTTTTATGTCCAGACACTTTAAATTACACCCCACTAGTTTGTACTCCTGCTGGCAGATTTTGTTTTGATGAATGCAAGCTAGAGTAGTAGACTTGGCCTTCACTCTTGGCCTGTCCTCATGTATCTGAAGTCCCTGATGCAAATGTGTGTGTGTGTGTGTGTGTGTGTGTGTGTGTGTGTGTGTGTGTGTGTGTGTGTGTGTGTGTGTGTGTGTGTGTGTGTGTGTGTGTGTGTGTGTGTGTGTGTGTGTGTGTGCGTGTGTGTGTGTGTGTGTACTGCTGGCTGCTTTTGAAGCATGGCAGCATGGTATTTGTGGGAATACCGAAGGAGCACAGGGTTCTCCATTCCGCTAACCTTGTTGGCACATGGGCCCGCCTGTTTCAGACAACTCTCTCGTTCTCTCGTGCCGCCGATTCTCGGACATGCAGGCCAGCCGGGTATTAAAGTAAAGAGCTGCATGTTTGTTTTCCTTTGCGTGCCTGGGCAAACCCTTATATCCTTGAAATGTAGTACTTTGGTGCTGTTGAAAGATTTGCCTTTTTGGACGGCTTAAGAGGTTAAGGCCATGTTTTAGAATGCTTTCTGTTATTGTTTTTTTTTCTTTTTATATGATTTGGAGACCCAGTGTTTAAGCACAAAAGCCATGTTCTGTAAATGTAAGGGTGACTTTTGACTTTGGCTTAGCTGGCAATCCTTTTTCAAATCAAGTTAATTCTAATCAGATTAACATATGTTTTGATTTGTCAACTAATTATATAAAAGAAAGACTTACGACTTACAAACTACAACATTTGCAACGGGACATATTGTCCTGTTTTCCCTATATGTATTGTATGTATATGGATTATAGAAATGGCTCCGCCCACCCTAAACCAACACACTGTTGCCCATCCCAGACATTCCAGACTGAGGGATATTTAAAGAAAAACTCTAACATGTTATTTCACTAACCGTAACTATAGTCACCCACCTACCTATCGTTACCACATATCAGCCAAATATGCCGCTTCCTTTGACCTCGTTTTATAACGTGTTTTTATAATCAGGTTCCTTCTGTAATGTCTAAAACAACCCACTCTCATAAAATCACAGAGCAGAAAACTTCTTCAGTGACTGCAATTCAAACAAAAAGAATAAAGACATTGCCTCTTCACTTGAGCTTAGGTCCCCCGGCAGCTCAGCTCACAGACACCATGTGTCAGCAAATTTACAGAACCCATGGGGCTAGCACCAACCACTCCTCTACTCTTGTTTCCCTTTTGCAGGAAAATCTGGGACACCAAGGTCGCCGATCCCTCAACAAGGTAGGAAGAGAGGACTGTTTTTGGTCATCCTTGTTAACCGTGCTGCCCTGTATTTAGCTGCAGCACACTGTAGGTTTTAAGTCTCGGATCACTGGCAGACCATGTAATGACTTCACGTTTTATGGGTGACTAAGAGGATCATTCCGCCTTCCGCTCCTAAACCCTCAGACTGAGCATCATGTCGAAGAAGAAGGGCTTCTGGGTGGAAAAGGTGCACTGCATGGGCACCGAGAACAGCCTATCGGAGTGCCGCACGCAGCTGTCGATCGCCCGAAGCCCCTCCCCTTGCAAGAACGGCAGACACGCGGTGGCCAAGTGTGTACCGGGACCCCAGTTTGCACGCATGTCCTCTGGAAGACCGCAGGCCCCCGATCCCATCGTGGTAAGACAAATGCAGTCATATGAAAAGCAGGGGATTTGGGGGTGTTTTACTCCCAGCTGAAGGGTCCAAACTCCAATGCCTACCTGTAGGCATCCTTTAGCAAGATGCATCACTACCTGCTCATTAAAGGCATGTTTAAATGATTATTCCCAAAAAAGTGACTTGGGTTTACATACACATGCATACACACATATTACTGCCTGTGGATGTTAAAACTTTGTGTGTGTGTGTGTGTGTGTGTGTGTGTATGTGTGTGTATGTGTGTGTGTGTGTGTGTGTGTGTGTGTGTGTGTGTGCGTGTGTGTGTATGCAGCCCGTGCGTCTGAAGGCAGGCCCCAGGCTTGGTGAGGGTCGTGTTGAGGTCCTCAAGGAAGGGAAATGGGGCACCATCGTGGACCACCTGTGGGACAGGACAGCGGCCAGCGTGGTGTGCAGGGAGATGGGCTTCGGAACCGCCAAGGAGGCCCTGAACGGAGCATTTATGGGCCAAGGTGAGGGTGCACTCTGACCATCAGCATACTGCTTTTTACCCGCTCATACTAGTGATGCTGAAGCTAATCTTTCTGGTTTGTGAATGTCATTTGTGATCGGACTGTAATCATGTTGAATTTGTGACTTACAATTCAGGCTTCTAGTAGAGAATGTGTGAGAGGTTCAACCTACAGTGAACCTAACAGCTGCCCAAACACACACACACACACAAACACACACACACACACAGCGCAAGCCATAACGGTTTACGCTTCCATTTGCAATACACCTCACCTCACACAACCCAACGTCAATCCCTCTCATCCATCCCCGCCATGAGAGAGCGATGGCGGCAGCAGCAGTCTCTTGTGTAACAGGGATGACGGCTGATAGTCAGAGCCAGGCGCCGTTCAGCTGGGCAAACACTGTCCCCCCCCTGTGGGAGACACGATCGTGGCTTCTTGCCACCAGGGACTGGGGATTTAGTCTGTAATCATCCTGATTGAGTGGAAATGTGAGATGATGGTTTGGCTGGTTTGGTCAATTACACACAGAGGGGGGTGCTGTATATTTTACGGTGCTATTAATAAGCCAGATTTTACCTTCTCACCCACTGCTCCAAATTTTTGTGATACCTTGCTTTTTTCCCGATGGGCAGAAACAGAACAGCCCATTAGAAGACATTGGAAAATTGTCCCCTTCCATTGAGACTCTAGAAACTGATCAAAGGCCTACGTTTTTAAGACCTTAAGAACGCCTGTGCGATGACTGCCTTGCATTTGTCCATGTATGTGTATCAGGTTCACATGGATGTACTTGGAACAACTCTATTCTTAGTATCAAAACACCATAATGCCTTTCCACATGGTGCGGTTCTGGTGTGGCAAAATGCTAGGTTTACCTCTCCTTGTTACCTCCTATGGGTGAAGTATAGTGGGGGAACTGCAGGGTTTCGCTCATAATGCTTCTCATACATGTCTCGTATCCATATGGGAAAGCACACATGTAGTTGTGCACAGTTTGTAACTGCTACCCAGGGTCACTGAACATCAAAGAGATCCAGTGGCTTCCTGTCTATAACATTTAGCCTTTTAGACATTTTAACTGTTACATATAATTTTCCATGCGCGGCTGAGTCCGCATAAACATAGGTCTATATGGTGTCGGAAAGAGCCCAAATTAGACTTTAGACTGATGACAGAACGGTTCCCTGCTCAGAAAGACAGAACAGAACCGGGCTGTGTATGTTTTATGTAGTGACAAGGACTTAAGGGCATTATTTTGACACATTCTTTGTTGTCCTACGTGCGTCACCATGATTCAAGCGTAACCCATCCGCCAAGATGACTTCTCCTGCGTCTCACTTATCTTATCTTGTTCTCATCTTCGAATCTTCATCAGCGGTCGGATCAAAAGACTGCGTCTTTGTGAATGACCTCACTGCAGGCGAGTGTGCCTGCGTGTGGTCCGGGGTAGTCTTAAGAGACAGAGCAGGCCGTCCTTCTAAAACCTCCCAGTACGATGAAAAGCACAAGAGTGTGATAGAGGTTTACGCACCGCTGCCTATCTGCCCAGGTAAGGTCGAGGGGCGGCCCTTTGGCTCGGGACCGTTGGAGACAAGCGCACAAACGTTCACATCATGCCAAATTAAAACAAACAAACACAGACACAGGGCACGCAGGTAGGGGTTACGTTGGGGTTACCATGGAAACCGTGCGCTGATCCACTCAATGAGCATCTCAAATAGGATCGTGGCAGGTTAACTGCTGCCTACTTGGAGGAAATGTGAAACTTGCGTTAGGGTTTACGAGAGATCCCGTTTAACAAACCAATGTTGTTCCAGCGCTTTGGTGGCTTGGCACACGGACGGAAATCTATTTGAGTGGTTCGCAGATTGGATTGGCCAGAGATGTTCCGTGGAAAGAAAAACACGACAAGCGGAGCATTAAGTGCTAAGGCTAATTTAAGAGGGAGCAGAGGGTTCCCCGTCCAACCACAGACTGTTTATGCAATTCTCAAAAAGTACAAAACCATATTCACGCGGCATCGAGCACTTCATGGCAATTTTCTCATTTGTCTGGTTGATCTGTCATGCAAGATGGTTCTGGGGATGATTTAAATGTAGACACGACTCAAGAGTCTGTACTTAAACTACGCTTTCTCCCCGTGCATGCTCTCCAGGGGAGAGTTTTAATGGGAGAGTCTGGGCGGGTTTTTTGTCACTGCTCAATCACAACTCATTAGTGAGGAGCAGAGTCTAAACGCGGCTGAGGCTCCTCCACTCGGACCCAACTTTTAATTTCAATCACCGTCGCTACATTTCTCATCACAATCAGTGAGGGAAATTATAGGGGTAATGTCACTGCTTCCATTTGCCCTCCAGACCAACGTGCGTGTATTTATGGCTCGCTGTGTAATTTTAACCCTGAGGGACGTGCAGTATATGCTGTTTTAGTTAACATTCTGCGTGTGTGTGTGTGTGTGTGTGTGTGCGTGCATACACGTACATGAAGTGTGTAACCATGCTCTTCAGATTCAGGCCCGCCTGTATTTCCCAAAAAGGGACGTCCAAACCGGGGTTGGTGACATTTTGAAGGATCCTTTATGTGGTTGCCGTGTTTGCATCGATAGGTTAAACAGTGGGAGTTTGGAACCCAGCTCACGGTCTTTATCGTACAGACGGAGGCGGAAGTGGTGTTTTTTTGTTTGAGTGATTTTAGCGTTGACCCACGCATTGTGACCAACGTGGGACCAGGCCCTGCAATCTGACAAACCCGACTCTGAGACAGCGAGCTAGCCCTCAATCTGCCGTCTATTCCCCTACCATCTAACCAACCCGCCCACCCTTCTCCCTTCTCCCTACGTTTTCCATTGGGTTTGATAGTATCACATTTCCAAGTTGGTATTTATTTTCTTTTACACAATGGCCCTTTTTTATATAGCAATTTACCACACATTTTAAAGCAATGATGCTTTGTGATGACTTTGTTTTTTCGGACAAATAAATTATTCTGTGTACATCTTGTTTTTCGGGAAATGACATAGATTTGGCTGTGCTCTGCTGTGAGGTAAACTCATATTGTTGTGATTTGCTCTCTCTGTCCCCTGTAATGGACTCCCCGCCATGGTTGTTGTAATGCTCAGAGGCAAAAGAATGGAGGTAAATGTGGTGTGACACAAACACGGTGCCACCTCTGCTTGGCTGGCGGGGGATATGTCCCCGTGACAGATAGGATAGCATTGTCATTGTTAAAGTACAGCTTGTTTGGTAAAGATATGCTCTTTTTCACATGAAAGACATACCTGGGTTTTATCTATTTCTAGATGTCTGTCTGTCTGTCTGTCTATCTGTCTGTCTGTCTGTCTGTATGTGCGTGCGTGTGTGTTTCCGTCTGTCTGCGTGCGTGTGTGTGTGTGTGTGTGTATGGGTGTGTTCCTGTGCCAATGTGTGTTCCCAATGCGTCACTCTGTGCGAGATATTATGTTTTGGCACTATGTCAGCGTGATGCCTTGGTCTCTCGGCAAAGCAGACCCACGTAGATCAATGGTTGAGTTTTGTTTTGTCCTCTCTCTTGGACCCTCCAGGCACCGGCCCCATCCACATGAACTCTGTCCAGTGTCTGGGGACGGAGCGATCCATCCTGGACTGCTTCTACCAGGAAGTTCCCCTGTGGACGTTCAAACACAACCGGGACTCTTCGGTGCGCTGCAACATACCCAAGACAGGAGTGGAGAAGACGGTAGGTTCACACCTGACCGCTCTGAGAACAACCTCCCTTGTTTGAACACAAACAGGGGGCGTGCTGACGAGGATCTGACATCCCTTTTCAGTCGTTGAGTGTGTTATTCCTGGCTGTCCGTCGATTGATTCACACTGTATCAATTCCCCCCTCTCAGGTGCGCCTGGCTGGTGGCCGAGTTCCAGGGGAGGGCCGTCTGGAGGTCTTGATGGAGGTGGAAGGCCGGAAGCGCTGGGGGTCCGTCTGCAGTGAGAACTGGGGCATCAACGAGGCCATGGTGGTGTGTCGACAGCTGGGTCTGGGCTTTGCTTCCAGCGCTCACCAGGTAGCCCCTTCTGTGTCATTTATACATCAATCCAAAATGTAGTGTCACCAGCTTCTTAGTGATGCAAATACAATGTACAAATGACTTGCGTTAAACCTGGTAGGACACCTGGTACTGGACCGGTGACCCTAACGCAGCGGAGCTGGTTCTCAGCGGGACACACTGCGTCGGCACTGAGCTGTCAATTCAGCAGTGTCGCCGTAACACCCATCTCCACTGTCCACGAGGAGGCGGGACTAAGGCGGCTGGCATCACCTGTTCAGAGAGTGAGTCACGTTGGATTATAAAGCATACCTCTGTGAAAAGAGAGCATTGTTGTTGTTACCATGGTGGCTGGTGAATAGGCGAGGAGACAATGTGAATTGGTTTGAGTCTGGTTATTTGGATTTGGATTTGATGAATTAATTGTATTGATGCGTGAAAGGCTATCGGGAGAAGGTTAAATTAAACTGTTTATTAATACACGTGATCAATTGACAACGCAAACAGCCCTTTCGGGAGGAGCGTGAATTCCGCCATGTATATATATATATATATATATACTCTAGTATCCGACACTGCTCTAACCTCACCCCCTCCACCCCCGCTCCGCAGCGGCCCCTGACCTGGTGCTGGACGCCCAGCTGGTGCAGGAGACGGCCTACCTGGAGGACCGGCCGCTGCACCTGCTGAGCTGCGCCAACGAGGAGAACTGCCTGTCGTCGTCGGCGGCCCTCATGACCTGGCCCTACGGCCACCGCCGCCTGCTGCGCTTCTCCTCCCGCATCATGAACCTGGGCCGCTCCGACTTCAGGCCCAAGGCCACCAAAGAGAGCTGGACCTGGCACCAGTGTCACAGGTACAGCTGCTGCCCCCGCCTCCACCCCTCCACCTCCACCCCACAACCACAGGGCTCTTTCCTCTGGTCCTGGGGTTCTGGCCCTGGGCTTGGAATGCATTCTTATGGGCCAGTGTCACTGTCACCTTGTACGCGCCCAAGCGCTGAATTTAGCTTCCTCCGCCACAGAATGTGTTTTATGGGGTGAGTTCGGGACAGACAGGTGGTGAAAGGATTCAGGGTGGCTGTGGCTTTGGGTGAAACGTGTGTAGGTTTTGGCGTGTCTGGCGTTCCTGTGAGTAGTTCTGTGGTTTCAAGAGGGAAAGTAGGGGTGGGGGCGAATTGTTATGGCATAGCAGCATAATCTGGCCTTATGTGACCCTCACGTCGCCTTGGTTTTGACGAAGTTGAGTCGGCACCAGGTAAGATAGCATGCGTAAGTGTGACATCACCAACGCTGTATCACCGGTGGGTTAGACCGGGGGGGTTCCCCCGCTCCGCGTGAGCTGAAACACAGACTCCTACGCACGACACGAGACCTTTGGTCTACGGCGTCTCTCCTGCCGCACGTGGCCCCAGAGCTGGGCCATAGAAGACCTCTTGTTCCGAGGTGTATCCCTGCAACACCCCCCCCCCCCCCATCCGCATCACCCCACATCAGCCACTCCTCACCTCACCTCAGCTAGTGGTCCCCTCCGGTAGCAGCAGCAGCCTACCATGTTCACTCTCAGACCCCTCCCCCCCCTGGTTTTAGCTGTATAAGATGTGTTTGTGTGTGTGTGTGTGTGTGTGTGTGTGTGTGTGTGTGTATGTGAGGTGAGTTACAGGTGGGCACTTGAATCCAGATTAATTGCTGTGTGATGAGTGTGTGGAAAGGCCGCTACAGGCCGGCTGTTGTACAGCAAGCAGGCGTTTAGTCTGCCTCATTTAATCTCTTACAACAACACATTAGAGGCGTGCGTGTGTCTGTGCCTGTGTGTGTGTGTGTGTGTGTGTGTGTGTGTGTGTCTGTTTCAAAGCGCGCCATTCACTTGGCGTGGGTAAACAGGGGCCTGAAACAGCAGCCAGCCAGCAGGCCTTAAACAAGGTTGTGTGAGAGGTGTTACCGCGTGACACCCACGCTCATGGCCCAGCAGTGAGGTCATAAGGCTACCGGCCATAGGGAGACAGTGTTTCATTAGGTCTCTAATATTCACTGGTATTTACCGGCACACACACACACACAACACACACACACACACACACACACACACACACGCAGACTTTTCTGTAAGGAATTCTCTATGTTCCCAGGCATTACCATAGCATTGAGGTGTTCACTCACTATGACTTGCTGACCCTCAACGGGACCAGAGTGGCCGAGGGACACAAGGCCAGCTTCTGCCTGGAGGACACCTACTGCCCCGAGGGTAAGGCCCACACCTATAGCCCGCAGGACTCTCCTCCTAACTGAGTCCCTTTCCTGAGCTGTACTCCTTAAACACAGTTCACTTGTTAAACGTACCCCATCCAACACTACCAGCTGACAACATTCATGCTAATAACCGTTAGCTATAACCGTTACCTTTGTGACGTAACATTTTCTCTTAAAAAAGAAAGCACATGGTAATGTTATTGATCAAAATGTCTCTTGGCAGTCTGGCACGGCTGTGTTGTTTCACAAATGATAATATAAACTCTGCAGCGGGGATGTAGTGTGAGAGAGAGAGAGAGCCGTTAACATTATCAACATTGCCCCGTCGACAGGCCAACAGAAGCGCTTCTCCTGCTACAACATGGGCGACCAGGGGATCTCCGTGGGCTGCTGGGACACCTACCGCCATGACATCGACTGCCAGTGGGTGGACGTGACGGACGTGAAGCCCGGGGACTACATCTTCCAGGTCAGCTGTGGTGTCACGCCGTGGTTCACCTTTGGTTGAACCCCATGGAGGCGCTGGAGCATGCAGGATCAATCAATGATAACCATGAAACGGTTCCCGTTCAGGCCTCCCCCGCCCCCCCCGGTCACCCGCATCCTACTATCTGCCCCTGTCATTACTCAATTACCTCCCTCCCAGGTCAACACGTCATCTCTTTGTGGGATCGGTCTAGACCAGAAAGCCATCAAAGTCTCCCATCACGCTCTATCGCCCCCCCGCACTTTCAAACGAGGGGATCCCAGGATACGGTGGTGTGGTTGTTAATGTGGTAGTTCACAATTAAACCCCAGCTGTGGGACAGGGGGTAAAAGTGTAAGTGACTGATCGCTAACAGACCTGGTTACGCAAACTTTAACCACAGGGAGGTTAGACTCAACGCCCTCCTCTGCTTTTTACACTTCACTCATTATAGAGATGAGGGACGTATCCTCTTCCCATCCACCGGACGACCCCCTCAAATCCCACAAAATGCATGTTCACCAACTAACTAGGTTTATTTTAAGGGCATGGGCCCCTCTGAACTCTTGGTAAGTATGCAGAGCATGGTTCTAAAGTGGCAGCTTGCCACAGCTATGCAGCGTGCAGGGGCAGTTCGAAAGAAATAGCTACCAGTGGAGAGAAGAAAAAGTGAATGAATACAATAGAGAGAGGACGAGTAGCATGGGGAGGGAGGGAGGGAAGGAAGGAGGGAAGAAAGGAAGGAGATAGAGAGTGGATTGAGAGAAAAAGGCAGATGAGTCAGAAAGACTCATCTGCCAATAAAGCGAAAATAAAAAATTCCATAGAAACGACCCAATAATAAGTTGAGCTGACTGGCCTGACCGAGGGATGCAATGACGTCCACACTGGCTTCAGATACGGGTCATGACACTGAACAGAATGGTGTGTCTCTGTTTAGAACCAAGAGAGAGATGGGCTATGAGGGCGAGGGAGCGCTTCAGGCAGTTAGGTTGAGTTGGATCACAAACACAACTGTTAAGTTACACAAACAGAAAAAAGATAAACACGTCGTGGGACAGACACATATAGTGAACCAGGGAGCATCGCAGAAATTGAAAAACAAGCGCAACATTTTTCTCTGCTCCTTCTTTCCCCATCCGTCCTTGCCTTGCCCTTCCCTTTCCCTGCTTACGTGAGGGATGTCCCATTGCCCCCAGCCCCCCTCCTCTCAGAATGATGACTGGTGAACCGCCCATGGCTGATGAAACACACCAATTACCCAAATTAACCACACTCCCTTTTTTTCACTCTTACCACCACCTAGTCCCCCCCCACCTCCCCTGCCATTAGGAACAGCTAATTTGCCACCAGGGAATTTCTCCTGCCCGGTTCTGTTTTTTTATAGCAACTTTCTCACGAAGTCACACATTCCACTGCCTCATGCAGTGTCCCACCAGCATCCGACGCTGTAATTTACCTCCCCGACAAATAATAAAAAGCCAACCAACTTCTTTTAAAAGTGTTTTTCTTTTTTAGTTCTTCAAGGTTTATTTTTTAAAGTGCAGTTTGTGTTGCAGTGCCCCACCGTAGCTGTTTGTAACCTGTACTTAAACAGGGTGTAGCAGTTTACAGAGTTGCTATTAGAGTAAATGGCTTCTCAGTATTATCACCCGGCTAGATTAACGGAATGTGTGTATCAGCAGTTGCGAAGCTGCTTGGTGAATAACAGACTATTAGTGCAATGTGCGCAAGCGCTCACAATGGAGCCCATTTCAGACACAAAAACACACTTATGCATAACAGAGCTTTTTGTGCCAGCCGTCACTTTCAGCCTAATCAGACCCTATTATCTCTTGCCTGTGTGTGTGTGTGTGTGTGTGTGTGTGTGTGTGTGTGTGTGTGTGTGTGTGTGTGTGTGTGTGTGTGTGTGTGTGTGTGTGTGTGCATGCGTGCGTGCATGCATGCATGCGTGAGAAACTCACCTCTCTGTTGACAGGATTGCATGGCATGGTACTGCTATGATTTATGCTATAGTTTTGGTTCATAAACCCCAGCTCGCCATTAATGTAACTGAAGTTGTCATGTTCTAAGGCGTCTTTTCACATGGCACATTATAAAATACTTTATATAGTGCGCTCCCCTGTAAAACATTACAACCAAGGGTTTGTCATTGAATGTTTCTTACGGATAAGGGCAAATATCAAACACCAATATGTTGTTCCGTTCATGTGTCCAGCTGCAGACTTCTCCTACCCGCTTATTTCTTTTCATGTACATGTGAAGAAAATGTAGCTTATTTATCTTTCCAAAAAGGAATTTTGTATGGAAAAGTCATCCATCTTTTTATGGACATTGAATGGGGTGGCTTGTAAAAACAACAGCAGCCGAGAAGGCCTTTTTAAATAACACACACTCTAAAACTAACAATTTAAATCCCACTGATCTTTTAGTTCAAATGTGGCACTGGCTCTGGGTTCTGACCCGGGAGAATGCAAGCTGTGAAACCATCATTTCAAAATCCTTAGAATATTAATAAATACATATGTGCCCTTTGGTAGACCATTTCATAGTGTAAGTGTTTTACAATACATAGAGTGCATACATTCTTAGCATGGGGGTGGGGCAAGAGGAGATCAAACCCCAACCCTTTAAATACCAGTTGAGCTTGACAGGACATGGATGGAGAAGCAAACAATGATGTGATGAACTCCCTCTCTCCTGTTTTCCAATACATGCACACACACACACACACACACACACGCCGCACGCGCACACACGCACACACACGGTTTGTGTTGATGAGCTCACACATGGCGGTGTTCTGTGGCAGGTGGAGGTGAACCCCGCTCTGGACATGGCCGAGTCGGACTTCATGAACAACGCCATGAGGTGTCGATGCAAGTATGACGGACAGAGGGCCTACATGTACGGCTGTCACGCAGGTGAGGAGCTTTAACACACACACACACACACAAACACACACTGTATATTTAGACACACACAAACACACACTGTATGTTTAGACACATGTGCACATGCACCCATATGTGTGTATACACACACACACACATCCTACACTGTATATATAGACACACACACACACATTCTCAGGGTTTTCTCTCCTCCCTGGTACTCAGTTTCTGTGTGCTTCTGTCATCCTCAGGCGATGCATACAGCGCTGAGAACGAGGACCTGTTTGAGCACCAGAGGCAGATCACCAACAACTTTGTGTAGGTGATCCGAAGAGGAGGAGGGGTGTGGGAGGGGGGCAGAGAGAGACTGCTCAGGGCCTGCCGAGGTCTCATGGACCTCAAGACCTCTACAAGAAAGAAACCTGTTAAACCTGAGGTGAGACCATCACAGAGACTGCACTCTCTACTTGAACAGCACGTTAACGACAAGAGCCAAACGGGTGCTGCTGACGTAGTTTGTGCTCCGGTTCTCGTCACGAGTAACGCATTCAAACGACAACGCCTCCTGTGAATGTGGAGCTCTGAACGCTCTTCATTCAACTACTCACAATCAACTATGAATCATTCCTCAGATTAACTGTAGCAGCCTCACCTTGGAGACTATTAGTGAAACACAATCATGGGAAATAGTTTTCCCAAATATGACAAAAAAGAAAACCTGAAAAAGAAAGAAATAAGTAATGTATGTACTGTAGTACGTACTTACAGAAATATCGTTAGTTACTCCAATTTACAGGGTACCAATGGTATTTGGGTAGAATCAATAAGTTCTGGAACTTGTACTTCTAAATTATTCTGTATGGTGTTTTTATTAACCTCACTCATTTGTAGTTAAACAGTGTTGTATGATTTTAATAACATTTTATGAGTATTTTATTTTTGGATGAGGTATTATTACATTAATTAAGTATAATTTCAATTTTGGGGTTTAGAAGAATGACATCAACTTTGTCTCATCAAAATGCAGAAATTCAAAATGCAACTTCTTTGTGTCCTAAAAATCTGTAAAATGAGTATTGACAGTAGTATTGACAATAGACACAGTTCTTTATGTTTTTAATATGAGTATTCAAATGTTTCATAAAAGCCCTTCTTTACTAAATTAAGCCATCAAATTGACATTAGTGGGACACAAAAAGTTAAGAGGTGTGTTATACTTGAGCAAGTGAAACTCAGAACTTTGCTTGTAGCTTTCATTTGCAATGTATTATTTATGCAGTAATGTAATTTATTCAAAGGTTTCTATACGCAGACACGCATGCTTAGCAATGAATTAGCGTTGTTCATACTTTTATTTTGTGTTACAAATACTTTTTGTTTAATCTTATATAAAATGTAAATTCAGAACCATTTTATTGGGAGGTTTTTAAAGGTAAAGGAAAGTCGTCAGCATTCCAAAAATTCAGCGTAAAAAGGTTCCTTTTTGGAACTCTCAAAACCGCTTCTTTTTGGCACTCCTTGTCGTCCTTTAGATTTATCTGAAGGGAGCTTAAAAAAGCCACAGTGCTATGTGGTGGAAGCTGCTGGGCTTTAGAGCATATAAAAAGCCTTTTAATTAGCTATGTTAGGGTTATGGGTATGGTGAACGCTCTAGAGAGAGTGCGGGGGGGGATAGTAACATGCGAGCAGAGGCAAAGAAGAGCACACAGTTTGACAGTTTGATTTTGTCATACAATTGAGGACAGTCCAAGGGTGAGGAAGATGGTAGGGCTTGACTGGAAGAGGAAGGGACTGAATTACAGGCAGAAAGTGAGTATGATCGAAAGTAGAGGAAGGGAAGAACACCAAACAAAGAAACTTGGATAAAGACAGCTTTTTAACGATCTGTACGCAGGTCAACCGACCGCATGCCGCATTTACAGTTCCACAAGTGAACAACATGTTTGTCTGGGCAGAAAAGGTCTTTGTTCGTTCAGCCATGGCCCGATGGCAGTGTTTTGTGCCCATTATATGTTACATCACAATTTGAACTTTTTTCTGCCTTTGACCAAAGCATTTACGACTATCAACTATGCTTCACCTCAACTGGTAACTGATAATTCATTTTTAGATTTTCTACATGTTTTACGTGTGTGTCTTGTCATCGGTAGTTAAATGGGATGGGACAGTTTTCACAGACATTGTTGTGGTTTCAAAATACAAAAAATACAAGGTTGGACTTGATTCCTTTGCGGAATTTCCCTGTTCTGTTGTTGGGATTTCCTCATTCTCAACCATTAAGAAACCTTAGAATCCCTGGGATCCACTAGTCACACACAGCTCAACACATCCTAGTTCCGGGCTACAGGTTCAGAATAGTATTTCTCTAAACAAATCTCTGTTACTTTGTGCTTGTATACAGTTGCTTTCATCCATTGAGTGCCGTTGTCATTGTTCTGTGTTATTTAATTTTTTGTATTCCATCCATAGTCAATTATACACTAATATAATGGATCATCACACTTACAATATCTCAATAATGCATTGGTATCTGTGCTGCAGGGATGCATTTGTCATTGGGATACTATGTGGCCGGTTTGGCCGGCCAGTCTTATCTTATGTTTGTTGTCGCCGCATTCCATAGTGTGTGTTTGTGTGTGTGTGCCTCTCTCTCTTAAAGACGGGGTCCGCATGTACTACATCTATATTCACAGAAAACTCTGCTCTCAGGGATCATAATATGTCATACCTCCAAGAGTTCCATAATCAATAATGTGATCTGGCTTCGTTTCTTTGTGACGCTTGCAGCTGACAGATTCATTTCTTTGAAGTGAACAAAGTGTTAAAGACAGAGTCAGCCTGAACCGACGAGCATCATCATTCATTCATTCATTCATTCATTCATTACTGTGAATTAATAAAACTATGACACAAACTACTTCCTGCCATGCTTCCTGTCCCCTTCTCACTCTTCATGTGGAGCTGTGTCCTACATTTGATATGTACGGTTGTGTGTGTGTATATATGTGTGTGAGGTGGGCTAAGTTAACCCTGAATACATGTTCCCCATGGTGGGTTTTTTCCTTGCACCTGTTGAGAAAGATACAAACAAATAAACACATTTTGAGGGGGTGGTGGGGGGAGTTTCAATAGGACTCTGCTAGATAGTCCAAACCATGGCCGTCAAATGTATTTTGAGAGCTTAACTTTTTTGAGAGTGTTAGTCGGCCAGCGGTTTACTTGCAATTTAATTTAAGAGGCGTTTCTCCCAAACTGGCCAGGTTGTCCAAAGAAAACCCTTTCAAGTTGTTAGCTTTTGCTGTGACTTAATCATACGCAAATACTTCACCCACAGGAAGGGAGAAATCTATGGGTCATTTTGAGCAGGGAAAATATTCACAAGCCTTCCAGGATTTAATGCTTAAAGTATGTCACATTTTTTTGGGGGGAAGTGGGTGGGGGGGGGGGGGGTAGTTACAGTTTATGTCTGGAGATCAAAATGTAGTGCATATGTGATTTGATCCCTGCCGACAGGTATACAGTTGAGCTGTGAAGTGGTCTCTGAGCGATAACAAACAGCTCACCGTTGGGAGGAACTACTACTGGGGCAAACACAGAAGTAACACTCGGCAGGCCTGCACATACACACAAGCACACAAACACACAAACTCACTCAACACTTTGATACTCAGAGCAGACACAAACAAACAGCACACAACATCAGCACATTCTACGGGTATCGAGCACAATGAAAGTGGGATTCACTGCCAGCCGAGTCTATTAAAGCCAACATCAGAGACTTATCAATAGAAAATCAACAACTGGCTGGAGGCTATTTCAGCATAACCCAGTTAAAAGAGAGGCGAGCCAGTGGCGTTCGTAAACACTCGGTCAGTTTTATCCTTACAGGAGCCGCGTCCTGTTTGCAGCGTGTGTGTTTTTTCGGTGGGGGGCCCCTGCGGAGCCCCACCCGGGTCGCCGGGCATCACAGACGGGTTCCACAATGGGGACTGTGTGCACTCCTCTGAATGACAGACCTGTCCCCACATGCTACAAGAGACCTCCACCCTGTCACACATACACACACACACACATGCACACGCACACACACACACACACACACACACACACACACACACACGTGCACACAAAGAGGCACACACGCTTGCTTGCTTACCTATGCACATACACCTACACACACACACACACACACACACACACGCACGCACATGCACGCATGCACACACGCACAAACATGTACGCACACACACACACACACATTCACAAACACAAACTAACACGCCCATAAAAATACAGATGGATTGTATAACTGTCTGTCAACGAGCACCATTAGACCGAATAGCAAAACAGCTAAGAACCATAGATTTAAAACAAATGACTTGACTGGTGTAAGTGGATGGCATTGATAGTGTTCAACAGACTGAGGAGCTCTGGCTGTCATCCTCCAGCGATATACAGCTTTATATCAGCGTAGCGTGCCATGTGTGGTGCTGTTTGTGGTGCTGTGTGTGGTGCTGTGTGCACCAATGTGTTATTTGTAAATAGGCTGACATGGTAGCAGCAAGGGAAGCCATCCATCTCCCGGGATGGCTTATGTTTAACTACTGATGGGGACGCGTTCCATTCAGCAATAATTACATTTTTTTGCATATTCTTTCCATTCTGTTAAGCACCCCCCAAAATAATCGCATTAAGGAGGTTTGTTTCATTTTCATTTAACGTGACTAAAGTAAATCATTAAACAATAAGATTACTTACATGTCTGTGTGCATTTATATACATACATATGTGTGTGTGTGTGTGTACATGTGTGTGTCGGTGTGTATGTCTGCATAAGGGGGTGTGCAGATGTGTGTGTGCACACACGTATATACATACATATGTGTGTGGGTGAGTGTGTGTGTGTACACATGCGTGCACAGTTGTGTGCGTCTCTCTCTCTCTTTTATCCTACCCTTCTCTCTCTCTCTCTCTCTCTCTCTCTCTCTCTCTCTCTCTCTCTCTCTCTCTCTCTCTCTCTCTCTCTCTCTCTCTCTCTCTCTCTCTCTCGGTGAGATTTACTGTGAGCAGCCCTGTGAAAGCGCACACATGCAGTGCCCAGTCTCAGCAGTGCTGCACCCTGACAATTACCGCTATATATACCACTCCAAATGAGAGCCACGGTCCCACTAGATTACAGGGTGGAGCAGCAGCATGGAGGGAGAGAGACAGAGGGCAGTGCTGGTGGCGGTGGTAAGGGGGGCAGAGTGAGTGAGAGCGAGAGAAAAAAAGAGAGAGAGCGAGAGAGAGTGAAGGAGAGAGAGAGAGAGAGAAAGAGAGAGAGAGAGAGAGAGAGAGAGATATTGGAAGGGTAGATGTTTGATGGGGGTTATAACAAAGGGTCAGCTGTATGAGGTCGCTGACCAGCTTGTTTTTTTTTTCATCTTGATGGGAAAATATTGTAGGATTTATTTAATGAC
Source organism: Micromesistius poutassou (assembly GCF_964030765.1). NCBI lineage: Eukaryota > Metazoa > Chordata > Actinopteri > Gadiformes > Gadidae > Micromesistius > Micromesistius poutassou. The sequence continues at coordinate 6,550,244 of NC_140277.1, forward strand.
GCTATTGGAGTCTGTGATAACCTTGAAAGCTAATGTGATCAAATGTTTGCGATAGGATTCTTGAATATGAGTGAATAAGTACGAAGAGGGGACAGCTGGCCTCCGCTCACCTCGGACACTGTAAACTATTTCGCTTTTTCCATGAACGATAGAAGCAAAGAAAAAAACATCGCCGTATTCGGTTGCCATTGCGCTACGCTAAGTAAGTGAAGAAATGCTGCCTCCTACTGGAACTCAGGAGCACCAAAATGCGGTGAAATGGATGAAGACGGGAGTAATTCTTGGCAGCGGATAGATGAAGATAATGGCATTGCCCTCGGGTGTACATGCTGTCACCGATTTATCATGTTGTTCAGTGTTTCACACATTTCATCCTGGTACAGCCAGCCTATCAGATGAAGACGAAGAAGTTGGGGGGGACTGGGCGACAGTAGAAGGAGCACACATAGCAGCACAGAGAGAGAAAAAAAATAACTTTTGAGAGTTGAAGGCCTGACACTGACTCTGAGAGATTAAAAGAGAGAGTTATACTGAGAGAAAACATCGCTCATAGGCAGAGAGGAGAAACTTCCACTGGGCTCCAGTCGCTTCATTCCTCTACCTTCACACGAGACTCACACCTTCTCTGTCCAAACTAAAGCACTACGACTAAACCACACCGCGGTATCTAATTTGACCTTGTTAATAATAACATAGGCCTAACACAGGAGCGCTTGTGTTACGTACTAATAATTGACACACGTAAGCAGTGTGGTGAGAAGTAGTGATGGGTCGTTCACCACCGAATCAGTTCGAATGAACGACTCTTTAACAAGAACGAACCAACCTGATTCCCCGTTTCAGTTCGTCTCGTTCGTCTCGTTCGTCTCGTTCGTTCTCCGAGACTCGACTCCCAGACCCACAAACTAGTTGCTGACTCGCAAGATGCTGATCGTTCGCTGAATGCATTAGTGGTGAAAGAAACTTAATGTTGTATTATTGTGTTGATTGATGATCGTTTGCACCATTGCACGACCGTGATTCATTTGAGAATGAGGGGGAGGAGCTGAGTCTGAACGACTCAGCTGAGAACCGATTCACTGCTACCGGAAACGCGACTGAACGAACGAACGAACGAACGAACGATTTGAACGATTCTTCTTGGCGAACTGACCGACGCAAACTGATTCAAGCAAACAAATCATGAAATTCATCACTAGTTAGAAGCTGTGTGTGGCTAGACTGACCTTCAGGTCACAGAGTGGGTTGTGTTGGAGCTCATGTGTGCATAATAAGAATGGTGGTGATCTGGGAAGTAAAAGACTTGGCTTTAATCCCCCCCCCCCTCCAAACCCAGAACAATCCCCCCAACCCAGAACAATCCCTGGCCTGCGGGGAGGAAAAGCAACAGCATTGCATTAACTAGTGGGCAGCATTCGTTTCCGTCGTACTCCAAAAAATCACATGCATCGCCTAACTCAGTCGGCTTGCATAATTGAAAGCATCTTGGCATGAAGAGATAGAGCCAAGGTAGCGTATCGTATACAAGGGCGTGCAGATAAAAAAAAAACCACAGCTTTTCTTCAAGGGTTGCGCCCATGACACTGACGACAGGGTCAGTGGCCTAATGTAATATACAACAACACCGCAGCACCGGGAGACGACTCGCATACAAAATGACAACAGTGGACCGGCGATGTGGATCCGTTTTTTTTTTACACTTTGAAGCTGCTGCTCGCTCATCCAACAAGCCCACAGCTCTGTTGTTAGCGCCATTATCGTGTCCCCGGTCCAATTAAGTGGGGAGGGGGGAGGACGGGGAAAGGGGGGGGGGGGGGGGGGGACTGGGTGCTGTGCGCCCGGTCTTTGCAGAGTGGTACAGGAAAATGATACCTCATCAAATGTGCTTTATGATGTAGTAGGGGTATCACTTGGGGTGGCCAATATATACTTGGGGGGGGGGGGGGTGGACACGCCCCTGGTTACCTCATCTCATTGGGTCCATCTGGGTCTACTGTAAATCCATGCCTAATTGAGCTGAAACAATGCACCACCTGTACTCGGATATTTTCTATTAAACACTACTTAGTCTCCTTACAGCGAGCCCAACCACTGTGAAACCCCTTCTCTAAGATAAGTTGCATTAGATGGGCACAAGCGGCTCATTATTATTATTGTATATTGCACACACCTGGCTCCCTGTGGCCGACCCTGCGCTGTGAGTGCAGTATAGTGACAGTGATTAGGTTAGTGATACACTTTATTAACCTCCCCTCTGCGATGTTATTCCTGAATATCACCTGCAGCAACTGTGTATGAGCGCAGCTTTTTATACTTTTATACTCTCTCTCTCTCTCTCTCTCTCTCTCTACTTTCTGGCTCGGTCTGCCTCCTCTCTCTCTAAATCCATCACACTCCTTTTCTCGATCTCCCCTGTAACAGCATCTTCTCTGCTGTACACCACTCCGGACCAGGCGGGGTTAGGTGTGGTGAGGCGGGGTGGGTGTGGGAGGGTGTTTAGGGTTGGGACTCCTATGCCCTCCGCACAAATAAAAGGCTGTGCCAAGACGCATTAAAACTGCATCCTTATCGCCTCTTAGACTCCAGACACTTTATATATGCGGCTTCTGTCAGCATGCCCGCAACCTCTAGGAGTGCTAGGGTGTGTGTGTGTGTGTTTGTGTGTGTGCGTGTGTGTGGGGGGGGGGGGGTTATGTTCCAATGCATCAACTGCCTCCATCATTAACACTGATTATTCTACTTCCTGTGCAGTCCGAAAGGCCAGGTTTAGGTTGTAATGTTTCTAATGAGGTGGTTGGATATTATTGTTTCCTGTGTTTTTAAGATACACCAGAAAGTAAAAGTGTGTGTCTATTTGTGGTGAGCACATAACACAGGTTCATAAATCACCATATATTTAAGAACCCCTGCATGTGCGCACACACACACACGCACACACACACACACACACACACAGACACACACACACACACACACACACACACACACACACACTTTGTTTTCATTGCTTTTTCACAGCGGGTCAGGACTAGATATTTTGGTCTTTCTGTAAAAGCTGCTATTTCTTCTAAAAGTCCAAACTCCAAACCCACTAGGGTTACTCACTCCTATACTACACTACGATCTGATAATAAACTTCCTTTGGCATTGGCTCTTCATTAGGTTCTCCAGTAGTAGAAGCACTTCCTACAGCTTCACTTCATCATTAAATGCAGAAATTAAATTAGCTTGTACTAATTACTTCAGACAGAGTGCGAGCTTTATCACTGGTCGCTTAAACAAACAGATTTCAAATAAGTTGAGACTTACACAAAAAAACAAAGCAAGCTAATGGATGGCTACTGAGAGGAGATCAATCAATCGAGTGGACCGGGGGAGGGGCGTGTCTGTGTGTGTGTGTGTATGTGTGCGTGTGTGTTTGTATATGTAGAGAGGAGGGGAGGGGGAGAGGGAAAGATTTCAGTAATTAATACAGAATGCAGTAGGAGATGGAACTCATCCTCCATCCATTCTTTCCATTCCTTGCACCTCCTTCCTCCTCGCTCTCTCTCTCTCCCCCCCCTTCCTCTCTCTCTCTGTCGCTCCCTCTCCCCGCCCGCACCCCCTCCACCCCCGGTGTTATTTATCTCCGCTGTCACACTGTTGTTGTGATTATGGATGTCATACAGCCGTAAAGCGCTCTGCGATCAATAGGCCTGAAATTAAACCAAAAAATGAATTTCCGCAGCACCGGCCACATGCACCCGCAGCAGGAATGACCTAGCAGAGAGGAGAGAGAGAGAGGAGCTGCTTGATTACCCCACTGAGGAGACAGAGACAGAGGTAGAGGCATGCCATGCTAGGGGGTGGGGGAGAGATCTGCTCTGCTAAAGTTTGTGTGGGTTCGGGTCGGAGTCCCTCAACCAGGCTGAGGACAGGTTGTGTTGTTCTGTGTTGTTGTTTTCCGTACCGCAGATCAACAACAACAAATAAAATGGTTTCTTCTTTTTCTGTGCTACAGGATGTGCGGCATAATATATTCACTGTATTAAAATAATCATTTAAACAATGAACCAAGCCAAACCAACTTCTTAAATATGTCCTCACAGACAGAGACATGCAGTGGAGCTCAGATAATTCACATAGTTTGGAACTGAGATGAATAAGGTATAGAGATAGAGATACTGCAGGATGAATTAGACAATTCATCCAACAAGATAACTCTTTATTAATCCTGTGTGGTTAATAGGGCACAAAGGGAAAGTCCATACGATGTTCATACGATGTGCTTCATAATATTCATCTCTCAAGGGTATGGTTTGAGTAAGAACTAGTGGTACGTTAATGGATGCTATGTAACCTAACCAGTGAGATTGCATGACCCAAAGAGAGAGCTATAGATGGTGGAAGGAAATGCGTTAGCCATTTTCTACCCAAGCTGGGATCAATATTCCTATTAGCCACAATGATGAGAGTGTGTTGATTAGCCGTGTCTTCATCTCAGTTTAGAATGTCCGAAATAAAATAATGTTAACAAAATATATTACTGAGAATCAACATAACCAACCACATATGATTTGTAAGAGAAAACAATGGATCAAAAGAGAATGCTCAATGAAAACCGATTGAGACTGTGTTGATTCCTTTAGAGCACTCTGTTTTATATCCTTAAGACATATCGGCTTCATCTTAATCCCTGGTACAGCAGACCTTCTATGTTCTATCAAGAACTTGATTCTTTCATGTTCAGCTGGTAGAGCCAGGCATTAATCCCGTCAGGGGTTCGAGTCTCACCAGGGCCACCCATGCTAATATTGTATGCACCTACGTTACTGTGAGAGGCTTTGGAAAAAAAACAACCACCATATGTGTAAAAGCCAACCTACAACACTTTCCTCAACAGCATCAACTGCCTCACACCGGCCTCACATCTGGCCAGTGAATGTCAACAGTCACCACTTGTCTCCCGATCGAATGAAGAAAATGGGTGCAATCTCTGTGATACATGAATGTGTCTTAAAGTCGTCCAGCTGCACTTTTTTTATCCAACGACTCCACCTCCATCCCTCCAACTCCTCCCTCTCTCTCTCTCTCTCTCTCTCTCTCTCTCTCTCTCTCTCTCTCTCTCTCTCTCCCTCTCCCTCTCTGGAGATGGACACACTTTCTCACTAGCTTCACCCCCCCCTCCATTTTGAATCGATTCACTATTAATGCCAGGAGAGACGGGGATGGGTGTGGGGGAGGGCGGTGGATGGGAGGTGGTGAGGGAGGCCCAGTGTGTTACACTCGTCTGACAAGCCGCTAATCTCCAAACTAACAAAGTTTGCTTTAGCATCAGACTGAGGGTGTGGGGTTAGGGGGTGGGGGGGCGGGAGCTGTCATCCAGGGAAAGCCAGGTGCTAATAGACAAAATGCATTCCTCTCTCTCCTCCTCCCGTCTGTTATGAGCCAGTCACAGACAACCTGACCTCGAGAGCTCATTTTAAAAGTCATTTGGAAACACTTTACAATAAGGGTACATTATTTAACCATGTATTAGCAGTAATATGCATTATTATATAGTATTAGCATAGGGGTTAGGGTAAGGGTTTACCCTTACTCAAGCCACACTAAATCATTTATAAAAAGAACACTGTAGTTAACATGAACACCGTTAGTAAATGATTATTTGAGCATTAGTTAGCTGTCCACATGTACGTCGATGCTAATTACTGCATTGACTGTTGTTATTTATGAATGGTTAATCAATGTACCCTTATTGTAAGGTGTTACCAGTGATTTGATTCAGGGACCTTGTTTCCTTGCAAGGGCTAGAAACAAGGTTTTACTGTGTGCGACCCAACAAACACAAGCGGATACGGGTATCATGCTGTTGAAATATGAGGCTGCATTCCAAATTTATTTTTTACTTGTAGTACATACTGCAGCTACCCCTACAAGGTACATGCTGTTTCACACAGTATACATACAATTGGGACATACAATAGGGGATTTCACAGATTACACGCCTGTAACTGCCACACATCTACTTTCGTGGGCTCAGTCAATGTGAGGCATCTTCTGCATGTCAGAGGACTGTCTGGCAGAATAGCCCAAAAAGCATGCTGGCTTGCATACTGCAGAATTCAACCGGACATACAATATATTTTCTGGCATACTTAATAGTATGGTAGTATGGGTATTGGAGTATTAGTCCTTATTTGATGAAGATGTACATTGGTGTTATGTGTTGTATGTTAACCAATGTTTTTTTATTTATTCCAAAATGGCCTCTCCTAATCCGAGCGGCTGTTGGCAGGTGCATTGCTGCAGCCACCACCACCTCTTCTCCCATAGACAATTTTACTTTAGTGGCAGATCTGAGGTTGTTAATAAATTCCCTTTTTGTTTTAAAACGTTTTTTTGGTTCTCTTGATATTGCTTCCCGCTGAGCCGGCCGGGTCGTAACATATTGGGGGCAGGTTCCTAAACACAGAAACCCCTTTTGTTCTAGTGCTTTGCTCTTCTGTGTTGTTCTCCCTCCTCGTTGGGATGGTGAGTATGGTTCGCTGAAGTAAAGTTCAAACCAAGCCATCATTACGTGCACCCAAAATCACCACAGCATGACCCAGCCCTGCAAATAAGCCATAGCCATATCCTCTCCCATGTACTTCCAAATGTGCAAAGCCAATTCCTGTTAAACCACAATGCCTGCTACTCAGAAAAGAATGCCTTTTTTTTACTTGACAAATCCTCTGAGAGCCAACAGGAAGAAATAATGACCTGATATTTGTGATTTGCGGCTGATACATGAAAGAAGTCTGACTTCTGATAGGTACATCACTGGTCCATGGAGGCTGGTAGACAAAAAAAATCCCCTCTGTTTGGTGTCACCTAGGTCACCTGGGTGCAGGAGGTGTCTGTCTGGGTCATTATCTGTAATGCCTGTAAAGACGATTTCATTTCAAAGGAAATCTCACACGTTCTTTTCAGTCCTTAACGCAGGCACGCATCAAGGTAATAAAAACCCTGCTATTGATGCCTCTGAGATTGCTATAACCAAAGAATGCATGGAAGGCCATGATGAAGGGTGAGATGAAAACCCTCTCAATTATTCTGTGATTTACTGAGTTTCCCATGCCACATGATAATCATTCTGGGTCTTACGTTCCCTGATCTCCACACAGGGTTTCACTTTACACAGGTAGTCACTCATCTCGTATCCGTTTATCTCCATGTTTCTGTTCTTCCTGCCAGCCCCTCTCTCCCCCCTCTCTCCCCCTCCCTCTTCCTCCCTCTTATCTCCTCGCCTTGCTGCTGCTGAGTGTATGATTGAGTGAGCTCATTCTGAACAATTTATTTGCTTTATTTCCTGAGATCAGCTATAAAGGACAAACACTATTAAGCTGGCCAATCAATAGGGGGACATCAGTACTCTTAGGAGCCACCCTCTCCCCCCCCCGCCCCCCACTCTCTCTCTCCCTCACTCTCTCTCGCACACTCTCACCCCCTCTCTCTCTGTCTGCTAAAAAAAAAAGATTTATATCCCACAACCAGTGTACTATAAATCATATATTCATACATTAAATTAAAAACGGTGATTGATAACGATGCAGGGTGTGCGTGTGCTTGTGCGTGTGTTTGTGTGTGTGAAGAGATTAAACGTTGAAGATGGGGACCATGGTTTCTCTCTGCGAGGGAGAAAGCAAACATTGTTTTTCAAGCGTAATTCCTTCTCCCCCCCCACCCACCACCACCACCAACACCACCACTGCCTCCAATATAGACTGTGTGTGTGTGTGTGTGTGTGTGTGTGTGTGTGTGTGTGTGTGTGTGTGTGTGTGTGTGTGTGTCCAAGTCGTGGGACAACCTACACAACCAGATATGTAGCCGAAGCTACCGATCATGTGAATAGCGATCATCCCATGTCAAAACAGCTGTAGGATTAATGTGACCAGGAAGGGTTTATTACTAAAGCCCTGGTACTGAAGCACCTAAGATGGTTGGATTTCTGCTTCTTATCGTCTTGGCTCTTGTTGGCGTTTCTTGATAGTGCCTTGGTTCGAGAAATCGCTTCATGAATACAATGTATTATTATGGTATTATTATTAAACAAAGTAACACAACATTAAATACACCGGAAGCATCAGAGCGGCTGTGCAGAGCGACTCTGTGTTCTCACAGAGAGGATTCCACTAGCTTTTGATCCATGGGCTGGCTGAACCCAGGGTGGAGGGAGGGTGGGGGGAGGGGGTGCTGGTGCTGGTGGTGTTGGAGGAGAATTGAGGGGGACCGGTTCGCTTCACCATGTGACACCTAATGGGATCTACACAGATTGTGTCATGCATTACCCAGGGACTCAGCGGTTAAAGGAACATTCCGGAAGAAAGACTGAGAAAAATGACAGCATCCATCTGGATGCTGAGCTGAGCCAGGATATAGGCACCGGGATAGGTGTGTGTGTGTGTGTGTGTGTGTGTGTGTGTGTGTGTGTGTGTGTGTGTGTGTGTGTGTGTGTGTGTGTGTGTATGTGTGTGTGTGTGTGTGTGTGTGTGTGTGTGTGTGTGTTGTGTGTGTTGAGGTGGGGGGGGGTCTGCCAAGGACATTAAAGTGAGTTGTCAGCTGAGGGTGATCTATGTATGACCCTGTTGACTAAACCTATATGGCATGTGTGCGTTTGTGTGTGTGTGTGTGAGTGTACGTGTAATGGAGTGTGTTTTTGCGTGTTGGTGCAGGTGTTGAGGTTGTCCACATGTGCTTGTGTGTGGTTGTGTGTCTTCGATTATTTAATGGGATTCTAGGAATGGGGAAGTGGGCGTCTCCACACACACACACACACACACACACACACACACACACACACATACACATACACACACCGTATCCCTTTTTAATAATGTCCTCAATCTAAAAATAAATGTCCACCATTTTGATTGTGATTGTATTGATCCAGGACGTCTTGGATGGATCACCCTAGATGTTCCCCCGGCTGAAGGGTCCAGGTGTGGGACCTGAAGCTGGGCAGTGTGTCTGGCCAGCAGCAGGGGAATCTCCCCCTAGACACTCAGAAGAACACGTAGAACCACAGATTGAAGTGAGTGTGAGGCGGGCGACCCACGGGGAGGG
>NC_140277.1:6564327-6581827 GCF_964030765.1 Micromesistius poutassou
GTGCTCTTGTGCGTGTGTGTGTGTGTTAGTGTGTGTGTGTGTGTGTGTGCGTTCAGAGAGTGCCGCTCCTGCTAGAGCAGCAATGCGGCTTTTTTATCTCAAATTGAATTGTTGAAGGGAAATGTTAAGGAGCCATACATCACCGGGACAAGCGGAGCAGGGCAGAGTGAGGGAGGCCCGCGACGCATGAGGATTCTGTAGGGGAAGTTACAGTTGGATCATTCTCATGCGCTGGGATGTCCATACAGGGCCCCGGCTGGGCTTTTTACAAAACATAAAACTGATGCTTCCGCGTGAAGTCCGTTGCCGATGCATGTGCCTACAGGTCCTGCTCTATTTGTTTGGCAAGGTGTGCGTTTTTATAGATTTGTTTGTGTGTGTGTGTGCTTACACTATAGAGGAGGTGACCTTCCCCATTGCTTTCAGAGTGCACCGGTGTGGTACACCTTGAAGACTAAGCAAGCCATCAGCATCCCCACCGACACACACACACACACCTCCCTCCAGCTTCCCCCCCCCCCCCCTCCCTTCCCCCAGCTTGCCTCATCTTCACGGTTAAATTGGATCAATTTCCCTGTGTTCACCTTTTATCTGCTTATTTCTGCAGACAAATACCTTCGCTATCCCTCTTCCCTACTCCCTCTGCTCCCCTCACCTCCGCCATATCTAAAAAGCTCTTCCTAAATTAAAGTCCCGAAAGCATTAACGTCTGGAGTCTGTTATATCGAAGGTCGATTTTCACAGAATCCCCCCCACCCCTGCGCTTCAATGGCCCATCGCTGCCTCCCTGCTGCACGTATGGATTTCCTGTCGCCGGCTTTCTCGTCCGGTTTGTGTGTGATGCGCTGCTCAGATCCCAGCCCTGCAGATTGCTACTGATTACAGCCGTATTTCTTCATCCATAAGTCTGAGAACAGCAGAAAGTGTTGCCAGGAGTTTACTGGACGTTGGGTTTGCAGGGCTCAGAGCCTTTGGAGCACTAGCAACAAGTCCCCGTGTTGCTCCCGGCAATCATGCATTGACAAATGCACAGCGCACATTTCATCTGCTGGTTGAATGTTTGAATGTTTGAGTTGAATTGCTGTGTGTATGTGCTTCTGTGCGTGGGCTTGTGTGTTCCTGTGCATATGCAATATAGTACACCATGATTGCCCTCCATTGTGACTGTCATAAGAAAGCATGCGCAGATGTAAAGGGAAAACCTCCCTATATACTGTAGAAGTACCACTTTTTCCTCTGACAAAGAAGCACCGGAGACAGCCAGTTATAGAGACATAATGACATAATTGTGAAAAACATCCCCAGATGTCCAAGAATGCAGCGTGTATATAAACATAAGTGGTTCTCTTTCATTCTGCAGGTAACTTAAAGATGTGGTCATGGTGGTTTTGGCTGTCTGCCACGCTGCTGCCGAGCCTCTCGCTGGCCCAGCGCTCAGAGCCCATGTTCTCGGCCGTAACCCAGACTGTGCTGCCGCCGGACTACGACAACAACCCCACGCAGCTCAACTACGGCGTGGCCGTCACTGATGTGGACGGGGACGGAGACCTGGAGATATTTGTGGCTGGGTGAGGATTTTGTTTTTCCAAGTATGTTGTTCCCCATAGGAGGGGCAGGTTAGTGGAGCAAAGAGGCTCCTGTTGCCCAAAGGTACCGGGCTCAAACCCCAGTTGTCCACAAACCTACCTGAAGGCATCTTTGAACAAGGTGGCTTTACCCCGTACCTGCTCCTTAATGACCTGTATCTACAGTCACTGTAAGTCGCTTTAGATGAAAGCGCAAATAGTAAAGTAAAGTTATGTTACAATAGATTAAAAACTAACAATCAATGAAATTGTCTAAAGTTTTTTGTTATTTAGTTAGTTTTGTTATTGTTGTGTTTGTAAGGGTTCCCTGAGACTCAGTGAGATGGGGAGAACGGTTTTGATTGGATGGAGATCCATTAATGGCACTGGTTTGGCAAAGCAGCAGTCAACTGAAGCATGGGTACATTTCACAATGCTTAGCTAAATATAGATTGAAACAAATTACTATTCTTTATGAATGGAATTTAGCCAAAAGGTCCTATTCTGCTTGTATCCTGGCAGGAATGGATACTGATTTCCTTTGGAACAATCTGTTTAAGGAGTGTAGGTAGGTTAGTTAAAATCAGCTTCTTAACTTCTTGTTATCAGCTTTTTCTTGTTTGCCATCGTTCATGTTTAGTTATCAATGTGTCATAAATATCTTGGTCTTGTTGTTCTCCTTTATTTAAGGTTAAGATATGTGCTTTATTATAACCTTGGTCTAAACCTATTACATTTGTTATTTATGTTCACATGCTTGTTTTCTGTTCAACAACTTTTTAACTACATGCTGCAAAGCTTGGCATCAAGTTGGGCAAATTCTCTGATTAAATAAAAGCTTGAAATTATGGTGCTGCGCAAATCTCCTCCACATGACACAAAATTATTCATAAGAAAGAAATGTACGTTTCAGCAACAATGCAGCAAAACTCAAAACTACGGCGTCAACTTGCTCTGCCACCTCAAATAGTAATATATTAGCCGCATAATAGCCTAAAAGTCATACATTACACTTGTTTCATGACTTTCGTTTCATCTTTTGGAGAAAAGCCTTAATTTACTTATTCCTGATTTTACTGGTATATAACAATGTTTATTTTAGCCTTAGAAAAATTGTAAATGGCCAGCGGATCTTCTTTCTTCTGTTTACGAAACCAAAGATGAACGTTGTTGAATAGTAATTCACCAATAGTCTTCATAGCTTCCTCTGTTTGTTTTTAGTTTGAGACTTACTTGAGACTTGTATTTCAGAGTGCATCTTGGTTGCAGTAGAAGATTGGAAGGAAAACCAATGAAAGATAATATACGAGTATAGACTTTCATTGAGCTGCGAAGATATTGCTCTGATATTAATATTTCAAGCCAGTTGCCTTTTTATTAGACCATTCATATCTGTGAAATTTAGTGGTTGTGTAACCACATTTCCGTTAATAATAAAAAAGCATGTTTAAATGTCTTGTTCAATTTCAGTCTTCCCTATTAGCTGCCATTTCATTGGATATCTTGAAGTGATGCCCTCAATTGAAGTATAACTAACATCAAATCTCTCAGGCAAACATGCTGGAACCCTGTGGTTGACATCATGTTACTGTTCCTGTTGTTGACATCATGTTACTGTTCCTGTTGTTGACATCATGTTACTGTTCCTGCTGTTGACATCATGTTACTGTTCCTGTTGGTGACATCATGTTACTGTTCCTGCTGTTGACATCATGTTACTGTTCCTGTTGTTGACATCATGTTACTGTTCCTGTGGTTGACATCATGGCACTGTTCCCGGTTACAGCTACAACGGTCCTAACCTGGTACTGAAATACGACAAGCAGAGGAGGAGGCTCCTGAACATCGCCGTGGACAACCGCAGCTCGCCATTCTACAATCTAAGAGATCGTCAAGGCAACGCCATCGGAGTGACAGCGTGTGACATAGACGGCGATGGCCGCGAGGAGATATACGTCCTCAACACCAATAATGCTTTTTCTGGTAGAAACATGACATTGCACACACACACACACACACACACACACACACACACACACACACACACACACACACACACACGTGCACACACCCCCACCCGCACCTGCAAACACACACACACACACACACACACACACACACACACACACATAACTGAGACGAGGCAGAAGCAGAATCAATAGGAAGATAGAAAGCTTATCTAATGTGAGACTTCATCAGTTAGCTGATAAGCATTGTGTCCCTGTTCATCTTTCTGAGAGGTGCACACAGAGTACCAACACGGCATCTCGATAACTCCATCATTCACAGAAACCAAAAAAAAAAAAATCTATTACAGTTTTCCCTTTCAACCAAGGTAACCTACTGTTTTTTTTCCCATTCTCCTATATTGTTATTGGGATGGATAATCCTGGTTGTGTTTTTCTCCCACTCTACACTGTGTGTGTGTGTGTGTGTGTGTGTGTGTGTGTGTGTGTGTGTCTGAAGGTCGGGCGACGTACTCGGATAAGCTGTTTAAGTTCCGTAATGGACGCTTTGAAGATCTGCTGAGCGATGAGATAAATGAGCACAGAGACGTAGCCAACCGAATGGCTGGCCGCTCAGTGGCCTGTGTGGACAGGAAGGTAGTACACACACACACACACACACACACACACACACACACACACACACACACACACACACACACACACACACACACACACACACACACACACACACACACACATGCACACACACAGGCCTGTGTGGACAGGAAGGTAGTACACACACACACTCAGACACAGACACACACATGCCCGCACGCAACATGCAGGAACACCCACCCACCCATAGTCATGCAAAAATGCACTCACACACACACACACACACACACACACACACACACACACACACACTCAGACACAGAGACACACACACACACACACATAATCAGACTCAGAGACACACATATGCACGCACGCCAAGCAACATGCAGAAACCCAAACCCAGCCTAACACACATACAAAACATACTCGCATTCCCCGGCACACATCCCCCGACACACAGACAAATAGAAACACACGCATGCACAACAAATGCGAGTTGCCGAGTGGGTTTTGTGGACATGCATGAGTGCCTTTGGACGCTTCTGTTTGTTTACCAGTGATAACTCATGCTCTGCCTACGCCGCCCTCTCCGCATGCACTATGACAGTTCATTTGGGGGGAAAATAGGCTGCCATTTTGTCTCTCTTCTGTCCATCGCTCCAAGTATAATTACCTAAGCCAGTTATCATTTGTTTTACCCAACACAACAGGGTTATGGGAGGAAGGGAGAAGCGCTACAACAGCTACCTATGCTACAAACAGCGGCTATCACTCTCTCGCTCCACTTCTCTCTGTTTCTCTATCTCTCGCCCTTTCTCTCTCTCGGGTTTTCTAGTCCCTCCCTCTCGATATCTCTCCCCCGTTCTATCTGTCTTTTTCCAGTGTATCTATCTCTTTCTCTCTAGTCTCTCTCTGGTCCCTCTCTAGTTTTTCTCCCTCTAATCTCTCTGTTCTCTCTCACTCTCTCTCGCTCTCTCTCTCTCTCTCTCTCTCACTCTCTCCCTCACCTTGACTTACTTTGGGTTTCTTCCCGGTCTTTGTCCGTCTCCGTACTGCAGGCAGAGTACAGACTAAAGTGCATGGAGGGATAGTGATAGGGATAGTGTGCAGAGGACAGTGTGGGGATTAGAATGGATTTGCTTGACCACAGTGCCATCTCACTGAACACTGATAGCTTGTGCGGTTGCCAACGTCAGATGAGGAAAGGTATTTGCATTTAATGGCGTAATGCGCTTGGAATGAGCCAAGCTAACAATATCCTCTGCGGCTGTTCCACGAGGCCGACCAAGTTTGAAAACATAAATTCTGCTGAATAAGCGGCCATTGTTGTCATTGAGATTGTGGTCATAATTATCTTCCTAATACTTCTTCTTTGTCATTTACATTTTTCCTATTGAATCCTCCTATATCTTTTTCCACTTCTTTCTGTCCCTCTTGTATTACCAGTAACAGATTTTTACGTCTTTACGCCGCAATCCGATATGAAATGACCTTCTCACTGTCCCATTCGTCTTAAAAAGTGAAAACAAGAAAACATCCAGTTGGCAGGCATTGACGAACACAGCGAGTGCCCCATCAGTGCGGGCCTCCTTTAAACACAAGCACAAGGTTAAAAAGGCCAATACGGAATCGTTCAAGTTGCGTCGTCAGCCCCGGTAACTAATGTGTTGTGTCTTGTTTTAGCCGTAAACGGGAGCGCTATCCGTCAGGGGAGAGAAAGGGGATAATTACTCATGCGGACCACTTCATCTCTCCCCGTCTCCTTGGACGTGATGGCCACATCATTAGTCCCGTGAAAACTGATGAAGGAGACAGAGTGAAAAGGTCTCGCGTTTGAATTGATTAGTTTCTCTTCAAGGTACTTCCCCCGCAAGGCCAGGAGATTTCTTTAAAACAAAAACACACTGGCTGTGGGGGAAGCACCACTTCAGTTCCTTCCACACAACGGAAGAAGTGAAGTGAAACTTTGCTGTGTTTTTTGCGCGGGTTTATTTTCTATTATAAGACGCACAAACTGTATTGTGTGGTGTTGGGCGGAAGCGCCTCTTTGCCGCAGGACATTGTCTCCCTGTGTGGGGGAAATACTGAGACAAGAAAGGGACTTTTTTGCAGGCATGCATGTCACACTTCTCAGGGTTTGACTGACAGAAATGACCCTTGGGGGAGGACTTATTGAAAAATCATTGACTTTTTACTCTGTTAAGTAACTGCCGGTGGCCTTCAAGCCTTTGCCTCTAGATTAGAAATTAGTGACATTTGTTAAGTGTGAGTGTGTGCGTGTGTGCGTGTGTGTGTGTGTGTGTGTGTGTGGCTGCCTGTTAAGTGTGTGTGTGTGTGTTTGTTGTGTTAGTGTGTGTGCACTCGTGTGCCTGTGTGTGTGCCCGCACTCCTATGTGTGTGTCTGTGTGTGTTTACCTCGATTGGTCATTGATGGGAGGCTAAGTGTGACGTTGACATTTACATTAGCTGGACTCATTTAGTTTTTTCTTTGTCCTACAAAAACATTGTAATTCTCTGTGTATTCGTGTGTGTGTGTGTGTGTGTGTGTGTGTGTGTGTGTGTGTGTGTGTCCGGTGGTGGGCGTATGTGCATTGATTGAAGTGTGCCGTGCCTGGTAGGAGCCTTATTGATATTGTGTGTATAGTCTATTAGTGTGGTTCCGTACGTGAGCCTGTGCCTGCAGGGTTCCAACTGATAATGGAGTGTGAAATTAATCTCCAAAGGGAGGCTATGGGAGCAGAGCTGGGGAAGATGGGCTGGAAACTTGGGATAGCGGTGGTGATGGCAATGATAGAAGTGGGGGCGGTAGTGATGGGGGTAGAGGAGGGGTGGTGGTAGTGATGGTGGTGATAGGAGTGGGGGTGCTGGTGGTTTTAGTGATGGTGGTGGTGGCAGTGATAGGAGTGGGGGTGCTGGTGGTTTTAGTGATGGTGGTGGTGGCAGTGATAGGAGTGGGGGTGCTGGTGGTTTTAGTGATGGTGGTGGTGGTGGTGGTGGTGATGGGGATAGTTATGGGGGTGATATGAGTGATGGTGCTAGTGGTTGTAATGATGGTAGGGTGGTGGTGGTGGTGATGATGTTGGGGATAGTTATAGGGGTGATAGGAGTGGTGGTGGTGCTAGTGGTAGTGATTGGGATGATAGTAGTGATGTTGGTGATAATAACCCCTACAATCACCTACAGCACCACCGGTGCACCACCGTAGCCGGTGATTGTGGAGGTTTTGTCCTAGAGTTGGATGGTTAGGATGTATTTGAGGGTGGTTGGGATGGATATGATTTGTAGTGTTTTTGGTTGTTTTGGTGGGGATGGGGATTGTGGTGGTGGTAGTGATGGTGGTGATAGCAGTGGGGGTAATGGTGGTGGTAGGGGTGGTACGATGGTCAGCGTGGTGGGGATGCTTGTGGTGGTGTAATCAAGACGCTGACAGGGCCAGTGGCTGAGGTGTTTGAGATTCAGACAAGGACAGTAGTGGTGATCGTGGTTTTGGTGATGTCGAGATAACGCAGCAGAGATGGATCGCCTCAGTCCGAAGGTCATGATGAATGCATCGGCTCAGAGGGTGAAAAGAGAGTCGAGTAATCATTGAGTGCAGTTTCACTGAACACCTTCATCAATAAAACCGATACAAATCCCCAATGCCACCTGTTTGTGTTCTCAAGCCCGGTCTACCTATAGAGTCGTGCACGAGTCACACACAAGTAGTGCCCTTGCAGCAGCCAACATGTCGTCCTTCCTCTCCAGGGCACCGGCCGCTACGCCATCTACATCGCTAACTACGCCAGCGGTGACGTGGGCCCCCACGCCCTCATCGAGATGGACGAGGCCGCCAGCGACCTCTCGCAGGGGGTCGTCGCCCTCTCCAACGTGGCCGAGCAGGCCGGGGTCAACAAGCTCACAGGTGGGTGGGGTGGGGGGGGGGTGGGTGGGTTGTTTGGTTGGGTGGGTGGGCGAGGTGGGTGTGCGGGTGGGCGAGGTGCCCTAGTCCTCCACAGGTATGAATGAATGAAGTGCTGGTGTGATAAGACTCAACAGACATTATTATTTTAATTGAAATTATTATTGAAATTATAATTTTTTTTTTTTACCAAGAACTAACTAGGGTGCTCTTGTTAGACGTGAGAGATCTCATGGGGTCCAACACTCAAGACTTTTGGGAAAGGACTTCTGGTCTTGTGAGTGTGTGTGTGTGTGTGTGTGTGTGTGTGTGTGTGTGTGTGTGTGTGTGTGTGTGTGTGTGTGTGTGTGTGTGTGTGATCTTACATGAACACGACGGATGTGACACCTGAATTGATGGGTGCGAATGTGTGCCCGTGACGGAAAAAAGTAGGGTTTTTATGATGGCCAGGACTCTCCTTTTCTCTCTCTCTCTCTCCCTCTCTCTATCTCTCTCCGTCTCACACAATCTCCCTCTCTCGTGCTCGCTCTCTCTTCCTCTCTCTCGTGCTCTCTCTCGCCCTCTCTCTCTCGCTTAGTGATTTACAGACACCTGGAGAGGGGCCATGATATGGCCGTGCCCATGGAGTCTGAAATATAGGGCCCTTGTAAAGCACCAGCGGATAGGTTATTAGCAGGAAGGTGAGAGAGGAGTGACTAGGAGTTGTACAATGCACATGGGAGGAAGGGAGGGAGAGAGAGAGAGAGAGAGAGAGAGAGAGAGACGAGAGAGAGAGAGAGAGAGAGAGAGAGAGAGAGAGAGAGAGAGAGAGAGAGAGAGAGAGAGAGAGAGAGAGAGAGAGGCAGAATACAGTTAGAATACATTTTAAAAAGGGAGTGAGAGGAAAAGGGTAGAGAGAGAGAAAGAGAGAGAGAGGAGAGACTAGGGCCCTGTCCACACTAACCCGGGGTAAATATAAAAACGCACATTCGCATTGAAAACAATCTCATCCACACTATCGTTTTCATATAGTTTACGGAATGTTTTGCATTCACGTTCCACACTGAAATTATTTTGATAAACAGTTATCGTCATGGTAACGCGACTCCCGCCACACCTCTCTATTTAGATTACAGGCGCGCGATCAGCTGATAGTTGCAGTTGATCAGATGGCTTATCATTTTCACTCACAAGCAAAAATATGTCTCAAACCAAAAGCACAAAGGCAAGAGTTTTTTTTTTTAGAAACGCCGCTCCAAGTACGGTTTGAAAAGGCGTCTTTGCGTTTTTTTTTTCCCCATCGCTTAAGCACAGCAAGTACAGCACTCACCTTTGGTGTTGGAGTGCATCGGTTTTCAGCGTCGGAATCGCCGTTCTAATGTGGAAGAAGGGCTAAAACGGATAAATAATGTGTTTGTAGATTTACCCAGGTTAGTGTGGACAGGGCCTAGGAGTTGTACAATGCACATGGAAGGAAGGGAGAGAGAGAGAGAGAGAGAGGGAGAGAGAGAGAGAGAGGAGAGAGAGAGAGAGAGAGAGAGAGAGAGAGAGAGAGAGAAGGGCAGAATACAGTTAGAATAGATTTTAAAAAGGGAGTGAGAGGGCAGAGTACAGTTAGAATAGATTTTAAAAAGGGGGTGAGAGGGCAGAATACAGTTAGAATACATTTTAAAAAGGGAGTGAGAGGAAAATGGTAGATAAGGTAGAGAGCGAGAGGGAGGCAGGGAGATGGTTAGAATAAATGGTAGTGAGGGAGTGAGAAGAAAGAGCTGTGTGAGAGAAAGCGGAGAGAGAGGGAGAGAAGAGGTAGAGAGAGAAAGATCGAGGAGGTAGGCAGAGAGGGTGAGAGAGAGGTAAGGGCGAGAAAGAGAGAGAGAGGGAGGGAGGTGAGGTGAGACGAGTTCAAGTACACCAACAGAAGAAGGACCGGAGGGATTGTCTTTGTGTATGTGTTTGCTTGTGGGTGTGTGTGTGTCTGTGAGAGGGAGAGAGGTAGAAAGAGAGTGAGGGAGAGAAAGAATATAAAGAACAAGAGGAGCGAGAGAGAGACAGACACACAGAGAGAGAGAGAGGGAGAGGGACAGAAAACAGCCAGGTGAAATCCAGCTGCTTCTTTTGGCTGTGTCAGCTGTTTACTCCAGTCAAAGTCAGGGTACGGGGCCCGGGAAGGGGAAGGGCAGCGGAGCCGTAGATCAGACTGAACCAGCTCCCGGGGCCCAGAGATGGCATCTATCACTGCTTAGTGTTGCTCCCTCAGGCAGGGTACTTCCTGGAGGAGGCGGCTCTCTGCCAGGGCTGTAAATGTTCAGGCTTTAGCTACGCTGTATTTGTCCGTCTGTCCATTCGCCTGTATATCCTTGTGTCCACCAGATCCGTCTGTTTGTATGTTCAACTCATCAGTCTGTCCGTCCCATTTTGTCTTATTGTCCATACGTCTCTCCTTCTGTCTGTCCATCCGTCTGTCTGTCCCATTTGTCTTACTGTCCATACGACTGTCCTTCTGGCTATCTGTCTTAAATGTGTGTCTTAGGGTCCGCCTGTCTTAGAGTCCTTATGTTTGTCCATCTGTCTGTCAGTCTGTGGGTAGAGAAAACCCAATCTTTTCCAGAAATATATTGAAGGCCATTAAAAGCTACGGCGGTTTTATATTTCACTCGACTAACACCATTTCACACAGACACTCTTAAAACCTAAAGGCTGTGAATCCCCAGCGTCTGATTAATCTCCATTGAGACGTAACTCATCGCAGTAAAGACGCACTAGGTGAGTTTCTGCCTGTCATGTGCTCCTGTGTCCACTAGGAGGGCCGAGTGAGCAGACGCCCAGATTAGCTGCAGAATGATATACTGCGCAGCAGATCGCTCTGGCGCCAAACTAGCCCTTAATCAGAGCGACAACGACCGGAGGCAGACTGTGACATTTTATCTCTCAAGGAGTTTCAAATCTCTGGAGAGACATTAGTGTCCTATGGTCGTTTTGGAGGCGTTGGGGTTTTGTCTGTTCGAATAGTTTCCAGCAGTAAATCAGTGTCCGCAGCACCCCTGCATACTGCAAGAGCTATCACATCTCCTTGAGGTCCTTAATTCGATTACACTCGCCTTAGATTGGGGCACCTTGTTGATTGGACGAAACGTTCTCAGCGGAATATCTGTGCCAAAGGATTTATGGGCCGAAGAGGCTCAGAACTTGGAAAGTGATGTCACCCAAGATTATGATGGACTGTATCGGGTGCCTTTTAAACAGCTGATTGTGGATTGTGGGGTTCCCAGGTGTGTGTGTGTGTGTGTGTGTGTGCGTGTGTGCGTGAATGTGTGTGCGTGTGCGAGTGTGGGTGTCTTTGTCAGCAGAAATACTTGCCATGGTTAGGGTAAATGGCCTGGAAAGACATTAATAGTCCCTGATCACCTCTGTGATGGAGCCCAATCTTTCTCCCCTCACGCCACTCTCCCTCCATCTTCTCACCCCAGATTGTCTACACCTCTTCATCTCAGGTTTTGAAGACACTTTTCAGTACAATCTCCTTCTCTCTCTCTCTCTCTCTCTCTCTCTCTCTCTCTCTCTGTGTCTATTTCCCTGTCTCTGTATCTCTTTCGGTCTTCTCTCTCTCTCTCTCTCTCTCTCTGTATCTCCCTTTCTCTCTCTGTCTCTCTCTCTGTCTCTATCGGTCTCTCTGTCTCTCTCTCTCTCTCTCTCTCTCTCTCTCTCTCTGTATCTCCCTTTCTCTCTCTCTCGCTCTCTCTCTCTCTCTCCCCCTCCACAGGGGGTCGTGGCGTGGTGGTGGGGCCCATCGTCAGTCAGACCCTGTCTGACGTGTTTTGTGACAACGAGTACGGAGCCAACTTCCTGTTCAGGAACAACGGTGACGGAACCTTCACCGAAGTGGCATCTCAAGCCGGTGAGGGGTTTGAGTGATTGCCATGGCAACGGTATTATGGGATACGATACATTAATAATAATTAGAAGAAAACAACAATGTGTGCACCATTTCTATTGCTACCTGGTAAATACATTGTTTAATATTGTACTTTTTATATACTTAATACATTAAAGAAAAATATTAGCCTATAGGTAAATAATTATTTTATTATTCTAGGTAGCAAATCATATACTTATAACACAGTATTTCATGTACAGTAATTAGGTACCCGACCTAGGGCCCAATATTGCCAGGTTCAACAACGTAGGAAGTACTGGTGTTTCTGGTGTTTCTGTTTCTAGGTTTGGAGGACCCTATGCAGCATGGCAGGGGCGTGGCCCTGGGAGACTTTAACCGCGATGGCAAGACCGACATCGTCTACGGCAACTGGAACGGGCCGCACCGCCTGTACATCCAGATGAACAACCGCAAACAGAGGTTCAAGGTAGGCTGACGTCCCGGCGAAGGCAAGGAGGAACCCAATCACATCAGTAATTATCGGAGCTCTTAGCAGGGAACAGAACCTTACTGGGAGTTTGCAAAATACAAAGTTAGGGGGATACAAGACGAGAGGTCGGGAGGAGAGGCAAATGTCAAGAATGTCAAGAATCAAACATAGAGAACACAACATAGCTTTTACACGTTTATACTAAGGGCCACCAGATAGACAGGAACTGGGGATCTGTGATAAAGAACACAGGTGAACAGAATGAGTCATCAACACAGCCGAGTGGCGTTAAACTAACGAGGAAACACAGGAAAGAGTCATACGCACCTGGCAGGTTGGCCCTGCTGATGAATTAGTGTGGGGAAAGTATGAAGCAAATCCATGCAGACTATGGCCCCGTTTACACGAGGACGCTTGCGGGTAAAAACGACAAAATATTTTATCGGAAGTGCCTTTTGTTTAGACGGTGACAGCATTTTTAGGGCTTAAAAACGCAAAAATCTGAAACCACCCTCCAGAGTGGAAAACTTGAATACGGTCCGCCGTAGCATTTCCGTGTACACTGCCAAGACGCAAAACGCTGCTCAGATCTGCTCACGTCGCGTACGCGTTTACGTCACATACATGCGCCAGTACAGGGAAATAAACAAACATGTTGGATTATTTCCATGCATCGGACCTTCAAGCTGCTCTGGCAGCTCTAATAAACTTACAGGAGTCTTTCCACAAAATGTTTTGTTTTTTGCGGCGCAGATAAGAGAAGAAGGAAGATTCTACGCATGCGCTCAGACATGGCGGTGTTGTGTGATAGTGTATCACAGCACCACCTAGCCGCCTGGAATGCATACCCAATCGAATTCCACACACTTTTGCGTCACCGGTTGCACGCAGATTTCCTCCCGAAAACGCTTGTCTAAACGTGGAATAAAAAGTGAAGACGCGACGCCACTTTTGCGTAAACGTGGCCTATATTCATGCTCTGCGTCTTGAGTTACAGCTAGACTCATTTAAATAACATAATGTGCACGCGCACCAAAAATAGTTTATAATAATTAAATGCATCACGAGGGAAATACACCACGACAGGCTAGAGCTACTGGAAGTGGCAGCTGGAAGCATTATAATCACACTGTCTGCTAACATTGTGCTGACTGAGAATGACATGTTGACAGCTGATTGACAATGCCATGATGCTTTGTGTCAGGCTGCCAAGGCAGGGTGTCCCCTCATGATCCAATGCGGGCAATGCACCCTGTGTCTGATATAACTACATTAGACATTTGTCGCTATATTTTAGCACTTTTTGGCAGTAAAAATAACATTCTTTATATCTTCTTTCTATTAGCACCCCTAATACTTTTTTTGTATTGATTACCATTGAATTAATACAAAGAATTGCATGTGATGTTGATAAGCCATGACAAGCCTTATCACAATCTCCCCTCTAGTGACATCACACATGGGCAGCTCCCCCAGATGTTTGGGCGATAAATCCAGCTCACAGCCTCCGCAGTAGACTGAACCATAGACATGTACGCATAAACGTCATATTGGCCTTTGGATCGTACGTCACCGTCACTGCTTTATTGGAGAGGCCAAGACATGGCCTGTAAATAAATAGTCAACGGAAGAGCTACCGTTTTTCTGGATAAAAAACACGATAATGTTCAGTGCCGCGAATATATACTTATATACTTCTTTTTTACACTAAATATATAAAATAGGATTTCATATAAATACGAAAATCGACTTTATGTAAGGGATAATCACCGAGAGGCAGGGCAATAAACAGTTTGATATGCCCGGCTAGTGGACGGCTTACCTTCCACGAGCCGGGCATATCAAACTGTTTATTGCCCTGCCTTGAGGTGATTATCCCGTTTATTCTACTTCTTGCTTGCCAACATAATAAAACAATTCAAATACTTTAATAATTCAGCTTTTTCTTATTCGTATTGCATGCTTAATAAATGTATACTCTGTTTGAGTTCATCTCCCTCAAAAAGTAGTCCCCTTTAGAACTACGGTGAATAACGTTAGCAAATTTTTCGTAGGTGGAATCCGGAAGAATCATGAATATTAGGGTTACGGTTATGGTTAGGGTGAGGGTTACGGTTACGGTTATGGTTAGGGTGAGGGTTACGGTTATGGTTAGGTTTAGGGTTAGGGTTAGGAGTCAGCGTGTGAGTTTGCCTGTCCAATCCTAGCGCATGATTTCCGACACATTTTAGAAACTTTTTTAAACAAAGTTTATTTTTACAATGGACCACATGTTTGACTTTTCTGTGATAGAAAAAAAATACAAGTGGCGTATTGATCTATTATTTGATGACGCTGTGCTCAGTCAGCGGGCAACCTACCGGTTTAATGCCCTCCTCCCAGCCAATCAGAATCAAGCATTCTTAAACGAAGTAGAATAAATTGTTATATTTCTTTTTATTCACAAAAACAGCAGCTCCTTCGTTTATTTCTCTTAATCTTAGTCTTAATCTCTCAAATACGACATTGTCATATCGCCACAACGGGTAGAAGCAGTTAACACAGCGTCTACGTATGTATCCATAGACTGACTGACTGGCTGGTCTACCCATTATGCACCTGGGTCACTAGGGAGTAGATTGTGAAATGGTTTGTCACGGCTAATCAACATCACACCTGATGGTAAAACCGGAAGCCTTTAAGAAGTACAGCTGTGGCTTGGGCAGACTGACACATGCTGTTAAAACACATCAGGTGGCCATCCAACATATCCTAAGTGTGCGTAATGTGCCAGAAGATTATGGCCAATCATGGATGCTCTGTGTTATCGCATGCATCTCCAGTGCCCTGTAATTAACCACTTACTCCACTGTCCACTGTTTCTTTGTTGAGCTGTGCCCAAAGATCGCAAAGAGCATGGTAATCCATGCTCTCAGTGTCTTAATGATCCACTCAGTGAATCGCGCGGCAGCCACTCATGTAGGGGCTCTGTTTTGCCTCCCCGCTGTGTTGCGAATCGATGCCTTTTGTGCAGGCAGCACAATGAACGGCTAAGCTCCCCTGTTTAAGCACTGTGGAGACATCCTAATGAAGGGCTAGTAAATTAACAGTCAATGATGCCCGGGATTAACCCAAAGACCCAAAGACTGACGGTCCTTGATATATGAAGACCCTGTGAGTGATTGGGCCGATGATGCCTGCTGCAAGATAGCACATAGCGCGTGTATGTGTGTGTGTGAAGAAGTGTGTGTTTCTGTGTGTGTGTGTGTGTGTGTGTGTGTGGGAGTATGCTCTGCGGTGAGTAAATCTGAAGAGGTTTAGCGCGTGCTGATTTATCGGCCGATGCCTGTGACCGCATCCGTTACCCGGGAGATAAACGTCAAGCCGGCCTTATTTACGGAGGTCATATAAGGGGTTAATGTGGGATGCCTCCGAGAGAGCTCCATCAGTGCCACGTGCGCGCACATGCACTGTCATGCACATGCACTGTCATGCACATGCAAATACCCCCCACACGCACATATGCACACACACACACACACACACACACACACACACACATACACACACACCCATGCAAGCACAAAAGTGCGATCCAATAAATTAGCTTTGTTTTTTTCAGAAGGATGTTTAAATCTTGACTGGGCCGCATGTTTAAGATGGCTCCCGAACGCAGGCGGACGGTTTCACTAAGCGTGGTGACCTTTGCCTGCAGTAATGAAGCTGTGGTACCACTCCAGTAAGCCGCTAATTAAATCCGGCTGAAACAGCAGCTTGCCTGGACACTGGAAAGTGCAGATTACGCCTGTTTACGTTTTAATTAAAATCTATTTGCAGAGGTTGTTGTCTCCACAATTGGTTTTTCCACATCAGCCCCGCTGTGTCTCACTCAATTTAAACACTGAAGTTTCAGCTTTTTTTTCCCTACCCTAGATAAATGTATGCAAAGTACAAAGGGAAGGGTGTTAATTATTTTCGACCTGCTATTCATTTTCGTTGGCATTTTAATTTGAAAGGTGCTTACAACTTCGCTCCCCTATGGGGTTACTACCACAGATACCAACACCGTAGTTGTCATTAGCTCAAACTTAAATTTGGTGGATATTATAATGACAGATTATTTCTTTCCAATTAGAAATGGTACCCACTACTTTTTCATTAGATGTCATTCAATGTCATCCATTCCTTCCCCCTTTTCTTTCCTTCCTCCCTCTCATCCTCTTTCCCTCCCTCCCTCTTTACCTCCCTCCCTGCCTGTCTCTCCTTCCTCCCTC
Source organism: Micromesistius poutassou (assembly GCF_964030765.1). Classification (NCBI taxonomy): domain Eukaryota; kingdom Metazoa; phylum Chordata; class Actinopteri; order Gadiformes; family Gadidae; genus Micromesistius; species Micromesistius poutassou. The sequence continues at coordinate 6,580,954 of NC_140277.1, forward strand.
CCTTCCCTCCGTCTTTCCTTCCTTCCTTTCGTTCTTCCCCCCTTCGCCGTGTCCTCAGTTGCCCCCCCCCCCCAACTCAACTCGCCTCCTCCTCCTCCCCTATACCTGATAGCAGCAGCAGCAGTTGCGTCACCTGCAGCTCCCCTCCTTGTGGCTTTATGATCCTTATAATTAATACAGGGAGTAAATACTGGAGAGATGATGAAGGTGCTGCCATAACTCTTCCTCAACTTATCACCGCGTCAGCGAAGCAAGGAGAGATCAGTTACTTATTGATGCAAAAATCTCTCTTTCCTTTTTTATTTTTTTGGGGGAGACAAGGGCAGAAGGTAACAGCAGATTAAAAAGATAAAGGGGAGACCGGACCAGGGTTTCGATGCCCTTAGTGCTCAGATAAAGAATGGTGCAATGTCCGTGCCCGTCCATTTATTAGCATGGAGAGCAGCTTTGAACAAACAATAACACCTCCACACATCACCCGCTGGAAGTCCATCTCAATTATGTGTGGTAGACAGTTGCCACACCAAACAAACCAAACGGATGACCAACTAATCAATTGAATGAATAAATAAACGCCACTCAAGACTTTTTAAACCATGAAACGCAGACCTATAGGAACCGGGCAGCATATAAATAACACAGGGAAAGCACACAACAGCCTATTCTCTGCGTATCTTCATTACACTTTGTATGGTAATACAAAATGTGATGTTACCCTCTGTAACAATCTTTCTTCAGATGATTTCCCTCACACATTACCGGTTCTTTTTAAAACAGCATGTGGCCAATGTGGCTTTGGCGTCGACACGGTCCTGAACCCCTCGTGCATCAGCCCTCATTGTCTCTCATCATGAAGTGCGTTTACCAAAGCCTC
>NC_140277.1:6586827-6611827 GCF_964030765.1 Micromesistius poutassou
CTCCTCGATGACTCCTCGCTTTGGCTAAAAGTGTCTGATTAATGACTAGACTGTAAAAAAGTAATAGATGTTAACAAGTGTGGCGAGGGTTTGTGACGGGCTGCCAGGCTAATTAGGGGGAGGAGGAGCGAGAGGCCTGAGTGAGTGACCATTAGAGGTTATAAATGGATGGAGCTAGAATTGAATTTGAATGGAAAAATCTTTGAAAGGGACATTCCGTATCACTTTTGAGTTACGAGGATAAATGTGTTTGTTCATTAGATTCCTCTAAACACTGAAAGCGGATAATTCCCTACTTGAATGCACTAAAACTGAAGTTCGGTAGCCATTTAACACTAGTCTTTTGACAGATTCGTGCTTTAATTAACCATGTTCTGCAGGCATGTGATCCCTGGATCTGCCTCATCACAAAGTTCTGATTCCAGAGACCTATGTGTGATTGATTGCATCGTGTGTTAATGTGTTGCAGTGTGGCCACGGCTTTGCCATGAACGAGAACGGACGGTGCACTGGTACGTCCAAGATGTTCCACTCATTTCAATACAAGCATTCCTTCTCATGAACGATCTGACTCTAGTTCTCCTCCTAAACTCCCTCCCCACCCCAAGACAAAGACGAGTGCACCCAGTTCCCCTCAGTGTGCCCCCCGGACCGCCCCGTCTGCACCAACACCTACGGCAGCTTCAAGTGTCGGAGCAACAAGCGCTGCAACCAGGGCTTCGAGCCCAACGACGACGGCTCCGCCTGCGTGGGTGAGTGCTCTCTCTCTCCCTCTCTCTCCCTCTCCCTCTCCCTCTCCCTCTCCTCTCTCTCTCTCTCTCTCTCTCTCTCTCTCTCTCTCTCTCTCTCTCTCTCTCTCTCTCTCTCCCTCTCCCTCTCCCTCTCTCACTCTCTCTCTCTCTCTCTGAGTCAGTCATGTGACCTGAGACGGCTCAGTGTGTGGGTGAGTGCTCTCTCTCCTGTACAGCAGTGGAGACTCAGGTGACTTAAGATGGGAGAGTTTATTAGTAGATGCATGTCAGTTAGGGAGCAGGATAGTGTAGCATTGGGCGTTCCAACCCTCACCCTTAAAGGTTCTGGGTTTGATTCCCCACGTGTCCGCGAACCTGCAGACTGGAGTGGAGGGTGACTGAAGAGACCTTCAATGGGACTATTTTAAAGTAGCTGTGTGCTGAAGTGCTGCGGTTCAGTTGACTTTGTTTTTGTCTCCGTGCCCTACTTTCACGCTAGGATAACTTTTGCTTGGATGCGCTGCTATACGACACACACCACACTACCACACCCGCACGCACGTACTGCACACACAAATCACACACACTGACATCGCACTACACATTACACACACGTACACACACACACACACACACACACACACACACACACACAACACTGTAACTGTAACCCTCTCTCTGGCTCTCTCTCCACAGCCCAGGTGGCCTATTTCGGGGGGCCCCGGTCATCGGGGGTGCAGAGGTGGCCCGGCCTGTCCCTGTGGCCCCTCTCTGCCGCTCTGCTCCCCCTCCTCTCCACTCACCTCCACATCGCCCTACTGTAGCCCCTGCTCTCCTCTTCTCCCCCAAGACCCCCCTCCCCCCACCTCTGCCCACAACCTCCACCTCTACTGGTCACCTCTCCTACCGCGGGGGGATTCTGGGATGTACAAAAAGAAAGAAGAAAAAAAACTATCTCAGCACACGGAACTGCCTCCTCTTCCTCTCTTTCTCGTCTTCCACCCCTCTTCCTCCCCTGGCACTCTTTGTAATTAAAAACACCAAAACACACACTCCTGTCCTACCGTAAACGTCTCTCTCTCTCTGTATTTACATTTTCACCAGTCCTCTCCTTATTCTGCCCCCCCCCCCCCCCCGCTGGTTGTCCCCCCCAACCTTGCTGTGGTATATGTCTGCGCCGCCCCCCCCCTCACCCACCCTCCCTAGCACCCTGTGGACTGGTCCCAGAGCCCGCCCAGGGAGGAGCATGCCTCTGGGAGCGAAAGACGTGGTACACATCCCCCCCTCCACCCCCAAGACCCAGAGTGCTCCCCCCCCCCGCCACCACCGTCATCACCTGCCACTTAAACGCTGTGGGACTTGATCCAATGCCAAGTCATTAGGTGGAGCTGCAGTGTGTGTGTGTGTATACTGGCGCTGTGTTCCCCCGTGTGAATCTGAGGGCGTCCAGACTGTTCATTAGGGAGCTACCCATCTGTATCGTCACCACGTCATCACCGTAATCCTCTGAAGTACATTCTCCTTTCTTATGATAGGGGGGCTGTGTGTGTGTCTGTGCGTGACTGTGTGTGTGTGTGTGTGTGTGTGTGTGAGAATGTGTGTGTCAGCTTGTTATTTTGAAATAATAGAACCGGTACGGTCCAAAAGGTAAACAAACGTGCACACAGACTTGGTCTGCTGGTTTGAAATTGAATTCAGACTCTGTGATGATTTCAATTTGAAGGTTCTGATTGCATTTTGATTTGGCATTATTAACAAATACAACTGCACTCGGAGCTACGGAAAAAGAAAAGTGATTCGGTGTTCATGAATAACGAAATCAGCAGATGTTGGCTCATGTAGGCGTCCATTTTTGCTCGTACAAGAGTTTGGCAACGAGGTTGTGCTTATGTGTTTAGGAATCCCAGACAGAGGTTGAGCTGTTGACCCCCAGTACTGGATCTCTACGTTCTTTTGTCATTCATCACCTCAGGCTCCCCTCTGAAGACTCTGAACCACCGTGTCTGACGCCGCCATTCTCCTGCTCGACCTTTTTCCATTCAAAAAATAAAACGAAAGCAAGCCTGTAATTCTGGAACATGCATACGCTGCGAGATCAAATGTGTGTATTTTATATTATTGGTAGAATAGTATTTCTATAAGATAACAAACTATGTTCAGAAGACCACCCAACCTCTCAACTCCTGCGTGGTTGAGTCGTCTCCGCGTTTTATAATGTGTTTACGCGTGATAAATAATCAATCGCATGATGAAACAAACGAAAAGAGGGGAAAAAGACCTCAGACACATGAACCTCTTGCTGTTATTTTGTATGTCAAATATATACCCACTTTTATTTTGTTGGTCCCACAGCTGTATGCTTCTTATTACTGGTGAATGCAACATGTTGCTGGTGTGGATGCTGACAGCGTGCTGCTGACAGCGCGATGCGTGACAGCTTGCCTGCACAGTAGGGGGAATATCTGTGACCTCCCAGGACTCTGCGGTAACATGCTGCAGCCACACAGCCCCCCCTTCACATCTCTACACCACAGAGAACACCAAGGCCTTCATTCCTCATTACCACAGCAACCTCACAGGATTCCTGTGTGTGTGTGTGTGTGTGTGTGTGTGTGTCGTTTCCAAGTGTGTGTGGTTATGTATATGATGTCTCCAATGTGCTTCCAAGTGTGTATCCAAGTGTGATTGGGGTATGTGTGTGTGTGTGTTTGTGGCAGTCAGTGTATAATGTGTCCAAGTGTGTGTGTGTCTCCAAGTGTGTGTGCGTGTGTTTCTCCAAGTCTGTGCTTCCAAGTGTGTATCCAAGGGTGTTTGGGGTCTGTGTGTGTGTTGGGTGTCAGTCAGTGTATGATGTGTGTATATGTGTCTCCAAGTGTATGTGTGTTTGTCTCAGAGTGTGTGTGTTTTTAGTCTATGTGCTTCCAAGTGTGTATCTATGTGTGCGTATCCAAGTGTGTTTGGGTGTGTGTGTCTCCAAATGTGTATGTCTATAACTATGATATGTCCATGTCGGTCTGTGTGACGGGTCCAGGAGTGTATCTTATGTCTGTGTCTGTCAGTCTATGGTTCCTACCACTGCATGGTCCATGTGTCTGCAGTGAAAAACTCACGCTTTGTTGCTGCTGAACATCAAGTATTGATGTCCCTGTTTGAATTTTTGAATTATAGGGAAACATAATGCTTGGCCTGTCAGGGGCACTGCTTTTTTGTGTGTGTGTGTGTGTGTGTGTTTGCGTGTGCTTGTTTGTGAGCGCATATGTTTTGTGTTGAAAAATATCCCCAATGCCATATTCTTGTTTAGGCCATCATCCACAAAATTGCCACTAAATTCGCAATCACAACATACACAAACCGCATGTCATGTAAACATGCACACAAGAAACGAGCTTGATGCAATTGTTTCATTTTCTCAGTCATGAAATTATACCAAACGTTCAAAAAGTATGTAAAGCAAAACCTTTTTTTTCGGAGGTAAAGTAAGCGGCCCGGTATTTTATCCCCCGCTCCATCTCAAACTGTCTTGGCACGTTGAGACCGCGCAGGATTTAGAAGCAGGTATCGAGACAGGGTCGTAAGCCATGTGGGATGGTATAGTACATGAAACTCATCTCTTTTCCTTTCTATGGACCGGAGAAGAAGGAGAAGAAGAAGGGATTCCTTCTGGTGCCAAATCCCTTCCATGTGTTCATGCTCAGTCTCCATTGTGCTGATCTCCCATGGGGGGGGGGGGGGGGGGGCGAGGTGGCAGAGGCTCTGTGGTGGGCTGTTTCTTCTGCTCCGTGTGTACACTACAGGGTTTATGTCGTGTAAAGTCTCTGGTGCTAGCACTGCAATCACGCCGACCATAATGGAATTACTTAACGCATCGTGCAAGTTTTGGAATAGCGCATAAAAAGCCCTTTCAAGGAGTTGCATGCATGCCTTTTGGCTTGCTTGCTTGCACACGCACACACACACACACTTATGGGCATACGTGCGCACACATTTCGTCACAGACACATGCACGCCTTCGCACAATACATGTTTTCAGAGCTGTTTAAAAAAAACATGCTCATACACACATATATACACAACCACACACTCACATGCATAATGCATTAACCATGTGGCATTTTTGGCATTTCAGGGCAGTGGAAACTTGTTGCAGCGGTCTTTGCCAGTCACCCAGACACCACATCTCATGCAATGACCATGGAAAAGTATGACTTTACACTTTTAATTGCCCCAACTATGAATCCCAGTGGACCTTGTTGTCCATGAGGTGTTACCCTGCTCTCTCTGTGTCTAAGGTTGTGTTTGGCCGTTGTATTTATCTTTGAGGGTGAACCTAGGAGGAAACATAATTTTATCCTTGTGTGACCCCCCCCTCTCCCTGTGTGTGTGTGTGTGTGTGTGTGTGTGTGTGTGTGTGTGTGCGAGGATGGTGCCAGACCCCCTCCCACCCCCGCCCCCCACTCTCTCTTCAGTGTCCGGCCCATTAAGCCCAGTTAGGACCGCAGTCCCCTGACAAAGCCCACCATTTTGTTTGGCTATGGCAGCGGATCTAAAGAAAGGGGAACCGGTCTCAGTGACCCCCGGTTTTCACAATTAAACGGGGAGATCACGAGTGACGTGCTTAACTGGAACCACACGCCGGCCGCCGCCGATGCGTAGCGCCGCGTTTTATATGGAGCATTCTAAGAGCCGAGATGGGGCGACGTCCAGCGAGCAGACACAACACAAGAGCCGTCAATCACACTGAGGTTAAATAAACCGAGGGGATCGCCATGCCAACCCAAACAGGCAGCGCCGAGGCCTTTTCGTCGGGGGGGAAAGAAACATTCGGAGGGTTCCAAGGCCAGACATAGCACAGTATTTTAGAGCGGAGCCAAGACACAGAGAGAAATGCCTGCAGTTTTCCACCATGCTCTCTTACCACTGTGCTGGACTGACTCATGAGCATGGAATTTTATGTAGGGCCTACGATCAATATAAGTATAAAATTTGAAATGATCGCGTTTTAACCATATAACTTTTCAACAACTGCTAAATGTGAGTGTGCGTGTCAACACAGGTTTGTGATCATTTCTATGTTCTGGTGTTTTTAATGAATAGGGTTGTGACATAAAATGGTTTGAATCTTGGCAGTGTTAATGGTATGCACTATTCAGCAGTTGAGTTGACGGGATCGCTCATCAAATATAAGGAAAGCACACATAGTCAGGGTTTCCTTTTTTTAACAAAGATTACAACCGAGAAAGAAATAAAAACAGTTATATAAAAAGGTTAAAATGTAAAAAAAAATGTTATCTGCACATTTCGAACTAAATGCATATTTTCATGTTTTCTTTTTAACCTAATTAGGTGAGTGAGGCAGTGCTTAACTTTTGTTATTCTTAGGCTTTATTCTTTCTTTCTTTCTTTCTTATTCTCTACAAATGTTGGGACCCTACTCCTTCCACAATTTTTCACCTAGAGACTCCATTTCGCTTTTAAAATGTACATATTAGCTTGGAATCACGTGCTACAATTCACAATTTCTAAATATTTTAAACATTTTAAAATATTTTACTTTTACGGAGGGAGGTTTTCCTCCTTTTAGATGCTGGGTCCCATTTAGCTCTACTGGTTAAGAAATGAACAAATAAAGTAGAAAAAGCAATCTATACCTTTTACACTAAAAGCAGTTATTTATTTTTGGATGCTATTATTTAGTGTTCTGAATAAAGCGGGAACTGAACTACTGACCTTGGCAGTGTTCACGCTAGGCACCACCAGTTGAGCTACACAGGACTGCTCAGCAAAAGAGGGAATACACACAGTCATTGTTTTATTTTTTTATAGTTTTGTTCATGTTTTTAAGTGTCCTGAAGAAGGTGATAACTGAATAACAGACCTTGGCAATGTTAATGCTATGCACAACCAATTTGGTTGGAGAAGACTACTTTGTAAATGTAGGGAAAACACACACAGTGTTCTCTATATTTCCCAAATAATATTATACAATTATATTATAATCCAAAACGATTTTGTCGTTTTCCCTCCTTTGGATCCCGTTTAGCTCAACATAGTAATCAAATAAAGTAGTGGAAAAAAGTAATTCAAAACAGCGATCTATATGTTTACACTAAAGTATTAGTCACAAAGTTATAAAGTGGTCCCTTCTAGCTCAATTAAGAACTTTTAAAACTGCCAAGGTCACTGGTTTACTTCTGTCTGTCTTAATGACACTAAAAAGGAAACACAGAATTTGTATCTGTTACATTTATATATAGGTTTAGAACTAAACACTTGTAAAAGTGCTTATTTGTGAAAGGTACAGATTACATTTTCTGACTTTTTGATGACTCCCAGTGATTCTGTTCCTGTTGTCGTAAAGACGCTGAAAACGATCAATCCATTTTTTGATTTCTTTATTTAATTACGTGCAGTACAACTTGAAGTAAATGGGCCACGAAAGGAGGAAAAACCACCAAATATTTTTGGATTATAGTCATGATTAAAGTGGTCTCTCCTAGCTCAACTGCTACTTTTCAGCATTAAACCTGCCAAGGGCAGTGGTTCGGTTCCCACTGTCTTCAGCTAATGCTATGCCTGATGCCCTACCAGCTAGACGGGAAAAGTCATCAGAAAATGGAAAACACACATAGTCATGGTGTAATTATTTGCATTCATTTTCACCCTTTACCTTGGAGGGGTTGGGGTGATGAGGTAAGTCCTCCCAAGGGATTCAAAATGAATCTGATTCATTGTTTTACAGTACATGCCGTTTCTGTGTGATTTTGCGGCCCCTGCAGGCGAAGTGGTGCCTAACCGCTAACCACTTTTTGTAATTGACACTGTTACGTCATGGATTGAGCTATCTCACTTCACTTGTTAAGGGAGATGTCTTCTATCTCCCAGTTCCTGGCACCTTCTGAAGTGGAAAATGCATCAAGTGCCGAGCCCCTTTTTTTGATTCGCTGTATCGGCAGTGCCTACACCACCTCCCATGTCGGTACGTCCCCAGACTGGAAAACTTTAAGGAAACCAGTCTGGAAATCCTAATTAAAAGTGATCAGTTATTAAACAATGTAAAAGAGACTCATTGAGAGCGACATCCCCCAGCCCCCCCCCCCCCCCCCCCCGCCCCCACCACCCCCACCACCACCACCACCACCACCACCAGCACTTTCAGTGACGCAGACATTACTTGTGGATAGGTACGTCGTTCGGGCCGACCGCTTTTGTTTAGAGAGCGTCGGGCGGTGGACAGGAAGGGCGTGGAGGAAGGAACGCCCCTGGGGGAACGGTAGAAGGGCTGGGAGCAGCCAGAGAACGGAGCTTAGCTCTCCTTTCGCTTTCGGAAAAGTGTACGCAATGACCTTCCCCCCGCCAGGGAGGGGGGGGGGGGGAGAAATAAATGAAAAGTCAGGCAGGTTAGTGAAGATGAAGGAGAGAGGATGAAGAGAGACCAAGAGAGCGAGAGAGAGGTAGAGAAGTAGAGAAGTAGGGAGACAGAGTCACTTAGTGGTGTGACCTTTGTCCACAGGTGTTTGACAGTTTATTCACCACTCCTCTGTGTCTTTCGAGACAGTCCTCCCGCTCTCTCTCTCTCTCCCTCGCTCTCTCTTTCGAGACAGTCCTCCCACTCTCTCTCTCTCCCTCGCTCTCTTTCTCTCTCTCTCTGGCTCTCTCTCTCTTCTCCTGTGATCTTAAATAAACTCCACTACCTGCCAGATTCTTATCACATGCTAGGGTGGTGGGTTTTATGAACAGGCTATGATGGATTCACTGTAGACTACATCCCCCCCCCCCCCACACACACACACACACACACACACAAACACACGTGCACTCACACATGTACCCAAAAACCTTCACACATACACACACACACACATACAGACCTCTCTCTTTCACGCAAACACACACACACAGAGACAGACTCACACTCACACTTGTACACAATACACACACACAATCACTTTGTACCCCATAGTAAAATGCTCCAACGTTCAGCTGAGAATAGAGCTGCCCCAAGAGGCAGCGTCAGCCACTGTATCAGGAGGGCCGGCCGCACTATTCCCCTGCTGGGGGCCTGACAAGGCCTCAACACAGCAACACACCTCCAGGCTACCAGGAGGAGTCCTCCAGCTCAGATCTTAGGCTTACATTCCCAGGACACTGAGCGATACGACAGGTAGGATTGATGACGTTTCCAGTCTGGACTTATTGACTATTCACAATAAGAACCGTCTCAATTGATTTATTCAACAACAGCAGAAGCACTCCACCATACTCGGCTGTCATAGTAAAGAACAATCCACGTTTCACCAGCTTCTTGAATAATTTATTGATCTCTCCTGACACTTTTATTCACTTTCTGTTCTATTCTGTGCAATAGTAGTAATAATAATAATAATAATGTGAAGCAATAAATATCAATAAAATAAATAAATGACTCTCAAAAGTTATGTGATATTCAATTAGAATTTGTGAAGTGAACAGATGTGGGAATAAACAAGGTGATTTTCTCCCTATTCGGTAGCCTAAGTTCCTACCCAGCATGCAGCATTCGACAGATAATACAGAGCCAGTCTCAACACAAAACCAAGGAAGGAAGCAGCCGGTATATATACCCAGAATCTACACACAACATTGTTAACACTTGAGGAAGACATCATCATAGAGATCTGAAGAACGAAAAACGTCTGCTCACCTCATCACCAAAGCACAATATTCAAAGATACAAATGTATATTATACATATTATACTGTGATAGAGGACTTGCTGCACATCCAACAGTACAGGGAAGAGAACAAAAGCATGAGGTCATTTATGTTATACAATTCACTGTAAATCTCCCCCTCACATATACAATATATTTCATCCCCTGATGTTCCAAGAATATTACATTTTGTGAAATTTTGCAAAATAAGTCGATGATAAAGGTAGGCTAATACAGGTTGTGAAAATCCAAATGTACACCCTTACATAACAAAACATGCCATTTCATCAAAAAATACTCTGTTAAAAATAGGATGAATGTATTATTTACCTCAGTGGTTTTCATGGCTATAGTTACGTAATGAAGAAGAATGGTGAGTAACATAAAGATGGCACACTGTCAAATATAGTATGCTTTGAAACTTGGGACACTGTGTTATAACTCAACATTTAAAAATACAGTGATTATTAACATCCTCCTAATCCTCTTCATCAGTATGAACAGCCACATCAATAATAATATATTTTATATTTATTATACCACAGTAGTATAATATTATGGTTAATTTAACAAATTATTGCTACGGCATGTGAATATGTTAAACATATATACATTTACATAATAGCAAAAATATTGTATTATATCAAGTAATGCATGTCATGTAATAAAATGTGTTTACCACTCAACAGAGTGGATAATGCCATCGACTGTGTTGGCAGATGTGACTTTTTCAACCAACGTTGATACATCCAGAATCTCCCATGTACTGTACGTCCACAGGATCCATTCCATTTGATCCCAAGTATGTCCACAGTTTCTGTGCAGCTCCTGTGCTGTAGAGGTCTGCTATGTATTAGTCCCTGTAGACAGCATCCAAAAAGGTCTTTCTGGTTGGCAGTTGATTCGATCTTTGTTCAAATCATAGTTCATCAGCCCCAGGTTGGGTAACCATCGCTCTGGCGTGAAACATGAAGGCATCGTGGAGAAGCACAGGCAGTGGCACACAAACACACACTTTCTTCTTCTTCTGTGGTTTATGTGTGTGTGTGTGTGTGTGTGTGTGTGTGTATGTGTGTGTGTGTGTGTGTGTGTATGCGTGTCCAATATGTTTGCAAATTTGAAGAGAAATGGGCATTGGGTTGGGCTGAGGCTGAGCTGTTTCTTCCATTTGAGCCATTTGGAAATGGATGAGAAAATAATGAAGTAGAAAATGTGATGCTAAACGAAAGAGAGATAAATCTGCAGTAATCAAATAATCCCGGCATTGTATAAATTGTTTTTTTTTAACTGTGTTTTAATTTCCCTCCATGTCGTTATTGGACCTCTTGAGGGTGCTAGAACTGCCCTCAAAAGCAAGCAAAAAATGTCACTCATACAGAAATGGGTACATTCTTAGAAACAAAAGGATAATAAATGACTGAATGAATAACTCTACAGGCACAACATTTAACTTCCAAAGTAATGTTTTAGTGTGGGATTAACATTAACTACATAATAATACACAATAAAACCAAACCGCCTTTATATTATCCTCAGATGAACCTCCTTTGAGACTCTCTGTTATGCTGGATGCCCAGCTGGATCCGGGCAGATAACACACACACACACACACACACACACACACAAACACACACATGAGCAAGCAGGCGTACACATTTCCCCCATAAACAATGCGCTATAAACATCAGTCTTAAGGGGGTCTGGGTTCGCTTGCGTTAGCATTGAGCTGAGACCACAGGAAACGACCGGATGCATGGCCAAGGGCCATGGGATCTCTGAGTGTGTGTGTGTGTGTGGGTGTGTGTGTGCGTGTTTGCTTGTGCACGTTTGTGCCAACTTGTGTTGCTGCTTTTTTTTATGAGCGTTTGATGTCGTGTCGTGTCGAGTACTTGCTGCTGTTGTTGTTTATATGTGTGCTGTGTGTGTCAAAGTCTGTATATGTTGGTCCCTTTGCTTTTTCGTGGACAAACATATGGCCCGGGAATATTGCACCATATATGTTGTTAGGTGCACGTACTTGTGCACACGTCTGACGGGAATCCTCAGCTGGGTTGCGGATCAGTGGCCCTCAGATATGAAAGCAAAGACGGATAGATAATCAGAGGTGCTCTCAGTTAACAGTTTTGATACCGAAGCCGAATTTCTCATGAACACAGCGTAGGAGACACAAACCCACAAACCCTGCCCTCCCCCCCAACACACACACACACACACACACACAATTTAATCTAAAAAGAAGAGACTGCTACTTTATAAGTTATTCTCATTCCTTTAGAATTTCCAAATTGCAGCTTTGCAATCCCCTGTGTCTTGCACTACAAACCAAATTTTTTAAGTATCGGTGACTACCTCTACTCATCCCTCTCCAACCCCACCCGTCCCCTTCCTAAGCCTGCTGAATCATCCCAGCTGGATGGAGAGAGAGAGAGAGATGGACTGACTCACGGAAAAAATGGAGAGGAAAGAAGCGAGATGAATAGGTGAGTGGGAACGCAAAACAAGTGGGGATGATGGTTATGATTAAGGCGGGGCCGGTGAGGGGCCAGCCCTGCTGTACGGCGTTGGACTCTGGAGATGAGCTAGGGAATGACATCTGCTGCGGCCCTCGCGTGACTTTGCATGTGCACTCAGACACACACTCCGACATGTGTTTCGCTGTTGTTGGCTTGCATGTGTGTTTGTTTGTGTGTGTGTGTGCGCGTGTGTGTGTGTCGTTCATGTGCGTACATGTGTATGTGTGTATGTGTGTGTGTGTGTGTGTGTGTGTCTGCCAGCTCCTGCTCTAGTGGTGGGGGGTACTGGTGGTAGAGGTGGCGGTAGAGGTGGTGGCCTGTCACACGGGCTCAGTGTAGAGGATGCTCCTGCAAAGTCTGCCTCCACCCGTCCGCCCGCTCTCCCCACCCTCCACCGCGCGCCTCTCCCCTCTCAGAACCGGGTGCTCTCATGTTTCAGCATGCGGATGTTGGCCAGCCCGCCGCTGTCCCGGCGGTGGTACCCATAGCCCTGGTGCTGGGCCTCCAGTCACCGGGCGCCACAGTCCCCTGACGTGGCGCTGCTGCTGCTGCCGCTGCCGCCGTTACAGCTGCTGCTGGGGCTAGAGCTGCCGGAGCAGTGGTCCTCGAACACACTGATCTCTATCTGAGGACGGGGAAGGGGGAGCCACGTTAAGGATCACTGGGTGGGGGCGGACGGATGGATGGGTGGATGATCTGGTTCCCCCTTTGCCCTGACTGGAAGGAGGTCATGAAAAAAATGTAATCATTGGTTTATTATGATTAAAGAAACCCCACTCTTAGAGGAACAGAGCACTGTTTAGGTTTGGTTTTGGTCTCTGGCTTTGGATGGTTCTAGCGCCTGTCTGTCTCTGGGTTGATGTGACACCGCAGTGTCTTGAGTAGGTCAGGGTCTCCTCTGACTGTTGCAGAACGTGGTCTGAGTGACTCGGCCTTATCTGTATGCCCAAACAGAGAGCCTGCTGTATAAACCTATAGGGACTAATAGGGGACGGTAATAAGTTGGCGCTGTCTGTTGGAGCGCGTTCTTACAGTCTGTCTGCGCCAGTATGTGATGGTCTGCTGGACCCGTTCTCCACGTCTCCAACCTTTCAAACACACACAGAGAGGGACTTGAAAGGCCAGAGCCATGCCACAGGCCGTGTTCACATGTCATGGGAACATGTTTTCACGTGTGGATCGTGAACCAAAGGTTCAGAAGGTCAAAGAACAAGGCGAGGTATAACTCGACGTCTGTAATCTCTATGAAACAACTGAAGGCAACAACGTGTATGTCCCACTCACAATTTGAACTAATGGCAGACAATACATTTATCTTTGATACGACAGACAGAGTGTATTAAAATATGTTAGCAAGCCATTTTTTTTTATTTCTTTGATCAGTGGAATCACTCTGATGTATCGGAAGTGCTGAACTTTGGCAAAAAAAACCCTTTACTCTATCAATTCATGTTCAGGCCCATTTGAGTGCTTGTCCTCAAATGACCTAAGCCATTGGTCTGCATGTGTGTGTGTGTGTGTGTGTGTGTGTGTGTGTGTGTGTGTGTGTGTGTGTGTGTGTGACACTGCCTTGCCTACTATCAAGCAAAGCATACGTTTAGTGGTACTATAAAGCAGCCATTGAAGGATACGACTCTCATCCCTCTCTCTACAGGGTCCGTCAGCAGGAGACCCCTCGGTGCGTAGATCTTCTCATTCTGCTCCTGGATGTACCCCGATATCTTCTTCAGCACCTAGGAGCGGAGAGAGGAGGAAGGGGGGGGGGGGTGGTGTTTATGGTTATGAGTGTGGAGAACATAAAGTAATCCACATTTGATTAGCAGCATCAAAGGCATGCAATGGAAACCTAGTATACACACATAATCTGCATGTAATCGTTGCCGTATTTGGTGTAATCGTTTTTAATGTGAGGGTAATGGTTTCGGAAGAGCTCTGCCCAGGACATACGATAACCTTGAAAATATCCAATAGATGAAACGGCTAAACGCGGACCGGGGTTTGGGCCACATTAACCGCCTTGTGCACACACACACACACACACACATGCACACACACACACACATACATGCACGCACACAAAATAATGCGTGCCCAAACAAACACACATGCATGCACGTACACACACTCACACAAAAGGACACGCACACACACATACACACGTATGCACGCACACACATGCACAATCATCGCTGGAAGAAGGGAAAGATGGAAGAAGTGACTTTGCCATCCATCCTGTGTAGTTAGCGCACAGCTTATGATACCCAATATCCCTCCTTATTGCCTGGCTTTATTTTTCCTGAACGTTATAATCTAAACTCAGGGTAATTCCATTATGCCCTAAGTATGGCAAATATTTTCATACACAGCTTCACAGCGCTCATGTCGAGCAAGGCTCCACGAATTAAATTACTGAAAACTGAGGACTGTGAGCTTTCGTTCGTTTGAACTTTTCCATTTAGAGGCTCTGGTTTCTAATTCCTAAGATGGTTCTGAGTGGCTAAATGTGGACACGCGGCAAGAGGCGGCAGCGTTTTGGAAATATGCTCAAATGTGCGGCGGAAAGTTTATTTAGATTACACCGTTTTTTTTTAAGTAAGCGTTGGCTTTGCTGCAACCACAGAGCAACATCATAGAGAAGCTGAGCGCTACATTTACCCCACGGCTTAAGGCAGAGGCATATAAAAGCACATATATGTGCACATACACACACACACGCACACACAAACACATGCACATACACGTACACACATTTGCAGGAACTTGCACAGCCAGCCAACCTCCACACATACATGTATGCACACACACACACACAGACACACACACAGACACACACATGCATGCATGCACACAAACACATGCACACATACACACACAACATGTAGGGTGTTAATCACTTGAAAAGAGCTATTTGGGCTATGATTAAGCCCTGCTAATGAATCCATTTTTTTTAAAGGGGCCTATAGCAGAAACTGATACAAGCTCACACACCAATGCTTACACACACAAACTCCCTCACACCACCCAGGATGCTAATCAGTGGAATAGCCTCATTAGTGCATATGATTAAGCCTTAGCCACAGACCACAGCAGTGGCTTATTTAACTCCAAAACATGAAATACAGATTTCACTATAAAATAGAGCAACTCTCTCGAGGGAGCTTAACATTCCCCCAGTAACAAGTGTCAAATCCCACTTTTATCCAACATTAATTCACACATTCATCCCAAGAGATTAGCGCAAAATTAAATCACAGCCCATGCAGCTCCCTGCTACGGAGATTCATCTGCAAGCCGTCTTATCTCCAGACAGAACATTTGGGGAAAACAAACGCAATAAGTCATTTGAATGCAGAGGTCGTGGATGACTGGGAGGCTAATGTGGTGGCTGTGGATGAGTTTACCACCAATTCTCTCTGACGGCCATAGCCTGCCGTCCCCTTGTACACACTCTGTACTCTGTTGTGTAACATGAATCCGATACATGAAAGTGTGTCATTGTATAAAGAGAAGGACCTCCCTTTGGACACATGCAGGCCTGCGCAGGTGGGAACAATAAGCCCTCTAATCACAGCGGTGAGGCCGCTCAGCTGTGTCCAATACGAAGCCAATCAAACAATGGAGCATCCTCGCTGTCACATTCACACAGCTCCCTCTGGGAAACATTAGAAATTATAATACTTGGGACACAGAATGCATCACTCCACAATGTGCTTGACATGTGTGCTGTGTGGTCATCGGCCAAGTGAGGGGAAGTAGGGATGTCATGGTATCACTCTGTGTGAGTGTGAGTGGAAGCTTTGTGTGTGTGTGTGTGTGTGTGTGTGTGTGTGTGTGTGTGTGTGTGTGTGTGTGTGTGTGTGTGTGTGTGTGTGTGTGTGAAGAAGGGTATGTGTGTGTTTGTCTGTGTGCGTCTGTGTGTGTGTTTCACTAAAAATATGTGTTTTTACGTGCTTGTGTGTGTGTTAGTGCGCGTGCGTTTCGTGCTGATGTCCCACTTTATGGGAATTAAGAGCTTATGCACAAAGGATATTGTCAATAGGCTGAGCGGAAGACCGATTCAGATGTTGAGGCTGCCGAGCGAGGGAGAGAGTGTTGGCAGAGCGTGTTTCGGGACGTGCGCTGTATCAGTCCTGACACGATGGCTTTGCTTGGCGGATACCAGTCAGGACTTACGGGTCCAGAGAGATCTTTTCACACTGATCTGAAAATCGTTCTAGTGTGGCCGGTTATCTGCACCAGCTGGGTGTACACACGCACACCAAGGTACACATACACAGACACACACACACACAGCTACACACACACACACACACACACACACACACACACACACACACACACACACACACACACACACACACACACACACACACACACCACACACAAATCAACATATACACACACACAGACAGCTACACGTACAGCTACACACACACACACACACACACACACACACACACACACACACACACACACACACACACAGGTGGGAGCGTTTAATCATGCTCATTCAGGACGTCATTCCGCCAAGTTGATTAAGTGGAGCTGGTATATAAACAACCGTACTCAGTGGCAGATAGCATCTCTGCAACTCACTGAAGTGGCACCCAGCTGAACAGATGAAAGCACAGCCAATTTCTGCATGGCTTCAACAGCGCAATGAGTCCCTTTGTCTCTGGTCTTTGTCGGCTCCCAGTGATTCTAGATGTGGTTTGAGACGAAACATGCTTTCAAAGCGCGGCGAAAGCAGAGGGCCGTGCTGGGACGTCATGTTGGTGGCTGCTGTTTAGGTTGAGTGAGTTGCAGATGCACTCTTCAAGAGAACTAATCACACTTTCTTTGTGTGTGTGCACATGTGTGAGCACATAGGTGTGTGTGTGTGTGTGTGTGTGTGTGTGTGTGTGTTTCTGTATGTGTGTGGGTGCATGCATGTGTGCGTGTGTATTGTGCACATGAACACGCATATCTGTGTGTGTGTGAGCGTCATGTGTGCGCATGTGCGTGTTAGTGGTTATGTGTTTTTGTTTGTGTGTGGGCCTGTTTTGTTTCGGGAGGAAGCACACAGCCACACAGCTAAAGGGGAGGATTGATCACTGTCTGTGTTCTCATGGAGTCAGCTGGTTGGGGAGAAAGGGAAGTTCCTTGTTTGGGCTGGCATGTCAAGCAGAGCCTGACGGCTCACAGGTGCATGCTGGGAGGTGGGGGGGAGTAGGGGGGTGCAGCTATTCAAGAGCAGTGGATGGACGGCTGATAGTGACATATTGTAAGCGCCGCAAAGAAAGCCCACATCAGACTTTATCTTGTGTTCTCTGGCTGTGTGTGTGTGTGTGCATGTGTGTGAGTGTGTATGTGTGTGTGTGCGTGTGTTTGGTTGCTGCATCAAGACGTGATAGGACAAGAGTTAATGTGTTTCTGTTTGTGTGTGTGTGTGTGTGTGTGTCCGTGTGTCCAGCAATAATGTGTGCTAGTTTCAATAGAACTGTGAAATTTATAAAGTATATTATTAACAGTACGGTGAACAGAAAATATCTTTCATTAATTTATTAAATGAAATGTTTCCATTATAAAGTAAGAAAACGATTCCTTCCATATTTTCAATTGGACCTTTGGCATAACAACAATTAACCCATACACTTATTCATATCAGTAAAGCTCACCAGGTTTAATGCTAATGCCCTAAAGTCATTGCTAATGCTAATGCTAACGCGCTACCGTGTTAGCGTGTTGGTTACCTTCTCGTAGCGCGTCTCCAGGCACAGGAAGATGATGTAGGCCGTGGCGCACGCCAGACAGCCCTCCAGGTAGGACTGGCCTCCGATTTTCTCCGCCTCCGCGTAGTACAAGTTCAACGTCTTCACTGTCTCCGTGAACAAGGCCTGCTCCATCTTTGTCCGGCAAACAAACACAATATGGATGCACATACGCGCGCCAGATGGACCGCAGCAGAGCTACGCTGAAAACTGTGAGAGCAAGCTGGTTGCCAGCGGAGTCGCCTGCCAAGCTTCCCCCCATCTCCTCACTTCCCTTCCTCTCTTCCCCCCAAAAACACATACACACACACACACGCGCGCGCACCTTGGAAGGCTTGTTGCATAGTGCACCTAAAATACCTAGATTACTTTACATAGTAGGTTGATGCTGTTTAAGTCGAATGTGATACAAGATAATATTAAATTAGATAAGCTTTAGGATAATGAGCTTTAGAATACACTTTATTAATCCTTTAGAATTTAGAAAGCTAAGAGGGGTGAAGACAGAAAGTATTTTAAACACAGGCTTCCTTTGTCTTTCTTTTAAAAGCTAACTCTCTGACTCTCTCTCTCTCTCCGTCTCTCTGTGTCTCTGGGTCTCCCTCTCTCCTCTCACACTCTGATTGTCTCGATGCGAGTCTCTCACTCTCTCTGTGCAGTGTCTGCTTCAGAAGCTTAATATAAGTCTGAAATGACACCTACTCTATTCCACACCCGCCATGTTTCCTCTGGCCTCGGCTGCTCCTATTACTGTGGGACTTCAGAACACAAGAGAGAGCCTGTGTCCATTTGTGTATTTGTGTGTGTGTGTGTTTCCGTGTGTGTGTGTGTGTCTGTTTGTGTGTTTGTTTGCATGTGCGTGCATGTGTGGTTGTATGTGTGTTAGTGTGTGTGTTTCTCTGTGTGTTTGTGCATGTGGAAGTGCATGCGTCTGTTTGTGTCTGTGTGCACGCGTCTGTGCATGCATACGTGTGTGTGTGTGTGTGTGTGTGTGTTTGTGCAGGTGTGTGTGTGTGTGTGTGTGTGTGTGTGTGTGTGTGTGTGTGTGTGTGTGTGTGTGTGTGTGTGTGTGTGTGTGTGTGTGTGTGTGTGTGTGTGTGTGTGTTTGTGCAGGCGCGTGTGTGTGTGTGTGTGTGTGTGTGTGTGCGTACGTGCATGTGTGTGTGAGTGTGTGTATGTGTGTGGTTTGTACAGTATGTGTATGTGTGTCTGTGTGTGCGCATGTGTGTGTGTGTTTGTGCATGCGTGTGTGTGCGTGCATACGTGCGTATGTGTGTGTGAGTGAGTGCATACGTGTGTGTGTGTGTGTGTGTGTGTGTGTGTGTGTGTGTGTGTGTGTGTGTGTGTGTGTGTGTGTGTGTGTGTGTGTGTGTGTGTGTGTGTGTTTGTACAGGCTCACCCTGCTGTTGAGCTCCAAGGGGAACTTGGTCTGGAAGCGGCACGCGGTGCCTTGGCTGTAGTCCCTCTGGATGAACACCTTGTTGGCCAGCGCCGCAGTGTGCCTCATCTCATGGAGGTTGTGGAACTACAAACACACACAACACACACACACACAACTAACCATAAGACACCCTGCTCACTTCCTGAGTACACACTGCTCATCCCTTTTGCTGAGTGGTCCAAACACACACCACCAACCACCTTTCTTTCTATCAGCCTTCCCTCAGCATATACAACATAGAGAGAGAGAGAGAGAGAGAGAGAGAGAGAGAGAGAGAGAGAGAGAGAGAGAGAGAGAGAGAGAGAGAGAGAGAGAGAGAGAGAGAGAGAGAGAGAGAGAGAGAGAGAGAGAGAGAGATCCATGTTACTATTAATGTAAACAGACATGTGAGGGTTGTGGCAAGAGCCAATACAATATGGAGCTTCCATTACTAAGACCATAAGTACCTACATATTTACCGCCAAAACCTGCACAGATGGCAAACCAGGTGCAAACAACCCACAAACACAGCATTAATCTGTCACCACCACACTCTGGCCTAGTTAACAAGCCTGGCTCTCTGAAGTCCTCTTAACTCAATAGTTCCCAATTGCAGTAAAAGAGGGGGAGAGCTCCCTTTACGACTGTGTGTTGCTGAACGGTGTGTTTTACACCCAAACAGATCACATACACACACACACGTATGCACGCACGCACACACACACACACACACACACACACACACACACACACACACACACACACACACACACACACACACACACACACACAGGGGACAGATTGCTCCAGTGGAACCCCATCTCCCGCTGGGCTGGGATTTCGCTCCTTAAAGACAATGGTAATTGAGACATGAAAGGGAGACTATGAGGGAGATGGAGAGGGAGAGAGGGAGAAAGGGGGGGATGGCGAGGGGGGAGTTAGAGAGAGAGAAAGAGAGAGAGAGCAAGAGAGAGCACAAGAGAGAGAGCTTCTGAGAGAGGGGGTGGAAAAAAGAGATTGGGTAAAAAAATGGGAATACTTGAGGTGCCAAAGAACAAAAAAAAAAATACAAATCGGAGAGGAACACTCAAATGTCGGGTTTGTATGGGCTGTTAAACCTGCAGGTTTGGTTTCAATGACACTGGAGCGAGTTCAACAGTCACACTCGAACCCGAGCTGTTTTCCCTGGTGTTTCCCTGAAGCTCAGGTGCTGGTGTAGGGTTCTGCATCCACAGCCAGCACTGGCTAACCTGGACATGGTGGGACGGTGTTCCGTGAAAACACTGTGTGGGTCCGTATGTTCCATGAAAGGGGATCCAGTGCAGCTTGAGCTCCCTCGTTTACGTTTATGACCCAAAATAGCAATACAAACAGCTACTTTTGGATCTGAAAACCAGCCACAAAACATCCAGCAGCCATTACACCTTCTCCACTTTCAGATATTTTTCTTTCCAGTTTTGCATGCCGTTCTCCATCTTTCCTCAAAATCCCTCTCTCTCTCTTTCTCTCTCGCAGGCTCTCTCTCTCCCTCTCTCTCTCTCTCCCTCTCTCTCTCTCACTCTCGACACCTCCAGCATATCTTCAAGTGATCCTGATAAACAAGTGGGTCTATTAATAGAAGCAATTACCAGCCTGTGATTTGCTGTGATTAATGCAACTCTGCAGTTCATTACGATGACCCAATGATTGTGAGTGCCTATACATGTCACTGCCAACATATATGCCTGTGGATGCAACATCAAAGTGAGCATGTGTGAGTGTGAGTGTATGTGTCTTTGTGTACGTGTATGTGTGTGCGCATATGTGTGTCTGGTGCACGTGTACATTACCGCCCCTGATGCCAGCCAGTCCTGAAACAGGCTTCTGGGAATCATTTTGGAAGCATCTAAATAAAATGTTTCTTATCACTTGAACGGAGCATCAAAGTGTGCCTAGGACCTCATACTGACGTACTGAGCACTCCAATCTAAACCATTTAGTCTAACCATTAGTCAGAGCAGCTGAATGAAGTACCACAGCCAGGGGGCAAGTCTCTGAGAACAATTTGGTTAGTCAGCCCTGTTTCACTGTCTTAGACACACACACACACACACACACGCAAAAACACAAACACAGACACACACCTAGGCCGTGGTGTACTCACCCACTCCATCGCATGCGTTCAGACACAAGCACTTATGCAAAAACAACATGCACCGTCATTAGCATATGACTTTGACTGCTAACTTCTTCTGTTTTATAACTGCTATTGTTTTTGTTTTAATGTCACAGGCCCCAATACGACTGTCTGACATAAACTCACAAAAGCTATTTCCAAAAGTCAGTTCTCTATTCATCCTTTGTATTAGCTCAACGAGTTGGCGATTGTTGTCATCGATCATTGTTAAACAAGAATAAAGTAAGCGTGAAGCAAAGGGAGAGTTCCTTCTGTGAACGCAGTAACCAAACACCAGTACAAACACCAGGCTTCAAACCTTTCCAGGATAAAAATCTCGTTCTAACAATACAACGTTCTCTCTTGACTGACTGCGTGGGCTAGCAGAGATAAAGGAGATAGTCTGTCATGGTGTCTAAGATAGAGCATTCACAGACAGCCATGCTCACCACAATAAAGGCCTTTGTTGAAACATCCTCTGTGGTGTTTTAAACTTCTTCAAAGCATGACCGGGAATTCAACTCTTATCTTAAGGGGTAGGCTACCTTCATCGAGGTGGTGGATTCAAACAAAGGGACTGGATGTACGAAAAGTAAACCTCTGAGATAAATCGGCTACTGCACGTGATTTGAAAAAGACTGCACACGTTGAAGTCTGACATATAGGTCTCACATATGACATATAGGAGTCACAGAGACACAGAGAGAGACCGAGAGAGAGAGTCACAGAGTCACAGAGACACAGAGAGACAGAGAGAGAGTCACAGAGTCACAGAGACACAGAGAGACAGAGAGAGAGAGAGTCACAGAGACACAGAGACACAGAGAGAGACGGAGAGAGAGAGAGAGAGAGAGAGAGAGAGAGAGAGAGAGAGAGAGTCACAGAGACACAGAGAGACGGAGAGTCACAGAGACAGAGAGAGATGGAGAGAGAGAGAGAGAGTCACAGAGACACAGAGACACAGAGAGAGACGGAGAGAGAGAGTCACAGAGACACAGAGAGAGACGGAGAGAGAGTCACAGAGACACAGAGAGAGACAGAGAGAGAGAGAGTCAGAGACACAGAGAGAGACAGAGAGAGAGAGTCAGAGACACAGAGAGAGACGGAGAGAGAGAGTCACAGAGACACAGAGACACAGAGAGAGACGGAGAGAGTCAGAGAGATAGCTATTAAAAGAAAGACAAAGGAAGCCTGTGTTTATAATACCTTCTGTCTTCACCCCTTTTAGCTTTCCAAATTCCCTATCTGAAGTCTGACATCACCACAGACGAATTAACCCAAATGACAAGGGATGGCAGCTAGTTTTCATTCCAACTCTTGAACTTTCCTCAGCCAACGCAGTGAAGAAGAGAACAAAGGAAATGAATTAATACAAATAAATAATGAACAATGTAGATTCAATACAAAAAAGTATGAATGAGAGGTTGGAGGGGCGGTGGTGGTGGTGGTGAGGGAGGGGAGGCGGGGGTGGGGGAGTCAGTGTTGAAGGGGGATGAGTATAATGATGGAAATTGTCAATTTGTTTTGTCAAAAGACTTCAAAAATGTTGATACAATGTTGTATGGCATACAAGTAAGTAATCCTTTATTGTCCCTTTTTGGGGGAAATTCTTCCTCTGATTTTGACCCATCCGGGAGCCGGTGAACACAGAGGGCTCACCGGCGCACCCGGAGCAGTACAATTCACTCATGTACAGTGTGTATCCATGTTTTAATATCGTACAAGCCTAGGTCTATTCAGCTTCTTAATGATAGGGGGAAAAAACATTGGTATATCGCATCGGTGTCTGCGGATTCTGTGCTGGAGCGGTATGGTGCCATCTCTACCTTGAAAACAACACATCCTTTGACTTTAGACACAAAGTGACATTAAAACAGGTCAGTCAGAGAACCAGACACTGAAACAGGAGTGGTGTTCTCTTGAGTTTCCTGCTGAATGACGGCCTGTTGCCAGCCACTCGGTCAGCCGGCGCAGTGCTGTATGAAACAGGGCCGGCCTGCTGATTAAACACACGCTCACTTAGCCAGGCTTTTGCTGACTCTGCAGGCCATATATCTCATCACCGAGTTCAGGGTAGCAACGGCCACCGAGAGGGGGGGAGGGAGGGGAAGACCCGAGAGATGGACCACAGTGATTGCTTGAATTAGACCGTGTGTGTGTGTGTGTGTGTGTGTGTGTTAGTGTTAGTGTGTGTTTGTGTGTGTGTCTGTGCATGTGCATGTGTGTTTGTGTGTGTGTGTGTGTGTGTGTGTGTGTGTGTGTGTGTGTGTGTGTGTGTGTGTGTGTGTGTGTGTGCGTGTGTGTGTGTGTGTGTGTTTGTGTGTGTGTGTTCCTTTTAGTGTGATTGTGTGTGTGCGTTGCATGTCATGGTGTTTGTCAGGGAGAGAGACTTGAATGGCTAATGAAGTGATGCTAACAAACTGCAACAGCCGGCTCACATTAAATCAGTCATGGATAATTGATGGGCCTGTCTGCTGGAGCTGTCCGCTGTGTACTACATGTGTATGTGTGTGTTTTGTCTCTTCACCTGAATTAATCGCACAGGCATGCTTTGTGTCGCGTATGTGTTTGTGTGTGTGTGTGTGTGTGTGTGTGTGTACGTGTGTGTGTGTGTGTGTGTGTGTGTGTGTGTGTGTCATCCCTGTGGCTTGGCCCGGGATGCTGGCAGTAAGAAAGTAGCTGTGCTCTGCCATCGTCTCACAGAAACACAACTGACAGCTTTGTGTTCACCACACACACACACACACACACACACACACACACACACACACACACACACACACACACACACACACACACATGACTGTATACGACACAAATAGAGACTGTGCTCAGCCTGTTCTTCATTCCAAGCAGTGCCAGGGTTGCAGTAGACGGGCTGTGCCCGGCTGGTTGGCTGGCTGCTCCTCTCTGGTTATGGTTATAATTATTATAATTATTAATATTATTATTATTGTTCTATTATTAGCATCACCATCTGAACAGCCTCACCGTGACATCAACAAGGACACAGAGATGTGTTCGGTCCTTAGCAGCTCGCAGGCATGTCACAAGCTAAAAATACAACCGTGACCAAGTGCCTTCGACGTTTTCTGGCTGTGTGTGTAGTTTATTACATTCCTATAGGTAGGCCTACACCGTGTGGAGTCCGCCTTTTCTGTCCCATTATGCTATAGCTGACCCTAACTTGTTGGAAATAGTGAGGAAGGTAATGTATGGCAGGTGAAAAGGAGGGGAAATAAATAAAAACCGAAATAAAAAAATGGAGAAAATAAAAGTAAGATGGGAAGGTGATGAGTGAGAGAAAGAGAAAAAAAGAGTTGTGTTGCCTCTCTCCATGGTGCTGACTGGTCGACGGTCACATCACGACTTCAGCAATCCTTGCAGGACTCCCGAGATATTCTCATGAGACTTATCGCACTACTCTGATCACATATGAGCAGCCGTTCATTCTCCCGTCCGGGCTTTCTATACATGTTCCTGGCGATCAATGCCGCAATGCATGCAACAATGTCTCCTCGAAAGGTCCTACTGACTTCGAGACGTTGACGGAAAAAAATATTCCGTCTAGTTCGATTAGATTCGATTAGTGATTATCGAATGAAAGCAGATTGATTCTCAGCCAAAACTCCCCAGAGCCAATATGGTGACGACTAGTCCCACACTGACCAGACTATCTACCAGACTAGATTTCGCAATCGTATTTCCTTAACTCCAAAAGTATTCACTCAGACGATGATCT
>NC_140277.1:6616827-6619327 GCF_964030765.1 Micromesistius poutassou
ACAGAGATAGAGAAGGGGGAGGGAGGGAGAAACAGCAACAGAGAGAGAGGGGAAGGGAAGCAGAGTAGAGAGAAAGAGACAGTGCCATAGGATAGAGAGAGGGGGATTGAGGGGGAGACAGGGAGAGAGAGAGACAGCAACAGAGAGAGAGAGAGACAGAGAGAGAGAGGGTGAGGGATGCAGAGACCAGGAGTAATTGAGGGAGAGGATGGCAAAGACAGGGAGAGAGGCAGAGAGAGAGATAGCAAAAGAGAGGGAGATAGTATCTTCCTCCAATAAATGTAAGAACAAAGCAGATAAATCAACAAGATTTATTGGCTTCTGAGCGATGGGAGAGCGTGAGGAAAACTGAAAACAGAATGGTGTTGAGAGAAAAGGGCAGAGAGCAGAGAAGGATGATGTGGTTTTTGTCTCATCTACTCAGAAGGACAATGGTGGAAATGTTTTGACAGACACAGATGATGTCAAACTAGCCCACATTTCCAGTTGGTACCAGTTTCAACACGAAGACACGTTTTTTCCCGATCCCTTTTGATTTACAACACATCCTTAAAACAGCAACAAATCATCATCCTCACCACAGTGTTTAACGGTTAGCCTCGGCAGAAAACCTCTTCTTTAACCCATTTCTGATGGCGGTGGAGATAAACGCCCAACACAACACAGACATTCGATACGCATATTCTGAACGACACATCATTCTCATTAAAAAAAGAACTAAACAGCGTGCAGCGTAACTCTGAATCGTCCCACACACATGTTTCAGGGTCTTTCAGTGGTGTTCCTTTAGGATACTCTGTGCACGCAAACGCTGCATGCAAATCAAGCACAGTGGCGCAAAGCCCTTCCCCTGTCCTGTTCAATCAAAGTCTACTTCGCAGTCTGCCATGATAGAAGCTGTGGCTATGCTGTGACCGCCAGAGGCATGTGGATGAGAGGGAATCCGATGAGCCAACAGATCCCGGGGCTGATCATTTCACATACGCACGAGGGGCCTTCAGCGCTGTACAAAGGACCTGTTAACTCGGAGGAGCGGCACAAACGACAGGGAGTTGAAAAAAAGGAAAAAAGAAAGCGAGGGGCACACATGGCAGGGAAAATAGGACGAGAAGGAGGGTTTCTTTGGAAACATGATGTTCATAGTAACCGCAGTGGTGATAACCTATGTATCTTCTCTCTCCCTTTCTCCCTCTCTCTCTCTCTCTCTCTCTCTCTCTTTCCCTCTCTCACTCTGACTCTCTCTGTTAACTCATAAACTGCCGGTTTATGTTGGCAGAGTCGCTCTGCCAACACAAACAAATCTGGAACCAGCCGCATTAACCCACTCATTCCTCTGTTGCTGAAACACAGAATAATGGGTTCCGCTGTACTTGGATCCAGTATTCATTCATCTTGATGTCACCCTGTTCCTGGTGCCTCCTCCTCACCCACATGCCGGCGCGTGGCCCACGGACACAGTTAAGGTCAGAGCGTCGCTCCACCAAGAGGCACGCGTTGCCCTTTAGTTCCGGGAGAGAACGGGAACACCTCCAAGGAAAACCGGAGTGAAAACAGGGGGAACACGCAAACGCGCGTCACCCCCGGGTCTGAGCGGGGGCCCCGGCGGTGCGTTACACCCTGAAAGGGCACGTCGGATTGGGGCTGCAAAAAGGACACGTGTCCACACGTACGGCCCGCCCCCACAGCCTCGCACTGAGATAGTGGAAAGTTATAGCCACACGGTGAGTTCCGTGCACTCGCATACTAACATATAGTTTGGTTGCTATGGTTTCCATCTCCTGAGCAACCGCCCTCCTGGGCTATTATAATAACCAAACTGAATCACCTTCTATTAGGCTACAAATGAAAGGTTTTGGTCTGACTCGAAAAAAGCACTTTGCATATTCAACGGCACGGTGCTTTAAGAAATGTGTTGTTTTATTGCAATGAGACCAATACAGCCGATTATGTGCGCCTCGTTGTCCTCATGTCTGCTCTCGCGGTGTCTACCTGTCAAACCGAGGTAGGGACTGCTTGAGAAGCAGCCAGGGAACAGAGAGAACAGTCATTGCGTGTATGTGCTGTCGTTAGATGTCATCCAACATCAATATTCCCTGGAGACATCACACATACAAACACATACACAAACACACACACACACACACACACACATACACACACACACACACACACACACACACACACACACACACACAGAAGGACTGTGTGAGGAACAGCCTGCCTAGCTCCCAACACTCCCCGTCTGTAGAGCACAACGTCACAAACTGAGAGCGAGAGGAGGAAGGAATGCGACTGGTTGAGGGCTGGAAGGACATGTTTGTTGCTCGCTACATCATGAGTTCTGCAATGCTAGGACGCTGGAAGTGGGAGCGTAATCAGCTTTATCATCTTAACGTCTTTTCTTAAAATGTACCATGATCGTATGTCTTAAACAAGATACATAAACTCAATAATTAAACCGTTATGTGAAGCAACAAGTGACTGTGCCCTGATAAAGAAT